>NC_140011.1:19166396-19685156 GCF_964263955.1 Coregonus lavaretus | reverse complement strand
AATCATGAGAAAACAAAAAGATAATTCCTTTGAAACATTAGAAAGAATTAACAAAAAAACTGAGCAAACTAGGATGCTATTTGGCCCTAAACAGATAGCACACAGTGGCAGATTACCTGACCACTGTGACTGACCCAAAATTAAGGAAAGCTTTGACTATGTACAGACTCAGTGAGCATAGCCTTGAGAAAGGCCGCCGTAGGCAGACCTGGCTCTAATTTTGTGTGCACACTGCCCACAAAATGAGGTGGAAACTGAGCTGCACTTACAAACCTCCTGCCAAGTGTATGACCATATTAGAGACACATATTTCCCTCAGATTACACAGACCCACAAAGACTTTGAAAACAAATCCACATTTTGATAAACTCCCATATCTATTGGGTGAAATACCACATTGTGCAATCACAGCAGCAAGATTTGTGACCTGCAACCAGTGAAGAACAAACACCATTGTAGAGAGAGAGAGAGAGACTTGACGTCTTTCTTTAATGGTACATCCTCATTTAATTAAAACCTCACCCCACCCCCTAAACCTCACCCCAAATTATCAATATCCCCTGTACTGCATACTCACCTTTTCCTCTACCCCACGATACAAAAACAACACCACACATCACAATAACCCAAACCTCACCACCTCTACAACCGAATATCCAGACCATCTTCCCCAGCTATACAGACAGCCCCCCCAACACACCATATCTCTTGAAACATCTCCATACTTTTAAACATTTTATAAAACTCAAATTCCCCCCTAAGGCGCGCAGAGACCAAATTAAATAATAGTAAAGGGTCTGTTATCCCTCCACCTTTGACCATGTTCCTCCTTGTTATCCAAATAACTTTGACTGAGCTAACAGAAAATTCAACAGCACACATTTTTCCTTTTCCTTATTTGAATACCTGAACCCCATTATAAACATCCCGACAGTAAAACCCACCCCCAACCTCTCACACAGACATTCCAACTGAGACATTAAAGGCATTAACCTGGCGCACACAGAAAACTCATGACACAGAAAGGACACCCCTGTCTGACTCCCGGTTCAACCCGTGCTGACCAGCTGTTAGTGGCCAGGGCTCCATGTAAAACCCTCCGCTGGAGGTCCCCTGACCTCTTTGGTACTGGGAGTTTGTAGAGCCCCCTCCATCTAAAACCCACCATACTCTCCGCACCACATGCCCCCTGCCACTGATGTGCCTTCACTCCTGTTAGGCTCCTAATGTTCCTTACCTAAATACAGAGGTTGTAGATGGCTTTACCTCCCACCCCCTCAAACTCCCCCAGGCTCGGTGTGTTAAAATCTAACAAGTCCTCCAGACCCCCTTGCCAGTCCCCAGTCTCTGCCGTCACGTGCAGTGGCGGAAACATTGGTGGCCCCTCCCCCCTTGGCTGCTCAAACACCCCCCTTACCGGCTCAGACAGTGCCTCCTGGACTTCCCCCAGGAATCTCTCCAGCAGCCTAAGAGATGTTAGTCCTGTTTGTTTTGCTAGGACTTCTGGGGTTTTCCATCCATCCTCTCCCAGCAGTCGCAGGTCACCCAGCCTTAGTAATCCCGCTGCCATCAGTCGCCTCTTCAGGGTGGCTGACTGAACCGATCTCAAAAGGATGACTGGGTTGTGGAAGATAGGCTCCTCCCACACCCACAGCCCAGGTTCCACACCCCCTTCTCGTGTGGGCCTTAGTAGCTGCCAGGCCCTCAGCACCGCAGAGTAAAAATCAGAGAGTCCTGCTGTACTCAGCCCCTCCAGCTTCATGAGGAATTGCTGCCGGTCCAACCCTAATCCGCCAGCTCTCCTCAGCAGCGCGCATGCTGGCTCCCTCCATCCGACATCAGTATGGTACAGCAGTCTCTGTGCCGCCTTTAGTCGGAATGCAGCCACCCTGCTCTCCAGTTCCACCAGGCCCTGTCCTCCTTCATTTACGGAGATATACAACACTGCCGCCCTCAGCCAGTGATGGCCCGACCAGAACAAATCCACCAGCTTGCATTGCAGGTCTGCGAGCAGACCGTCAGGGGGGTTGAGGACAGCCAGTTTATGCCACAGGGAAGATGCCACCAGGTTGTTGATTATCAGCACCCTCCCTCTATATGACACTTGGGACAGGAGCCTCCTCCACCTGGCCAGTCTTGACACCACTGCCTGTGACAGCCCCTCCCAGTTCTTCCTGACCCACCTCTCCGAGCCCAGGTACACCCCCAATATTTTAAGCCCTTCACAACCCCACTGCAACCCCCCTGGAAGCAGAGGAGGGGCCCTATCCCCCCATGCCCCACATAACAGAGCTTTGCTCTTTCCCCAGTTTACCTTAGCTGACGAAGCTCCCTCGTACACCTTCAGACTATTCTCTAGTGCCTGCATATCCTGACCATCCCTGACCATCACAGAAATGTAATCTGCATACGCTGACACTGCTATGCTTGTCCAGCACACTCCCTGCAGTCTCCTGCATAGCAGGCCCATAAATGGCTCAATGGCTAGTGTATATAACTGCCCTGATAGAGGGCATCATTGTCTAATGCCCCGCCTCACCCAGACTGGCCTACTGAGCCCCCCTCCCACCTAAACCATACATGATGCCCCAGCATACAACATCTTCACATAGGCCAAAAACCTTTCCCCAAATCCAAACACAGACATCACATTAAACAGATACTCATGGTCCACTCTATCAAAAGCCTTCTCTTGATCTAAAGAGACCAGACCAAAGGTCACATTACAACTTCTCGACAAGTCCAACATGTCCCTGATTAAGAACAAGTTGTCCGTTATTAAGCGTCCTGGTACGCAATATGTCTGGTTCTTGTGTACTATAGAGTCCAGATGGGACTTTAGTCTGTTAGCGAGGATCTTGGCAAATATCTTATAGTCCGCACAGAGCAATGCCAGAGGCCTCCAGTTCTTAAGTTCACACAAGTCCCCTTTTTTGGGCAAGAGAGTCAGAGCCGCCCGCCGGCAGCTCATCGGCAACTCTCCTACCCCAACGCATTCACGCAACACGCAAAAGAAGTCCAGTCCAATTATTCCCCAGAATGTTTTATAAAACTCCACTGGGAGTCCATCGACCCCCGGTGCACGGCCGGGGGACATCTGGGTTACGGCCTCTGCCAGTTCATGGGACAACAGGGGAATGTCCATTTCATCCCTTTGTACCAGAGAGAGCTTAGGGAGTTCGGCAAACAAAACCTGAGCACACATAGGATCACACAGTTCTGCCTTATTCAATTCAGTATAAAACTCCACAGTCCGCTCCCGCATCTCCCCCACCACAGAGGTCACCCGCCCATTGGAAAGCCGTAGACAATGCATACCCTTGGCTTCACCGCTCTGTCTTTCTAAACCAAAGAAGAAGGAGCTAGGAGCATCCATCTCCTTGAGCATGGAGAACCTAGCTCTTACAAGTGCTCCCTTTGCTTTAACCTGGAAAAAACTGCCCATGTCCCTACGTAGTTCAGCTAGATTAGCCTGGAGGCCTACATTGCCTTGCCCCACCAGCTCTACCTCCATCTCACTAATACTACGCTTGAGTTACATTTACATTTACATTTACGTAATTTAGCAGACGCTCTTATCCAGAGCGACTTACAAATTGGTGCATTCACCCTATAGCCAGTGGGATAACCACTTTACATTTTTTTTTTTTTTTTTTTTTTTGGGGGGGTGGGGGTAGAAGGATTACTTTATCCTATCCCAGGTATTCCTTAAAAGAGGTGGGGTTTCAAATGTCTCCGGAAGGTGATGAGTGACTCCGCTGTCCTGGCGTCGTGAGGGAGCTTGTTCCACCATTGGGGTGCCAGAGCAGCGAACAGTTTTGACTGGGCTGAGCGGGAACTATGCTTCTGCAGAGGAAGGGGAGCCAGCAGGCCAGAGGTGGATGAACGCAATGCCCTCGTTTGGGTGTAGGGACTGATCAGAGCCTGAAGGTACGGAGATGCCGTTCCCCTCACAGCTCCATAGGCAAGCACCATGGTCTTGTAACGGATGCGAGCTTCAACTGGAAGCCAGTGGAGTGTGCGGAGGAGGGGGGTGACGTGAGAGAACTTGGGAAGGTTGAACACCAGACGGGCTGCGGCATTCTGGATGAGTTGTAGGGGTTTAATGGCACAGGCAGGGAGCCCAGCCAACAGCGAGTTGCAGTAATCCAGACGGGAGATGACCAGTGCCTGGATTAGGACCTGTGCCGCTTCCTGTGTAAGGCAGGGTCGTACTCTCCGAATGTTGTAGAGCATGAACCTGCAGGATCGGGTCACCGAGTTCCCCCAATACTCTCCTAGCCTCTGAGGATGAGAGAGCTGTATACTGTTGGCAGAAAAGCCGAATTTGGACTTTTCCCACATCCCACCATTGACTCAGACACTCATACTCCTCTCTTCGCTGCCCCCACCTTTCCCAAAAAGTCTGGAAACCTGAGCAAAAAGTGGCATCTTGTAAGAGCTTTACATTAAATTTCCAATAGGATGCCTGCCGAGGCCCTGGTGAAATAGACAGCCGAGCCATGGTTATGTGATGATCTGAAAAACCCACCGGGAGAATGGTAGCGCCCAACAGCCTATTGCTCTGATTCCTGGACATGTACAATCGATCAAGCCGGGCTGCACTCACCTTAGCCCCAACGACCTTCACCCATGTATATTGTCTTGTGTTGGGATGTCTAGTTCTCCAAACATCAACTAGGTCAAATTGATTAATAATGTCCCTTAACACCCCCACTGAGCCTGAATGAGGCTCCTCCCCATTTCTGTCTTTCGTCAAATTCATCGTACAGTTCCAGTCCCCGCCGACCACCAGCATCTCCTCAGGCGCTACCTGTGAGAGTTCCTTTCTAAGACACCCAAATAGAAGCCCCCTCTCTCTCCCTGTGTTGGGCGCATACACATTTATAAAGACAAAACCCCTGTTGTTAATTTCTGCCTTTACTACAAGCAGTCTACCCGTACACAGCAAATTTTTACAGACAGACCCGGTACAAAAAGGACTGCCACCCCTGCACTAACATTTGTCCCATGGCTCAGCACACTTGCCCCTTTCCACCAGAGCCCCCAATCAACTTCATTCACCACATCGGTATGCGTCTCCTGCTGAAACAGCACTTGTACTTTTTTTTGTTTTACATATTCACCCAACACACTCTTCTTTCCCGCATCTCTGGCGCCATTAATATTAAGCAAGCCTACCCAAAGAATCTCCATAAGAAGTGGGAGAAAAGCCAGCAAAGAAAGAGACCAATAGCAAAGCTCAAAAAGCTCCAGTGCCAGAAAGAAAACTTTCATCTAAACAGTGTCTGAAGGTAGACCTTTACGCACAGTTGTGAACCACTTCCTCAACCTAAACCGTTTCCTGGGTGAGAGGACACCATGCCCCTAATTTTTCATAGCATGTTGCACTGATCTTACAAACTTTCCCGAATCACAAAAAAAAAAGCCTCAAGATTAACTTCTTTCCCCTTAGTCTCCTTCAGGAACCTTGACAGTTCCGTCACCATGTACTTTAACCCCTCTGACTGACTGGCTGAAAAGAAATCCTCATCGGCTTCTTCCTCAGACTCACCTTCCTCCTCCTCATCTCCATCTCCCAACGTGACCACCTGCCCTTCCTCTCTAGTCAGGGCCTCCTCCCCCGAACCAGGCAAAGGTTCCTTGGTGCCTTTCACCACACCAACCTCTCCCCTCCCACCTCCTTTCTTCTCCCCCTTTCTCCTCTTCCGCTTGACACCCTCCTCCACCCCTCCTAGTCGCTTACCCTTCCCCACTACACTCTCCTCATCCACTAGCATAACCTGACTAGGCCCAGCCTCATCTACACCACCATCCATAACCTGACTAGGCCCAGCCTCATCTACACCACCATCTATAGCATGACTAGACCCAGCCTCAGCTACACCACCATCCATCACACGACTAGACCCAGCCTCACCTACACCAAAATCTATAGCATGACTAGACCCAGCCTCATCTACCCCACCATCTGTAGCATAACTAGGCTCAGCCTTAACTACACTACCATCTGTCGCATGACTAGGTCCAGCCTCTGCTGCTTGTGTCTCATGGCCCCCTGCACGTTGACCTCGATTTCCCCCACTGGTGCTTGAACCCTCACCTTGTCTACGGCCTTTATGTGGGCACGCAAAGCTCTTATGCCCCAAATCCCCACACTCAAACCACCGTAGACTATCTGTGCTGGCAAAACCTGCGTAGAGCCCCTTCCCATGCCTCACTTTAAAGTGCACATTTAACTGTTGCTCATTGTTGTTCAGAAACATGAACACTTGCCTCTGGAATGAAAGAACGTGCTTGACGGCATCTGCCTGAAAACCTGCCGACAGTACACGAAAACCACTAGCAAACTTACCAAAACGACTCAACTCCTTCCTGATTTGATCATCCGTAATAAACGGAGGCAAATTTGCAACTACCACCCTGGTCGAACGGGTAGAAAGAGGAGAAATTGGCACCAACACACCCCTTACAAATATTCCACTTGAAATGAGCCTACCCACCAAATTTGCTCTTTTCATGAACACAACCACAGCTTTGTTCAATCTGGATGCGGAATCTATAAATTCAGCTCCTACCTGTTCGCCGACCGCGAGCAGAACCTCCTCCACCTTAATTCCATTATCGGGAACACACCTGAATCCATGCCGTAACGACAGCGTCTCCTCCGCGCTAGGCTACGAAGCCATCGCTCACACCTCACCGTTCAAAACCCCAGGAAACTAAACCTCTGTCCTCTTCCTCTCTAACTTTGAAAATAAAAAACAGTGGGTACCACTAAAACAAACAGTGCATTAACCCTCCACCATAGAAAAGAGAAAACAAGGAAATAAACAATACATTAGTTAGGACAAGCCCTCCACACCAAACACTCAAACTCCAAAAAACTCCAGAGAGAGAGAGAGAGAGAGAGAGAGAGAGAGAGTCCCCTCCTCCACAAAACAAACCGCTCTTTCGTAAGCCCACTTCTCCTCAAACAATGGGAGATCTTTTACAGCTGAGAATAACTCAAAATCCACTTTTATTCTTGCTTTCACTAATCCTTTAAAAACACATCTTACATCCTGCCCATATCCCGTTTCTATCTTATGTTTCCTACTCAGAAAAACTGACATTTTAGCTTGTCCCAAAATAAAATTTAACAGTTGACATTTTCTTTTCTGATGCTTACTATATTGAAACCCCAAAACAAAAACAGTGTTATTGAAAATCTCCCCTACAGCTGTAAACAAAGACTCCAGCATTTCCAAGAGAGGTTTTATCCTCTCACACTCCATAAAACAGTGAAAAATAGTTTCTCTTATATTACAAAAAGGGCATCCATCTCCAACATCTGAGTTAATAACAGATACAATTAACAGCATTAACTGCAATGATGCCATGCAAAACCCTCCATTGCATATCCCCAGTACCCTTTTGTAACGGTGGCTTGTACAGTGCTCTCCATGCTGGCTTTACCTTGTCATCATTGCCCAATTTTACCCTCCATGGAGTGTCTTTTCTATTTTTCAATGTATCTTTATTCAAAACCTTGACACCCCCCCCCCCTATATAAGTCTTTCCCATTCACCTCATCCAAACCCACCTCTTCCAACCGTCTCAAATCCAGTAATAACGCCTTTCTTTCTGACTCTGGGATATTGGGTGTAATCCCTAGTCTTGGAAATGAGACGTTTTCATCTTGTACCTTCTTCTTGTGACTATTCAGCATACCCCACTCTTCTGCTGACAGAGCCTTCCTGCAGCTTCCCAGCAGTTGTCCGACAATCCTTTCCGACCTCACCCCCAAATGTTCAGCCACCCGTCTTCCATCCATTAAGGCGGTCCCAGCCATGGCCATTAACTGTTTTAAGGTGATGATTTTGCCCTTCACCAGAATCTTGGAGAAATATGGAACAGCTGCAGTTGTACAATCCAGTCTTGCCCCATACACCAGAGGTTCCTCCAACAGCCAATGCGCTGACTCCGCTGACGTTCGTCTGGACACCTTCATAATGCTCCACACCCTAAGAAGGCCTCTGTAAAACGGAGGTACTCCCTCCCTAGAAATCTGGCTACTATCAACCAAAAATAAAGCTTTCTTTAAACCTAATCCCCCAACCTGCTGTAATACAAGACCTGCCACCCCTCTCCAAACCACATTTTCCGGTCCATAAAGCAACCTTTGAATAAACTGAAACCGGAAAGCAGCAGCCCTACTAGCAAGATGTACAAGACCTTGTCCCCCCTCCTCTTTTGACAAATACAAAACACTTTGTGGAACCCAGTGATATTTATCCCCAAAAAAATCCACAATAATTGCCTGTATCTTAGCCAGAAGGCCAGATGGTGGCTCTAAAACTGACAACCGATGCCACAGTGCAGAGGCAATCACATTGTTAACTATAATAGTGCGCCCCCTATATGACATACGCGATAACAACCAATGCCATCTCCTCATCCTCCCTTCCACCATTTCAACCACCCCAATCCAATTTTTTTTCCATTGTCCCCTCATCTCCTAGGTACACTCCAAGATACTTAAAACCTCCTTTACACCATTCCATCCCCCCTGGCAAAGCCATGATCCCTCCAGACCATTCTCCATTCTGTAAAGCACAACTTTTTTCCCAATTTACATAAAACGATCAACCATTAGACTCAAACTATCCACCTCCGCTTGATTTTTCACTAAAACAACTACATCATCAGCATAGGCTGAGAGACGAATAGGAGGAATATCCTCTGAAAGGTACACCCCTTCAATGCGACTTCTAATGCTATTTAGCAGTGGCTCTATAGCAATGGCATATAACATTCCTGACAAAGAACATCCCTGCCTAATACCTCTACACACTTTAAAAGGAGCACTCAAACCACCGTTAACTTTCAATACACTTTCAATGTCACCATATATCACCTTTATCATGGCAATAAAACCAGAGCTGAACCCAAACGCCTCAAAAGTGTGCTATAAGTATTGATGTTCAACTCGGTCAAATGCCTTTTCCTGATCAATTGAAATTAGACCAGCATCCAACCCAATAGCCCTAGAGACGTCCAAAAAATCACGAATCAGAGAAATGTTATCCCCTATCTGCCTGCCGGGAACACAGTAGGACTGGTCCGTATGTATGATTTGCCCCATCACCTCCCTCAGCCTGTTGGACAAAGCCTTTGACAGGATCTTATAATCAGTGCACAATAGAGCCACCGGCCTCCAGTTCTTCACCTCCCTAGGGTCACCCTTTTTGGGCAGTAGGGTGAGGACAGCCCTTCTGCAGCTTATTGGTAGTAACCCTCCGGTTAAACTATCATTAACTACTGCTAGCCAATCCTCTCCCAACATAGCCCAAAAATACTTAAAAAAGTCAACGGGAAGCCCATCAATGCCTGGTGCCCTTCCATTTTCCATGCCTTTTAATGCAGTGTATAGCTCCTGCAAAGACAATGGTTGCTCTAGCTCAACCTGAACTTCTGCAGCCACCTGTGGGAGCCCATCAAGGAACTGCTGTGTCACTGTTTTATCCTCTTTGTACTCACACTTGTAGAGCTCAGCATAGAACGCTACCTCCCTCTTTCTAATTTCACTAGGGCTAGTGAGCTCCTGTCCAACAGCTGATTTGAGACAATTAATAATTTTTCATTGTCCATTCTTTTTCTCTAAACCAAAGAAACATTTGGATGAGGCATCCATTTCAGAGATTCCCTGAAACTTACTTCTCACCAATGCCCCCTGTGCTCTGATACCCAGCAGGTCTGCCAATGCAGCTTTTTTCCTCTTGAGGGCCTGAGTATGGCCTCGATCTCCTGTGGTCTCAACCAACGTCATGAGTTCCACTATTTCAGTCTCTAGGGCTTTCATTGATCTGGTGATATCCTTGGTGACATTCCTCGTGTATTGATTACATAATTGTTGAATCTGGATTTTCCCTATATCCCACCACTGTTGAAGTGAAGGGATACAAAACTGGCCTTTTGAGACCTCCACCTCTCCCAGAAAAAACTAAAACATTTCCTTAAGTGAGCATCACTCAATAAAGTTATATTAAAATGCCAATATGCGCTTTTGGGTTTTACATCGTTAATGAACACCACCTCTGTTATTAAACAATGATCAGAAAATCCCACTGGGGTTATCACACTTGATTTACAGACCTGAGATTGATGCTCAAAACAATAAAACCTATCTAACCTGGCCATAGAGATGGTGTTCTCTCTCACATGCGCACAGTTGTACTGTCTCGTGCCTCCATGTTCACTCCGCCAAATATCACACAGTTCATGTGTTATAATGAGGCGTTTAAAAAAAGTCCTTGAGGCTAATGAGGTTCTTTGTGATTTCTATCTAAATCACTGACTGTGCAGTTAAAATCCCCAGCAATAAATAAATAATCTTCATTATTACATTTCTCAATGGTATTTGATAATGTCTCTAAAAAACATACCCTCTCAACTGCCACCACTGGGGCATATACATTTATCAGACACATAGTGATGTTTTCATACCTTGCTCTAACTTTTAATAACCTCCCCTCAACTACCTCTTCAACCTCATATGACAAAGGCAAAAACCCTTTTGAGAACAAGATGGCCACACCCCCACTTTTTGAGTTTTTATGACTACACACCACTGTCCCCCCCACTCCTGTTGCCACATAACTTCATTTTCCAAATTACTATGCGTTTCTTGTAGAAAATGTATGTCACTTCCCTTTCCCCAAATTAACTCATACACTATGGCTCTTTTTTTAACGTCTCTTGCCCCATTTACGTTTAAAGAAGAAATCTTAAAACTGCTCATGGATGAAAAAAAATACAGAGGAAGACACAGAAACCACATCTCTTTACAGAGTTCAGGCTGCGACTGAACTCTTTCATTTTCTTTAGAGTTTACATCACTTATCACTCACGAGAGTGATAAGTGATGTAAACTCTAAAGAAAATGAAAGAGTTCAGTCGCAGTCGCAGTGGTCACCACTTTCTTGAGTGTAGCAATTTCAGGGCTTGTCAAACCTCCCCCTGTTATTTTTGACATCAGAAACTTTGCTGATTCAATAAACAATTCACTTTCAGGGAAAAAATCTGTTACATTATAATCCTGCATATATTTCTTCCCTTTTGTCAACTTCAGAAACTGACGTACTTTCTCAATCTCCCTTCCACCCCATTTATCTCACTATTTTGTTGTGACGCATCAGATGACTCACTCTCGCTATCCTCCCCAGAAGAAATCTCCACCATCTCTACAACCTGTTTATCTTCAACTGATTTATCTATCTCTACCTTCCTCTTGGAATTAGACCCTTCACCACCCCTTACATTCTTCCTCTTACTCCTCGGTACTTTGAAAACAGCTGCTTCCTTTTCCATTATTTCAATCTCCTCTTGACCTCCAATTTCATTTCCAGCACCACCTCAGCAACGGCAGTCGCAATCTCACCGACTTTTTCCCCTCCTTCTTTGTTCTGATCTACCACCATTGCCCCCATATCCACACTGCCTTCCTCTCCTACTTTTCCTACCACATCTGCCCACTTCCTCCCTTCCCCAGCACCCGCACCCTTAGCATGTTCATCCCTTCGCGGTGGTGCATTAGCTGCACCAGCACTAGAGCTGCTACCAGAATCTGCGCGCTCATTCTCGGGACAATTACGCACCAAATGCCCCTCTCTTCCACAGCCAAAGCATTTCATTGATTCAGTAGAAGCGTAGAAGACATAATCAAATCCATCAATCTTAAAACTGAATGCTAAATTCAGTTCATCAATGTCCTTTTTTAAAATCATATGCACTTGTCTCCTATGAGACACGACATGTTTCAGCAATGGAGATTTGCATCCAAAAAGAACCTTCTTTATTGTAGATACAATTTGACCATGACGAGATAACTCTCGCTCCAACACTTCATCTCTAACAAATGGTGGCACGTTAGAAAGTATAACTTTCTTCGCCGGATTCATAAGCGGAAATACCGGCGTCTGCGTCTCCCGCAACACAACACCACTCTCAACTATCATATTCACCTTTTCAATGGAATCTAAAAATATCACTACAGCGCTATTCATCCTTGAGGCTGATTTGATGCTATCATACCCAATGATAGCACCAACTGCCAAGCTACATTCTTCCACTGAACACCCGACCCGCAGCAGGAATCTTTACTCCATGTCGCCGACTAAGTTTTTCAAACTCCAAACTTCCGCAAGTGGCCATTGCAACCAGCCTCACCCGCTGGTTGTGCCCTCGCGAAAAACAACCTCAAGAATCCCACCACCCCTATACGTGCTTAGTGATAGTTAGACAAGATAACCTTAAAACAACTAAACTAATCAATATAAATATATACACACCAAAACCCAATAGAGTGAAAAGAATTCCAGTCGCTCTCACAATCACTCCTGCTTCACGACTCACTCCCAGCATGCACTCCAACGAGAGAGAGAGAGAGAGAGAGAGAGAGAGAGAGACAAATATGTGTGAAAGGTCATGCTTTCTCCCAATATCCTATGCCACAGGCCATCAATAAAATACCATCATAACCTACTCTATAATCTCCTATTTGGAGGGTCTTTTGAACACTTACAAGCAGTTTCTAACATCAATAATATAAGCTTTTTGCCCAAGGTCTCTTCTTTATTTGAAATGCATGACTTGTCTTTTCTCTTTTACAATATTATTGGAGTGGTTTCTTATTTCCATCCCTATAGGTCAGGTCTCACATTGGGAATCAGCAGAAACTCCAGTAGGGTTTATATTGTAGTGTACATAAAATATTCAATATCAACTTACATTACATGCTGTGAACTGAAAATCTAGGCAAAAAATATCGTCTAAAAGACTCCAATGTTGTAAAGATGATTAGTCATTGTCTTTGACATCTTGTGTCACAGCGCTGGGTTTCTTGAACTCAAAAGGCCTTTGCAGTGGCCCTCTTGTCATTCTGAAATAGCTCACTCCTCATCATGCAAAACAGAATATCAGAGAGGGGAATTCAATTTGTGCAGTGTGATAAAGCGAAAAATAATGTATTGTTTTTTCTAATTTCTGTATTTCATGCATTATTAAATATGTTTCAGTTCATGCTTGGCGGAAATGACTGATATAGGAGTAAAATGAAAGGGAATGGAGCGCGGTGCAGGGGTCACAGAGACCAAATGAAGTGGAGCGCTGGGAGCAGGGAATAATGAAGTGCTCGCTCAGACGGGACGAGGTGAGGGGGAGGCGAGGGCAGAGGGGTGAGGTGAGGGGATGGGATGGAGAGAGGTGATGCCAGGCATCTGACAGGGTGCTGATTGGCCCTCATCTCTCTGTATGTGCAAAGTATGTAATCAACATTCTGCAATGAGATTAACAATGGCAACAACAGGCGTGATGGAGACAGACCTGTGCTGTGGTTTGGTGTCTGTGTTTGATATTAGAATGTACTGTAGTTTACTATTCCACTCTGGGATGTGGGGTGTAGGGGGTCATGCTGACATACGTGTCTTCTTTGCAAGAGATGTGTTACTTTGAATAGAGCTGCCTCAGGAATGATAATAACCTAGGCTATCACTGGAAGGAACACAAACAGAGATTACATGGGTTTTGACAAAAACAAAATAGGTATAACTTTCAGACTACAATTGTTGTAGGCAACTGTTTCTTAATCCTGGTCATGGTACCCAAACTAATCCCACACACACAATTATCTGTAAGGTCCCTCAGTGGAGCAATGAATTTTAAACACAGATTCAACCACAAAGACCAGGGAGGTTTTCCAATGCCTCGCAAACAAGGGCACCTATTGGTAGATGGGTAACAGTTATTGAATATCCCTGTGAGCATTGTGAAGTTATTACACCCAGTCTCCACAAAGATTCTGGCGTCCTTCCTAACTCAGTTGCCGGAGAGGAAGGAAACCGCTCAGGGATTTCACCATGAGGCCAATGGTGACTTTAAAACAGTTACAGAGTTTAATGGCTGTGATAAAATAAAACTGAGGATGGATCAACAACATTGTAGTTACTCCACAATACTAACCTAAATGACAGAATGAAAAGAAGGAAACCTGTACAAGAAAAAAATATTCTAAAAAATGCATCCTGTTTGTAATAAGGCACTAAAGTAAAACTGCCAAAAATGTGGCCTGAATACAAAGTTTTCTGTTTGGGGCAAATACAACACAACACAACTGAGTACCACTGTTCATATTTTCAAACATGGTGGTGGCGGCGGCATGCATTTCGCCACACCCGCAATAACGTCTGCTAAATATGTGTATGCGACCAATACAATTTGATTTGATTTATGGTTATGCTTGTCATCAGCAAGGACGAGGGAGTTTTTTTTAGGATAAAAAGAAACTAAGCACAGGTCAAATCCTAGAAGCAAACCTGGTTCAGTTTGCTTTCCAACAAACACTGGGGGACAAATTCACCTTTCAGCAAGACAATGACTTAAAACAAAAGGCCAAATATACACAGGAGTTGCTTACCAAGACAAGGTACAGTTTTGACTTAAATCGGTTTGAAAATCTATGGCAAGATTTGAAAATGGCTGTCTAGCAATGATCAACAACCAACTTGGGAGAGGGAAAGGGGATACCTAGTCAGTTGCACCACTGAATGCATTCAACCAAAATGTGTCTTCCGCATTTAACCCAACCTCTGAATCAGAGAGGTGTGGGGGGCTGCCTTAATCTACATCAGAAAGGTGTGGGGGGAGCAGTTGTTGTGGGGGTTAACTGCCTTGCTCTAGGGCAGAAAGACAGATCGGGGATTCGAACAAGCAACCTTTTGGTTACTAGGCTACCTGCCGCCCCCAGAGCATGACAGAGCTTGAAGAATTAAAAAAATAAAAATGTGCAAATATTGTACAATCCAGGTGTGCAAAGCTCTTAGAGACGTAACCCCCTAAGGTTGATGTCCGCGCCCCCGTATAAATATAATTAGCATAATAACAAATACAAAAAAGAAATATGTCAGTTTAAGCTAGCGATATCTGTTTTATTGCATTGGATGCTTCTCAATCCACTGCATCCGCCTATGTCGCACTTCCGCATCTGCGGTGAAAGTTGACCGAGCTAGAGCGGTGTTTGTCAGACCATGAGACATCCCGAAAATCGGTCTTCTCACAAAATCGTCTGTAGCGTCCGAACTATAATGACCTAACACGATGGTCATCTCCGCTTTGCTCTACGACCCCCACAAGCGTCTTGGAACTCGTCTGAAGTCGGTATAGCCGATCTGCCAACTTCTGTCAGTAGCATCCGAACAGTTTGGGCTACACACTAATATGAAACGGTGAGACTCTCATGAACACGTACATGTCATTTGCTCTAGGATGTTCACAGGCCTCACAAGATTCGTCTGAAGGTCCCCAGTACCAGTTGAAAAAAATGAATGGAAGTATTATGGAGACTATTTAGTGCCAAAAATAAGGGGCTAAATACATGTAAAAAAAAACATATTTTAAAATGTTTCCTGATCATTCTTATATCTCTAAGATATAATCCATTTTGAATTCAGGCTGTAGCACAACAAAATGTGGAATAACTATGAATACTTACTGAAGGAACTGTGGATATATGTTTCCGTCTGTCACGACTTCCTCCGAAGATGCCTCCTCTCCTTGTTCGGGCAGGCTTTGGCGTTCGTCGTCACCGGCCTTCTAGCCACTGCCGCTCCTCTTCTCATTATTCCATTTGTTTTGTCTTGTTTTTTACACACACCTGGTTTATATCCCCTCATCAGTCCCTGTATAAGTATTCCCTCTGCCCCCATGTCTTTGTGTGTGATTGTTTCCATGTGGAGGTGTCGATAGCTCTGTGGAGTATTATGTACTTTATCGCCGGGATATTCACCCATGTGTTTTGTTTTTCTCAGTGCCCCGTTAAGTCGCACTGTAGTTGTTTTACGCATTGCTGCGAACCGCTGTATTGGCCGAATAAACCATTATTCTGTGATTTACATCTCCTGCGCCTGACTCCATCCAAATCACCCGCTACACCGTCAATATTTTCCTCTCTCTCTTTCTATCTTCTCGTTTCTTTCTAGCTGTCTCTCTCCCCTCTCTAGCTCTCTCTCCCCCTGTCTCACTCTCCTTTCCCTTTTTCTTCCCATCTCAGCCTGTCTCTCATCGCTCTTTCCCCCTTTTCCTTCTTTCAAGTAGACAGCCCTTTGTCTCCTCTCTCCTCAGTTCACCCAGCGAGTTCTGCCCAGCGTGAGGAATCAAAGAGGCCATTCTGTGGCCGGTCATGTCCCCTGAGCCCCGTGAGAGATGGACAAGCAGACACGTATGCCAGCTCAGTGGGAGCAGGATGAAAGTCAGGGAGGATACAGTTCAGTCCACCGTAGATGGGATTACATTAGTACAATGTGGTATGTTCTAGCTAGCCATCTACTTGATTGACTGTGACCTCTGTGGTGGTGTGCAGTTTCACCAATAGTGTTAGCAGATTTAAGGGTGTGGACCATCTGTTGTCTTTACGTGGTGTTAGTTCTAATAGTGGCATATACAGGCATACAGTATGCATACATATGGACATTTTCCCCATGGCGTTACTATGTGAGAGACGTTAAGAGAGGTTATTTTCTTATGTCAGATATGTCCTGTATGTTCCGTGGTGGAGTTGATTGGGCTTTTGTGATTCACAACGACTCCAACCCAGTCTTCTTGAATAACAGGTGCCAGGGAGTAACGGAGTGGCCATTTTGTCTCTCTGCCTCGCCATCTGTGTACCTGGCAAGCTTCAACAAGAAACGCTGTGTTGCGTGGAAGCCAGAGCAATTGGACAGACATGTCCTTGAATGAGCATGGTAATCCAGCACATATGGTTTGTGCGGAAGACACGAATAGAGACCATTGATGGCTGAAGAAGGCTTCCTCCTTGGTCTTGAAGCATCGCGGGGTGACCATCAAAGGAGGAGGATGAACAAGAACTGGACTCATCAGTTGGCGAACACATAGACAGAGAGGTCATGGGACATGGAGAGAAGCGTTTCAATCTACCTTTGGTGTATCTCCATTGCCCAATCCCCTCCATCCCCTCTCTCTCCTTCACTCTCTTTTTATCTTTCCTTATAAAGCAAATGCATTACTTGGCATAGCCCTAAAATTCTGACCAATTATCTTCCCGGACAAGTACTAATTGGAGGCATTCATTTCCAGGCCAATTAGTAGCCTGGAATAAAGGAGGCAGCGGATGGGGAAAGAGGTTTGGTGAAAAGTAATATGTGGTGTTTTGGTTGCACAGAAACGAATGGCCTGCTACAGCCACTTGTTAGTTTGTCTGAGTCAAATGTAATACATTCAGTACCTATAAATGAACTAACAACCTGTATGTACAAAGTAGTCTGTATAAGAGCATTGAGTATGTCTCTGTATGTGAACCTGGGTCATTTCTGACTCCAGTGTCCTTCAGATCAGAGGTAAAGGCAATAGTGATCGTGAACAAATTGTCCCATTATTTATGGGGAGATTAACAATCACACCACAGAGGCATCCCAGTGCATTACAAAATGGATGATGTGTGTAAAGCTGTTAGCCCGGATTAGGCAGGTTCAGGGTCCCTCCTTGAAATTCAGAGCGAGCATTGTTTCCCTCAGAAAACTATTTTCTTGCTGTAATGAGGATAGGATGGAAGGGGGTTGACTTACTGACATCAGCCACTACAAACATAACACCAACATTCACCTCAACATCAACGTTTATTTTTCTCATTGACCGCTATCCTTTGGACTCTCAACTCTTGTGATGGTATGAATGTGGTTGGTTACTATGGGCCACACTGGTCTTATTTCCGTGAGTCTGTTAGGTTCCCATTACACTGCAGGGCTGGGGGTGTTGCAACGTTGCAGTGCCTTCTTGCTTTTTCCATTTTCTCTGGGTCACTCCATTTTCTTTGGGCCATATGGTCTGAGACACTTAGGGGACATTTGACACAGCACATCTCCCCCTCAGTGAGCCTGTCCTTCAGCTTCAATGGTCACATGATTGGTACAGAAGCATTGATTTACTGTAGGTTTACCCCTTCTTCTATCAAATGCTGGACTTTACTTGAGGATATTAATGAAAGAAGTCAAGATGAATGATTTAAGTTCTAAAAAGGTGGTACTAGCTAGCTATTCATTGCTATATACTGTCTTTAAAACTACTAGTATTAATCCCCCATCCCCCATTCACATCTGATTTTGTGATGAAAATTGCAAAACTCTCACTTGATCAAACATTTAGTTCATCAAACTGGATTTAAATTATTCAACTTTTGAATAGATGTTCAGATAAATCACTAAATAAAACAATGAGTGCCATTATCGGTTGTAAAAACATCCTTTGAATAGACACGATTGTCAAACATTCCATTAATAGCTTACATGAAGCCCCATTGGCTGATAGGGGCCCATAGAGTTAGGAAACAATCTTGTAATCTCCCCTGTTGCATATCCCATGGGAGCCTGGGTAGTAGAAAGAGCAAAGGGCAGGTCACACCTATGTGATTCTGGGAAAAGTAACAGAGGCAGACTAAAAACGGAAGTGTCTCCTATCCTCCTTGCCAGTCTTATCTGTTCGGAAATGTAATTTTCCATCATACTTTTTCTCTCTTTCCTTTCTGCTTTATTCTTAGATATTTTATTTTCCTTTTATATTCTGCCTCTGCCACACAAGAGAGAGGGGTTTGCCAGGACTAAATATCTGATAATTTACCAGACGCACTGAGGACTATATCAAGACATCTTACATGGCTAATTTCAGTTACATATGGTGAATGCGTTTGAGTGAAACTGAAAAGTGGATTTTCAAAGCCTGATCCGTTGATTGGGTGGACAACGTGTCAGTTCATGCTGCAAGAGCTCTGATAGGTTGGAGGACGTCCTCCAGAAGTTGTCATATAGCTGTCCTCCGGCTACACCATGGTGCTACCCGACAGTGCTGTTGAGGCTACTGTAGACCTTCATTGCAAAACAGTGTGTTTTAATAAATTGTTTGGTGACATGTGAATATATTTAGTACAGTTTTATCTAAAAAGGTTAACTAAAAAAAGATATATATATATTAAATTTACTGACTAGGATGGTCCTCCCCTTCCTCCTCTGAGGACCCTCCACTGATCAAAACAGAATAAACTACTCCTACAAAGCCTCATGTTTGTTTGACGACTAGATTAGTATTTCATTTACATTCTTGATGGTGCTTTAATTCAACAGGCCTCAAGCAGTTCTTTGTAAGCTGTCCCCGTTTCTCCACTTATCTGAGAGGTGATGTTTACGGAGCATTATTTTGCATGTCATTGGAATCCAGGTGCTCCATATTCTTTATGGGAGCCTGTCCACCTTGAGCTGCTCCAAAACCCTGATTTGAATGTGAATGTTCTCTCAGCAGCATTGGCCACAATCCCATTTCTCTCTGCATCTGGATCTGGGCATGCATTGATCTGTGGCAATCCTTTGAAAAGATTAGCTCTGAGATAACGATAACAAGACATGATGCATGTTCATGACAGGTGATGATGCATGTCCTTGTAGCCTTACTCACTGATACACAGCATATGTAGAAGAACACTAATGGAATCTTTATACAGATCTCATCCTGATTTTGACTTTCAATCTGTTGTATATTAGGGTTGTACCATTTGCACCTCCATACTTGCCATAGTTGTGCCACAGAGCATCATGGGGTTTGCATGAGTTGTAGATGATCACGTTCTAGATAAATGGTTGAACTGACATAACACAACCTCTGTCTCCTTATGAGCTGATGTCGATGAGGGACATGAGTTATTTGTATTGCAACATCAGGGTAAAAAAACACACTTATATTCCATCTACTTGAGTAGGCTATAATGGTGTGAATTGTCCTTCCATGTGAAATGTATGCCTTTTTTCAACAACTGTGTTTCATAATTAAATGAGGCATTACTAAATATGCAATTAAGTGAAACACAAACAAACAACTTAATGTCAAGCAATTAGTCAGTGACACTGCAGAGGCATCTCAGTGACCTGCTGGCTACCACAATGTTCAGCATTTAAGCATGGTGCCGTCATATATGACACACCTACCAGAGCAGAATACTGAGCTTGATGAGTAAGATAGGCTTGATGACTATGACAGTCCTACAGATAGAACTCCTGCCAACACCTGATTAGCAACTGATTAGTAACTCTTTGTCTCAGAGTTGGATCGAATGAATCCATTCCGCAGCTGAAATCTATTCTGTGAAGCTCTGGTGTGCCCCCAGAGTTTCATGGACGAGGGTTGAACTACGGAGTGGCATGTTGACAACCTTTCTGTGGTAAGGGGGTCCTTGGAATGAGCTTATACACGTTGGCCTGTGGTTCATTTTTTTTCCTGAGTAGAGAGACATTTTGAGGTCTTTGAATTTTCTCGATAGACTGCAATTGACACAGGGAGTGTGTGTGGAGAAATGGAGAATGCAGTGAGCCCATTTCCGATTTGTCACACACCAATCAGAAGTGGATCTGAAAGCCACACTGGCTAGGTTTCCATCCAATTTGCTTCAGATTTTCTTGCAAAGTTTCTCATATCTGTATAAAACAAAATGCACATTTTTCACCAGAGATGTACAGTATTTCCATCAAACTGGCATTTTGCTGATAAAAGGCTGTGCGTGATGACGTAGTGCACACAAAAATTACTTTTGCTGTTAAATTCCTGTGTATCGAATGAAAAATGGGTTTCCGTCGCATTTTCAACTCTACTGATGGTTTTTGTAACACAAATATCACTCTGTGTTATGTTTGTTCCTTTGAATAATGACAAACCGGGGCGTAGGTTTAAATACTTTTAATAAACTGATACTCTGGCTAGCAATCTCCTTCTGTAGCCATACGAGGCATACTTCAACTTCCCCCCCTCGCATAGCCTGCTGTGTAACATAGTCTTCATGTTATTAACACATAACAACACATCTTCCTTCCTTTGAAAGAAAACTAATTTTTCTCTGTAACTAAACATGTCACATCACATTTGTTTACTCAACCTGCATAACATGCAATTTTCAATAACACATTTCTTTCCCTTTTTTTTTCTCAACTAAATGCAGTCTTTGTCCAACAATACTCTAATGTGGCTCTATTTCTTTTCACATAAACAAAAACATTCAATCCAGGTGCCCCTTTTATTTCATAGATTTTTTTTTGTACAATTCCCAATAAGCCTTTCAGGGGCTCTGACAGTCCTTTTTGGTCGTTCTGCTGAAGTGCTTCCTGAAGCAGTTGGACAGCGTTCATTGTCAGTCAGGGTGTTCTGACTGAATTGTCCATTGGTAAAGGCATTTGACACTTCAGCAGTATCCTCCTGATGATCCTCAGTCCCTTGAGTGAATGGCTGAAGCCTTAGATCCACTCTGTTTCATCTCAGTTGTGATCCATGCTCCATTTGGATCTCATAGGATCACGGTGCAAGTTCTCTCTGCACGCACCATTGCTGCATCCAGGTTCCTGTAGTGATGTCACGGAGTCGTACATGATCTCCAGGTTTCAGTTCAGGTAAGTGTCTTGCACTTTTGTTGTGTCGCTGTTTTTGTTTGTCTTTCTGTTTTTCCTTTGCGAGTTTGATGTTGTGAGCACCTCTGGGTGTTAGCAAGTCCTCATGGATGGGTAGGTTGGTTCTGATGCGATGTCCCATCAACATTTGTGCAGGTGAAAGTCCGTTCTGCAGCGGTGATCTGCGGTAGGTCCTCAGTCTTCCTTTCCATCATGTGCCTTTTTCATCAGACCTTTGACTATTTTGACTGAACTTTCTGCTAAGCCGTTGGACCTTGGGTAGTTGGAGCTGGAGGTGTTGTGTCGGAATCCCCAGTCATTAGCAAACGATCGGAATTCAGAACTTGAGAACTGCGGGACATTGTCTGAGTACAGTTCAGACGCAACCCCATGTCTTGCGAAGACTGATTTCAGGTAGGTGATTACAGCTTTGCTGGAGGTAGTTGGCAGTGTTACTACTTCAGGGTAGTTTGAGTAGTAGTCGGTAACAACAATGTGACTTTTGCCATTGCAGTCAAAAAGGTAAACTCCAACTTTGTAGTAGGGTCAGTTGGGTACTGGATGAGGCATTAGCGGTTCTGCTTGCTGCTTTGGCCTGTAGTTCAAACACAGTTCACATGAAGCAGTGGTCTGGCTGATTTCCTGGTTCATTCTTGGCCAGTACATTACTTCTCGTGCTCGTCATTTGCATTTTTCCTCACCCAAGTGGCCCTCGTGTATTTTCTGTAGCATTTCTTTGCGTAGTGTCATGGGAATGACAATGTTGTTGCCTTTGAACACTATGTCATCCACAACAGTGAGCTCTGCTCTGTACATCCAGTAATCCTGTATTCTCCTTGGACAGTTGTTTTTCTGTGCAAGCCATCCTATCAGTATTGTTTCTTTCAACTCTGTCATTGTTTGGTCAGCTGCTGTCTCTCTTTTGATCTGCGCCATTCTCTCAGAAGACACAGGAAGTGATGCTACAATCATGTCGATGTAGGCCTGAATCTCAGTGTTTTTTTGTGTGTCGGCGCTCTCTTTCTTGTCGACTGCTCGAGAAAGAGTGTCGGCGGTGAACATGAACTTTCCCGGGGTGTAGATCATCTTCACATCATACTATTGCAGTCTGATCAACATTCTCTGGATTCTCATTGGACAATCATTCAGTGGCTTAGACATGATTGACACCAATGGTTTGTGGTCGGTTTCTACTTGGAAGGCTTGTCCGTAGACGTATTGGTAGAACCTTTCGCACGCATATGTGCTCGCCAGTAGTTCTTTCTCTATTTATGCATACATTGTTTCTGCGCCTGTCAAGGCTCTGGACGCATAAGCGACAGGTTGCCATGTGTCGTCATGCTGTTGCAGAAGAACTGCTCCCAGGCCAAACTGTGATGCATCTGCAGAAATCCTTGTGCTTTTCTCTGGATCATAGAACCTGAGCACTGGCTCTTCTGTGATTGGCTTCTTTAGGTTTTTGAAGCAGTTTTCCTGCTCATGGGACCATTCCCATTAGTTGTTCTGTTCCAGAAGACATCTGAGTGGAGCAGACTGTGCTGACAGTTGAGGTATGAACTTTGCAAGGTAGGTGATCATGCCCATGAAGCGTCTCACATCGTCCTTGTTCTTCGGGCGCTCCATGTTGTTGATGGCTGATGTTTTCCTCAGGTCTGGTTTGACTCCATCCTCTGAAAGTACGTCTCCCACGAATGTAAGTGTTTTCATACCAAACTCGCATTTGTCCTTGTTTAGCTTCACGTTGACATTCCATGTCAGGTCCAGCACTTGTCTCATTCATGCGTCGTGTTCTTCTTTAGTGGACCACCAGATGATAATGTCGTCCATCATGGTCTCTACTCCTGGAATGTGCTCGAAGATCATGTGAATTGTCTTGTGGTAGACCTCTGGCGCTGAGAGAATCCCATATGGTAGACGAAGAAATCTGTACCTGCCCTCAGGTGTGTTGAATGTGCATAGCCTTCAGCTTGCATAATCTACAGTAGCTTTATTTGCCAGAATCCTGATGAGGCATCAAGCTTACTGAACCACTTTGCTCCAGCAAACTGCAACATTATCTCTTCTCTGGTTGGCAACTTGAAATGCTCTCGCTTGATAGCTTTGTTGAGATCTCTCGGGTCTAGACATATTCTGAGATCGCCGTTCTTTTTCACCACAATAACCAGTGAGCTTACCCAATCTGTAGGTTCATCCATTTTTGTGATGAGGTCCATCTTTTCCATGCGTCCGAGTTCCTCCTTGAGCTTTTTCCTCAGTGCAAATGGAACATTTCTGCACGCATGCACAACTGGAGTAATTTTGTCATCAGTACATATTTTGTGTTCTCCAGGTAAACATCCGAGACCCTCAAACACGTCCTCGTACTCAGCCAGTAGCGATTTTGGGCATTTGCAGTCTGTGATGTCACTACATACACTCTTTTCACCAAATTGAGCTTTTCACATGCACTGATTCCGAGAATAGGCTGTACACTCTTTTCCATGATCAGCAGTTGTGCTTTGAACTGTTTTCCTTTGTGCTGTAAAGTTACTATACAGCTTCCATTAACTGGTACGTTCTCCCCAGTATAACCAGTAACCTTGATTTTGACAGGGTGTATTTTGCTCTTCACTTTCAGTGTTTTGTAGTCATCCAGCGACAACAGGTTTACCTGAGCTCCAGTATCGAGCTTGAATGGTATTATAGTTTCATTCACAGTCAATGGCACAATCCATTCAGCTTTTACTGCATTGCATATTTCCACAGAATCAACAAAGAATTATTCAGTCTCCTCTTTGACTGTGTGAACCTTTTTCTTTGTAGCCTCAGCTTTGCAGCATTTTGAGAAATTATTATTTTTCCCACAATTGTTACATGATTTTCCATATGCAGGGCAATTTTTTTGGCTTGTGGATAACTCCACATTTTCCACATGTAGTGTTTTGATTTTTCTCTTTTGCTTGTTTTTGTTTTGTAAAGCTTTGTGTGTGTTGCTCCTCTCTTTTTATTGCATGCACTGACGTCACATCCCTGCTCAGCTCTTTAGCTTGTGCTCTGGTGGTTTCAGTAGTCTTCATGTTATTAACACATAACAACACACTCTGGTCTTGGCATATTCACTTTAACCAGCAGCTCACAGATACAGTGCAGGTAGGCTACCTACATTATGAGATTATTATGGATAAGAGTGATATTATTTGTATTTGTCAAACGGCAGATAATTATCGATCATCATGTCACCAGAATAAGTGTACTGAATACTCAGGGAGAAAAACGTGTAGATTCACGCGGAGAGCGCGGCAGGTGTTTATTTCGCCTTCACAGAAGGCAGGAATCGTGGTCACAGGCGGGCAATGGTCATACACAGGTATGCAAACAGGCAGGTGAATCAAAACTAGGACTGAAGGCTATAACTGGTTCTCATAAACGAGCTAGGAAAAGGCTTAGTAGAGTCAAAACGAACAATACCTCACAATGTATGCAATTTAAATTCAAAATTTTAAAAGATCTGAAGCTTCTCCATCCTGGAAATCAGATATTTATTTTGATAAGGGTTGCCATGAGGCTCAAGGCATTAATAACCATACAAATTGATGCATTTTAAATGTCACGTTGCTGCATTTCCTGAATTCATTATTATTATTATTATTATTATTATTATTATTATTATTATTATCATATTTTTGCAACAGATGATATAACACTGTTATGTATCATTAAAATGTTAGGTGCTCTCTGTTTCATCAAAAGCTGTGATGGGTGATTTCGAAAAAGTCAGGCGCAGGAGGATAAATCACAGAATAACAGGATTTATTCCGGAACACAGAGCTACACAGAAATACGTCAAAACAGTCCAGTGAGCAAAACAGGCGCACTGGAAGCAACAAGGTACACGTGGAAATATCCCGGCGTTTACAAAATACTAGGAGCTCCACCGAGCTTCGCTAACCTCACAATAAACAATCACACACAAAGACAAGAGGGCAGAGGGAACACTTATACAGGCACTGATCAGGGGATATGAACAAATGGAATGATGAGATGATGAGCGGCAGTGGCTAGAAGGCCGGTGACGACGAACGCCGAAGCCTGCCCCAACAAGGAGAGGAGGCAGCTTCGGAGGAAGTTGTGACAAAAACATGATACTTTAGCTCTCTGCCGTCACATCCTCTCTTTAAAACTCTCTATATCTCTATCTTGTCCAGAACAGCTTGACGTCCTTTATGCCCTTTGTAGATTGTAGACACTACATTAATGATTGAACATCTAAATGATGTATTTTTCACTTTTCAGCCCACATCTATAAAACGTTTCATTTTATTCAAGACCAGAAACAGGTAGCAATTTATCCGTGAAACCTTGGTGGTACCTTGATGTGGAGCTAACTTTTACTGAGATACCTTTTCTGTGAGAGAAAAAAAAAGATGTCACAACCATTCCCCTCGACGTGGGCCTTCGTCCTTACTAATCAGTGTGAAGCCCCAATGTGGTTGTGTGTGTGAGATATGTAAGTGTCCTCAGGCTAATGCCCTCTGGTCCTGGGATGGCCCTGAGGAAGCTGGCGCCGGGGTGGATGGGAGTTCACAGATGTTTGCTCAGACTCAGGCCCGCACGACTAGGAGAATACTAAAACTGGCTGCAGTTTCATCTGCATGCTAAGATATCAAGGACAGTTGTCTGACAACGGGCCTCCACAACTGATCTCAGACCAGTTCCCCTGCAGGATTGCCGAAGTGGTAGAGCATTCGTTTTCTCCATTGTTTCCTGTCTTCCTGGACCAATTCAAACTGACTATGGGACAGGTTATAGATAAACTGTGTTTTGGGGGGAAAGGTGATCAACTAAAATGGTTTCATTTGAATAAATACAACCATTTAATTTAGCTTCACCAAGGCTAGGGTCTAATTGCACTGCCTTGCAGGCCATTTATGCCATCCAATTTCACCTCGTGAATTCTTGTAATTTACAGAGAAAATCCAAAGACGGTAGACAATGATTCTGAAACCCAATTTTGGGAGGCCCCAGGGACACAGCAACCCACTGAATCTGAACAATATTCAGTCAATTATGGGGAAAATGTTTATTTGGTAATGCTGCATCAAACTGAGGGGAAAAAGCCTAAAATGGAACCTCATGATTTCCCATGGGAGTTGTAATCAATGACATCCTACAATACAGTTTTGTCTGCGATGGCATTGTGATATCTTATGATCATATCTGTAACCGTATTTGCACAAACACACAATTGCTGCGTTTACACAGGTAACCCAATTCTGATCTTTTTAACACTAATTGGTCTTTTGACCAATCACATTAGATCTTTTCATATCCGCTCTTTTTCAGAGCTCATCTGATTGGTCAACAGACCCATTAGTGAAAAAAAAAGATCAAAATTGGGCTGCCTGTGTAAACGCAGCCCATGATAGACACACAATCAATCATTGACCTCAAAACAAAGTAGTAACTTAGTATAACTGGGACACATTGTTTTCAATGTTCTTAAAACTCACTAATAAGAGAAAAACATGAGAGAATCAAGTAATATAACTTCCTATATGAACGCTCTAATAATGATCAAGACTTCTCTGTGAGTCAACACAGTCACTGACAGGTTGCTCCTGAAACATTTATGAGGGAACAACAGCTGAAAAACAACAAAAGACTAAGAGGATTTATTTTGATTCTGTGTCTGAACTGAACACTACCCGAGCTGCAAATGAGGTGGATAGACAATCATTTCAAACTTTTACACTTGGGGCATCTCTATTTCAACAGATTTTATTTGGGAAGATATATCTGTGCATTTGAGCAACAGCATAAATACACCTATCTCACGTTTGCATGTAAAAAACTGAATCAACACTGCTGCACATGCTGCCGCTGTTTTGAACAGATTACCAACTATTTAGCCAGCTCACGAGCGAGTGCGCCAGTGAAAAGCACAGGTAGAAAGCAACAGATGTGACAAATGGAAACAAATTATCTAACTGGGGATAGCTAGCATAATGTTCCAAAACATGATGAGCTAGCCAGTTAATATTAAGTTATGTCAGAATGAAAGTTAAGATATTAAAATATTAGTTCAGATGGACTTTAATTTGGCATGTGAGCCACCGGTATCTAGCTTGCAGGGCGCTAGCTAACTTGCTTATTAAAGGTAAAAAGCAAGCAAGCTATTAAAGGTTTGATAGAGCTGATCCAGAAGATCTGGGTGCTCATTTCAGCGCCCATGGAGGCAGTCCCATAGCAAGCAATGTGATAGCTGGCATGCAATCCAAGCGCTGGGCAGTAGGCCCTTGCGCCCGGAGCTGCTGCTGGCAGAGTAGTAACTCAAATAAAATAACAATTGTTACATGCCTGTAAACAACAGGTGTGGACTAACAGTGAAATGCTTACTTACGGGCCCTTCTCAACAATGCAGAGAGAAAGAAAATAGATAAATAATGTAAAAGTAAAACACGTAATATAGATACACAATGAGTAACGATAACTTATATACAAGGGGTACCAGTACTGAGTCGAAGTGCAGGGGTACAAGGTAATTGAGGTAGATATGTAGATATAACTAGGAATTAAGTGACATATAGTAAACGGTAGCAGCAACGTATGTGATGAGTCAAAAAAGTTAGTGCAAAAAGAGTCAATTCAGATAGTCCGGGTAGCTATTGGTTAACTATTTAACTAACTATTTAGCAGCCTTATGGCTCGAGGGTAGAAGCTGTTCAGGGTCCTGTTGGTTCCAGACTTACTGCATCGGTGCCGTGCGGTAACAGAGAGAACAGTCTATGACTTAGGTGGCTGAGGTCTTTGACAATTTTTAGGGCCTTCCTCTGACACAGGCTGGTATAGAGGTCCTGGATGGCAGGGAGCTCGGTCCCAGTGATGTACTGGGCCGTAAGCACTACCCTCTGTAGCGCGTTGGGTCGGATGCCAAGCAGTTGCCATACCAAGCGATGAAACAGCCAGTAAATATGCTTTCAATGGTGCAGCTGTGAGCGAAGAGGCGTTGCCATGCCCTCTTAACGACTGTGTTGGTGTGTTTGGACCATGATAGATCCTTAGTGATGTGGATACTGAGGAACTTGAAACTCTTGAACAGCTTGTTTTGAACAATATATTTTTGAAAGGGTAAAATATACACACATTTACTGCACTTTTATGAGCATTTTAAACATAATCCATTAATTATATAATATATGTATATTTATTTGAAAAATCAAAAAGGTAGGTAAGTTTGGCTAACCAGCTATCTAAATCTTGTATTTATCATGGCCAGATCACGTGCCCAGGGGCCTTGACCTCAAGGGGGCCCCCATAGAGCGTTGGGCCAGTAACCGAAAAGTTGCTGGATCGAATCCCCGAGCTTACAAGGTAAAAATCTGTTGTTTTGCCCCTGAGCAAGGCAATTAACCCACTGTTCCCCGGGCGCCGATGACGTGGATGTCGATTAAGGCAGCCCCCCGCACCTCTCTGATTCAGAGGGGTTGGGTTAAATGCGGAAGACACATTTCAGTTGAATGCATTCAGTTGTACAACTGACTAGGTATCCCCCTTTCCCTTATAGATTTTGTTGAGTCACTCAGGTATCACATATGAACAAACATAAGATATGGCAAAAAGTGCAGAATTACAGGAAATTTGCTTTTAAACTGCAACATTTTCTCTCCGCCCCATGGCAAAATGTGTAGAATTGCAGGAAACGAAATGTTCTCTCTGCCAAGAAGAGAGGTTTGAACAGTTTGGGGTCACATGGGTTTGTTACTATGCAGATAAATGACAATATCCACCCGGACCGGCTTTGCCACCTAGGACATTTGTGTGACCGGACCTTCTCAAATAGTATTTCACTACGTCAACAGTGTATACTAAAGACAGATTGTACAACATCTCATCATTGTGACAAATAATGTATCAACATCAATCATTCTCTTTGTCTACTGTTTTGACAAGGTTTTATACCACTCATATCATGACAGCAAAGGAATGGGGATGGGGACATGTTTGGCCATAAAGTACTATCTTATCTTATCGTATCATCAGTGAGAAGAAACTGAATATCATGATGGAATTCTATTTGCTATTCATACCCTGATAAATGACTGCACAGATTAATCATTCTTATTCAGTAAGGTTATCCTTATACAATGGAGTCCTTGGAGACTCCCAGACCAGATGGAGCTCCATAAAGTCTTGTACCCATAATACATTCATTTTACTTATTAATGGGGAAAGTTTGATATTATCAAGAACCTGTGTAAGTGGGCTTCCGATTCATTAAAATACAACAGCACATTCAAAATTGACTTGACCTGAGTTTGGTCATGAATACAGAATCTGTTGAAAAAGGCTGCTCTTACCAGTGATGAATAAACACTGTCAGTCTTCAATGAAACTTCCTGCAGTGATTTTCTTTTATGCCATTAAACCCAGAAACACAATATCACACGATAAAGCAATGCAAAATATGTTGGGGTATTTTTGTAGTTTTTTAAGACCTACATTCCAGCCTCTTAAACTTCTGATAGTAAACTTAGACAGGGCATATTTAAACTGATTTGAATACAGATATTTAGAGAACTCAAAAGCACTCCAATGGGGAAATGGGCAAACTGGGGAACAGGAGATGCAAATTGGGATGATTGAAAAAAAGAAGCAACTAGGAAGCTGCAACTCTGAAGATAGGCCCCTATTTCTGTGCACCTCAAAGGGAATGGAGATGCATAATACCTTAACAGCCTGAAAAGGGACTATTCCTTAGCAAGTATGCACACACACACACAAGCGCACACACACAAACACAATAAAGACAAAGTTGAAAGCCACTCGAATGTAGGCTGCTCCCCTCCCTCCCCCTTACCTCACCACTTGTTTGTATTTTCAGGGTTACAGGGGAATTTAAATGGTGTCTGAGAAAAAGTCTCAAAGTTACCATTGAAGGGGATAATCAGATTTCATTTCAGTCAAGTCACCTTTCCCTGGAAGCATGCACACACATCTAAATTAGCCCTAGCAGTCCCAGACAAATGGGCAGAGTTAAGGAAAATGAGGTCTGTAGACACAGGAACCTAATGATGGGCTCAGTCTAGACACAAAGAAATACACAGTGGAGACCATTTTCCAAATCCATGGTCACTCAAGGCTGCTCATGCGCATATTTTTCAGCAATATTTTCAGGATGGCGTTCTCTCTTACTTGCAACTCATATTTGGAGTGGACACATCTTCTCTCTTCCACCCATTTTGGCACTGTTTTTGACTGTTCTTCCTCTCTCCTCCTCTTCATCCTCCTTCTTATTGGGGGCTCGTCTCCTCTGGTGTCACACTTGGTAAATAATGAGCGAATGAAGAGGACTGCCTAGTTAGTACCAGAGTGAGGCAACCAATTTGTCATCAGCAGTCTGTACAGTAAATTAGTCTCCCAGCTGGCTTGCTTAAAGCCACCATGCCCATCATTCATCAAAAATGTGCATCAGTTAAAATCCTGCTCTTTCCAAAGGACTCTTAATATGTTTGCCTGCTCCCTCTGATATCCCTCCATCATGACCTCCTATTTTCCCCAGGCTGACAGTATGATAGTATGATGTGAAAGCTCTGTTCTACCCAGAGGTTACTATGGTCTGATCTGAAGACAGTTATGGCACTCAGTCTCTCTCGCAAAATGTCACCCTAATTTCTTGATTTCCCAAGAAAGTAAAGGTAACTGAACTTAATGACTATCACCGCGTAGCACTCACTTCTGTCATCATGAAGTGCTTTGAGAGGCTAGTCAAGGATCACATCACCTCTACCTTACCTGACACCCTAGACCCACTTCAATTTGCTTACCGCCCCAATAGATCCACAGACGATGCAATCGCCATCGCACTGCACACTGCCCTATCCCATCTGGACAAGAGGAATACCTATGTAAGAATGTTGTTCATTGACTATAGCTCAGCATGCAACACCATAGTACCCGCCAAGCTCATCATTAAGCTCGGGGCCCTGGGTCTGAACCCCGCCCTGTGCAACTGGGTCCTGGACTTCCTGACGGGCTGCCCCCAGGTGGTGAAGGTAGGAAACAACACCTCCAATTCACTGATCCTCAACACAGGGGCCCCACAAGGATGCGTTCTCAGCCCCCTCCTATACTCCCTGTTCACCCATGACTGCGTGGCCACGCACACCTCCAACTACATCATCAAGTTTTCAGATGACACAACGATAGTAGGCATGATTACCAACAATGACGAGACAGCCTACAGGGAGGAGGTGAGGGCCCTGGGAGTGTGGTGCCAGGAAAATAACCTTCACTCAACGTCAACAAAACAAAGGAGCTGATCGTGAACTTCAGGAAACAGCAGAGCGAGCACGCCCCTATCCACATCAATGGGACCGCAGTGGAGAAGGTGGAAAGCTTCAAGATCCTCGGCGTACATATCACTGACGATCTGAAATGGTCCACCGACACAGACAGTGTGGTGAAGAAAGCGCAACAGCGCCTCTTCAACCTCAGGAGGCTGAAGAAATGTGTCTTGGCACCTACGACCCTCAGAAACTTTTACAGATGCACAATTGAGAGCATCCTGTCGGGCTGTATCACCACCTGGTATGGCAACTGCACCGCTCGCAACCGCAGGGCTCTCCAGAGGGTGGTGCGGTCTGCCCAACGCATCACCGGGGGCAAACTACCTGCCCTCCAAGACACCTACAGCACCCGATGTCTCAGGAAGGCCAAAAAGATAATCAAGGACAACAACCACCCGAGCCACTGCCTGTTCACCCCGCTATCATCCAGACGGCGAGGTCAGTACAGGTGCATCAAAGCTGGGACCGAGAGACTGAAAAACTTCTTCTATCTCAAGGCCATCAGGCTGTTAAATAGCCATCACTAGGCGGCTTCCACACAGTTATGTAAACCTGCACCTTAGAGGCTGCTGCCCTATATACATAGACTTAAAATCACTGGCCACTTTAATAATGGAACACCAGTCACTTTAATAATGTTTACATATGTTTGCTTTACTCATCTCACATGTATATACTGTATTCTATTGTACTGTATTTTAGTCTATGCCACTCCGACATTGCTCGTCCTAATACTTATATACACTGCTCAAAAAAATAAAGGGAACACTTAAACAACACAATGTAACTCCAAGTCAATCACACTTCTGTGAAATCAAACTGTCCACTTAGGAAGCAACACTGATTGACAATACATTTCACATGCTGTTGTGCAAATGGAATAGACAACAGGTGGAAATTATAGGCAATTAGCAAGACACCCCCAATAAAGGACTGGTTTTGCAGGTGGTGACCACAGACCACTTCTCAGTTCCTATGCTTCCTGGCTGATGTTTTGGTCACTTTCGAATGCTGGCGGTGCTTTCACTCTAGTGGTAGCATGAGACGGAGTCTACAACCCACACAAGTGGCTCAGGTAGTGCAGCTCATCCAGGATGGCACATCAATGCGAGCTGTGGCAAGAAGGTTTGCTGTGTCTGTCAGCGAAGTGTCCAGAGCATGGAGGCGCTACCAGGAGACAGGCCAGTACATCAGGAGACGTAGAGGAGGCCGTAGGAGGGCAACAACCCAGCAGCAGGACTGCTACCTCCGCCTTTGTGCAAGGAGGAGCAGGAGGAGCACTGCCAGAGCCCTGCAAAATGACCTCCAGCAGGCCACAAATGTGCATGTGTCTGCTCAAACGGTCAGAAACAGACTCCATGAGGGTGGTATGAGGGCCCGACATCCACAGGTGGGGGTTGTGCTTACAGCCTAACACCGTGCAGGATGTTTGGCATTTGCCAGAGAACACCAAGATTGGCAAATTCGCCACTGGCGCCCTGTGCTCTTCACAGATGAAAGCAGGTTCACACTGAGCACATGTGACAGACGTGACAGAGTCTGGAGACGCCGTGGAGAACGTTCTGCTGCCTGCAACATCCTCCAGCATGACCGGTTTGGCGGTGGGTCAGTCATGGTGTGGGGTGGCATTTCTTTGGGGGGCCGCACAGCCCTCCATATGCTCGCCAGAGGTAGCCTGACTGCCATTAGGTACCGAGATGAGATCCTCAGACCCCTTGTGAGACCATATGCTGGTGTGGTTGGCCCTGGGTTCCTCCTAATGCAAGACAATGCTAGACCTCATGTGGCTGGAGTGTGTCAGCAGTTCCTGCAAGAGGAAGGCATTGATGCTATGGACTGGCCCGCCCGTTCCCCAGACCTGAATCCAATTGAGCACATCTGGGACATCATGTCTCGCTCCATCCACCAACGCCACAGTGCACCACAGACTGTCCAGGAGTTGGCGGATGCTTTATTCCAGGTCTGGGAGGAGATCCCTCAGGAGACCATCCGCCACCTCATCAGGAGCATGCCCAGGTGTTGTAGGGAGGTCATACAGGCACGTGGAGGCCACATACACTACTGAGCCTCATTTTGACTTGTTTTAAGGACTTTACATCAAAGTTGGATCAGCCTGTAGTGTGGTTTTCCACTTTAATTTTGAGGGTGACTCCAAATCCAGACCTCCATGGGTTGATACATTTGATTTCCATTGATAGTTTTTGTGTGATTTTGTTGTCAGCACATTCAACTATGTAAAGAAAAAAGTATTTAATAAGATTATTTCATTCATTCAGATCTAGGATGTGTTGTTTAAGTGTTCCCTTTATTTTTTTGAGCAGTGTATTTCTTAATTCCATTCTTTTACTTTTAGATTTGTGTGTATTGTGTGTATTGTTGTGAATTGTTAGATATTACTGCACTGTTGGAGCTAGAAGCACATGCATTTCACTACACCCACAATAATATCTGCTAAACATGTGCATGTGACCAATACAATTTTATTTTATTTGAATGATTTATGTTTTGGGTTACTTCCCAACTCGAGTGTGAAGTTTTGGTTTTTATTTCTAAAGAAGTGAGAGTGATTACACTATAACGTAATTTATGACAAGCATCTGCTGAGGAGTTAAGATGTTGAGAGATGATTGTCAAAATGATTGATTGGACAGGTAAAGAAAATGACAGTCAAGTGTAAAACTTTGGGCACTAAGCTAATTTATGAAACTGTGAAAAATTAAATGTGACTTATGGATAAACTTTCTATCTTCTTCCAAAAGTGAGGGTGGCAGTAGTTAGCATAAGATTATTGTAACTTTTACATACTTTAATTATTTAAAAAATATTTTTGGGGTTGGTATTATAGTAGATGTAATAAGCATGTTATACAGTGCCTTTAGAAAGTATTCACACCCCTTGACTTGTTCCACATTTTCTTGTGTTACAGCCTGAATTTAAAATTGATTAAATTGTCACTGACGTACACACAATACCCCATAGTGTCAAAGTGGAATTATGTTTTTAGAAATGTTTAGAACTGTATTAAAAATGAAATGCTGAAATGTATTAAACCCATTTGTTATGGCAAGCCTAAATCAGTTCAGGAGTAAAAATGTGCTTAACATGTCACATAATAAGTTGCATGGACAGGATTTATTTTATGACTACCTCATCTCTGTACATTTACATTTTAGTCATTTAGCAGACGCTCTTATCCAGAGCGACTTACAGTTGGTGAGTGCATACATTTTCATACTGGCCCCCCGTGGGAAACGAACCCACAACCCTGGCATTGCAAGCGCCATGCTCTACCAACTGAGCTACAGGGGACCTGAACCCCACACATACAATCATCTGTAAGGTCCCTCAGTAGAGCAGTTGAATTTCAAACACCGATTCAACCACAAAGACCAGGGAGGTTTTCGAAATGGCTCACAAAGAAGGGCACCTATTGGTAGATGGGTAAAAAAAATGATATTGAATATCCCTTTGAGCATGGTGAAGTTATTAATTACACTTTGGATGGTGTATCAAAACACCCAGTCACTACAAAAATGAATATACAATGGAGTTGCTTACCAAGATGACATTGAATGTTCCTGTTCCTGAAAATCTATGGCAAGACTTGAAAATGTCTGTCTAGCAATGATCATCAACCAACTTCACAGAGCTTGAAGAATTTTAAACATAATAATGTGCAAATATTGTACAATCCAGGTGTGCAAAGTTCTTAGAGATTTAACCAGAAAGACTCACAGCTGTAAACGCTGCCAAAGGTGATTCTAACATGTATTTACTCAGTGGTGTGAATACATACAGTACCAGTCAAAAGTTTGGACTCACCTACTCATTCAAGGGTTTTTCTTTATTTTTACATTGTAGAATAATAGTGAAGACATAAAAACTATGAAATAACACATATGGAATCATGTAGCAACAAAAAAAAGTGTTAAACAAATCCAAATATTTTTTATATTTGAGATTATTCAAATAGCCACCCTTTGCCTTGATGACAGCTTTGCACACTCTTGGTATTCTCTGAACCAGCATCACCTGGAATGCTTTTCCAACAGTCTTGAAGGAGTTCCCACATATGCTGAGCACTTGTTGGCTGCTTTTTCTTCACTCTGCCGTCCGACAAACCATCTCAATTGGGTTGAGGTCGGGGGATTGTGGATGCCAGGTCATCTGATGCAGCACTCCATCTCTCCTTGGTAAAATAGCCCTTACACAGCCTGGAGATGTGTTGGGTCATTGTCCTGTTGAATCTGCGTATTCCTCCAGGGCTTAGCTGTCCTGGATCTGCACAGCTCTGCGAGGGCCTGGGATCGGGAGAGACACTTAAGTGTTTTAGTACTATATCTCTTGACACAATGATGAAAATAATCATGGCCTCTAAACCTTCAAGCTGCATACTGGATCCTATTCCTACTAAACTGCTGAAGGAGCTGCTTCCTGTGCTTGGCCCTCCTATGTTGAACATAATAAACAGCTCTCTATCCACCGGATGTGTACCAAACTCACTAAAAGTGGCAGTGATAAAGCCTCTCTTGAAAAAGCCAAACCTTGACCCGGAAAATATAAAAAACTATCGGCCTATATCGAATATATCGAAAAATTATAGAAAAAGCTGTTGCGCAGCAACTCACTGCCTTTCTGAAGACAAACAATGTATACAAAATGCTTCAGTCTGGTTTTAGACCCCATCATAGCACTGAGACTGCACTTGTGAAGGTGGTAAATGACCTTTTAATGGCGTCAGACCGAGGCTCTGCATCTGTCCTCGTGCTACTAGACCTTAGTGCTGCCTTTGACACCATCGATCACCACATTCTTTTGGAGAGACTGGAATTTGGTCTACACGGACAAGTTCTGGCCTGGTTTAGATCTTACCTGTCGGAAAGATATCAGTTTGTCTCTGTGAATGGTCTGTCCTCCGACAAATCAACTGTACATTTCGGTGTTCCTCAAGGTTCCGTTTTAGGACCACTATTGTTTTCACTATATATTTTACCTCTTGGGGATGTTATTCGAAAACATAATGTTAACTTTCACTGCTATGCGGATGACACACAGCTGTACATTTCAATGAAACATGGTGAAGCCCCAAAATTGCCCTCGCTAGAAGCCTGTGTTTCAGACATAAGGAAGTGGATGGCTGAAAACTTTCTACTTTTAAACTCGGACAAAACAGAGATGCTTGTTCTAGGTCCCAAGAAACAAAGAGATCTTCTGTTAAATCTGACAATTCATCTTGATGGTTGTAAAGTCGTCTCAAATAAAACTGTGAAGGACCTCGGCGTTACTCTTGACCCTGATCTCTCTTTTGACGAACATATCAAGACTGTTTCAAGGACAGCTTTTTTCCATCTACGTAACATTGCAAAAATCAGAAATTTTTTGTCCAAAAATGATGCAGAAAAATTTATCCATGCATTTGTTACTTCTAGGTTAGACTACTGCAATGCTCTACTTTCCGGCTACCCGGATAAAGCACTAAATAAACTTCAGTTAGTTAGTGCTAAATACGGCTGCTAGAATCCTGACTAGAACCAAGAAATTTGATCATATGACTCCAGTGCTAGCTTCCCTACACTGGCTTCCTGTTAAGGCAAGGGCTGATTTCAAGGTTTTACTGTTAACCTATAAAGCGTTACATGGGCTTGCTCCTACCTATCTTTCCGAGTTGGTCCTGCCGTACATACCAATACGTACGCTACGGTCACAAGACGCAGGCCTCCTAATTGTCCCTAGAATTTCTAAGCAAACAGCGGGAGGCAGGGCTTTCTCCTATAGATCTCCATTTTTATGGAACAGTCTGCCTACCCATGTGAGAGACGCAGACTCGGTCTCAACCTTTAAGTCTTTACTGAAGACTTATCTCTTCAGTAGGTCATATGATTGAGTGTAGTCTGGCCCAGGAGTGTGAAGGTGAACGGAAAGGCTCTGGAGCAACGAACAGCCCTTGCTGTCTCTGCCAGGCCGGTTCCCCTCTCTCCACTGGGGTTCTCTGCCTCTAACCCTGTTACAGGGGCTGAGTCACTGGCTTGCTGGTGCTCTTTCATGCCGTCCCTAGGAGGGGTGCGTCACTTGAGTGGGTTGAGTTACTGACGTGATCTTCCTGTCTGGGTTGGCGCCCCCCCTTGGTTTGTGCTGTGGTGGAGACCTCTGTGGGCTATACTCGGCCTTGTCTCAGGATTGTAAGTTGGTGGTTGAGGATATCCCTCTAGTGGTGCGGGGGCTGTGCTTTGGCAGAGTGGGTGGGGTTATATCCTTCCTGTTTGGCCCTGTCCGGGGGTTTCTTCGGATGGGGCCACAGTGTCTCCGGACCGCTCCTGTCTCAGCCTCCAGTATTTATGCTGCAGTAGTTTATGTGTCGGGGGGCTGGGGTTAGTTGGTTATACCTGGAGTACTTCTCCTGTCTTATCCAGTGTCCTGTGTGAATTTAAGTATGCTCTCTCTAATTCTCTCGTTCTCTCTTTCTCTCTGAGAACCTGAGCCCTAGGACCATACGTCAGGACTACCGGGCATGCTGACACCTTGCTGTCCCCAGTCCGCCTGGCCTTGCTGCTATTCCAGTTTCAACTGTTCTGCCTGCGGTTACGAAACCCCTACCTGTCCCAGACCTGCTGTTTTCAACTCTTAATGATCGGCTATGAAAAGCCAACTGAGAGACCTGAGCCCTAGGACCATACGTCGGGACTACCGGCCGTGGTGACTCCTTGCTGTCCCCAGTCCGCCTGGCCTTGCTGCTATTCCAGTTTCAACTGTTCTGCCTGCGGTTATGGAACCCCTACCTGTCCCAGACCTGCTGTTTTCAACTCTTAATGATCGGCTATGAAAAGCCAACTGAGATTTATTCCTGATTATTATTTGACCATGCTTGTCACTTATGAACATTTTTGAACATCTTGGCATGGTTCTGTTATAACCTCCACCCGGCACAGCCAGAAGAGGACTGGCCACCCCTCATAGCCTGGTTCCTCTCTAGGTTTCTTCCTAGGTTTTGGCCTTTCTAGGGAGTTTTTCCTAGCCACCGTGCTTCTACACCGTGCTTCTACACCTGCATTACTAGCTGTTTGGGGTTTTAGGCTGGGTTTCTGTACAGCACTTCGAGATATTAGCTGATGTACGAAGGGCTATATAAAATAAAATTGATTGATTGATTGATTGAATAAAATTACAGATGGGATGGCGTATCGCTGCAGAATGCTGTGGTAGCCATGCTGGTTAAGTGTGCCTTGAATTCTAAATTAATTACAGACAGTGTCACCAGCAAAGCACCCCCACACCATAACACCTCCTCCTCCATGCTTTACGGTGGGAAATACACATGCAGAGATTATCCATTCACCCACACCACGTCTCACAAAGACAAGGCGGTTGGAACCAAAAATCTCAAATTTGGAGGATGGCCTGGTGTCAAGAAGGGCAGCGAGGAAGCCACTTCTCCCCAGCAAAAACATCAGGGACAGACTGATATTCTGCAAAAGGTACAAGGATTGGACTGCGGAGGACTGGGGTAAAGTCATTTTCTCTGATGAATCCCCTTTCCGATTGTTTGGGGCATCCGGAAAAAAGCTTGTCTGGAGAAAAGTTGAGCGCTACCATCAGTCCTGTGTCATGCCAACAGTAAAGCATCCTGAGACCATTCATGTGTGAGGTTGCTTCTCAGTCAAGGGACTGGACTCACTCACAATTTTGCCTAAGAACACACCCATGAATAAAGATTGGTACCAACACATCCTCCGAGAGCAACTTCTCCCAACCATCCAAGAACAGTTTGGTGACTAACAATGCCTTTTCCAGCATGATGGAGCACCTTGCCATAAGGCAAAAGTGATAACTAAGTGGCTCGGGGAACAACGAAATTCTGGGTCTATGGCCAGGAAACTCCCCAGACCTTAATCCCATTGAGAACTTGTGGTCAATCCTCAAGAGGCGGGTGGACAAACAAAAACCCACAAATTCTGACAAACTCCAAGCATTGATTATGCAAGAATGGGCTGCCGTCAGTCAGGATGTGGCCCAGAAGTTAATTGACAGCATGTTAGGCCTACTGCTGCTAGGTAGCTCTCTCTCTGCTCTCCCCCTCCCCTCTGTCTGTTCTTGATTGCAGGAGTGAAGTCTGGTGTGCGGGAGTCAGGGTTCCAGCTGCAGCTCATTCACCATAATCACCTCAGCCTTAAAGACCCGGTCAAACTTGCCACTCATCGTCAGTTCATAGTCAAGACGACCATGTTAGTCTCGCTGCTGACTCAACCTGCTTGTTTTCGCTCTTTGTGTTTTTGGCCTGTTCTATTTACTTTTCTCCTGTGCCAGAGATTATTGGAACCTGACTCCTGCCTCCGCTTCACTCCTGCCACCACCATCCTGCTTTCCACTACTGGACCTCCTTTTTGGACTCACCACGGACACTAGGACGTTACGGTACCACTCCTGCTCAGAACCTGGATCTGTTACCCTTCCTGTAGACCTGGACTTGCTCTTCCCCTATTTTTGGAAACCTGAACAATTGAACTTTGTAATAAACCTGTTAAACCTTCTCTGGCTCGGTGTAGTTGTCTGCATTTAAGTTCATTCCAGTTAAATCGTGACACAGCATGCCAGGGCGGATTGCAGAGGTCTTGAAAAAGAAGGGTCAACACTGCAAATATTGACTCTTTGGATAAACTTAATGTAATTGTCAATAAAAGCCTTTGACACTTATGGAATGCTTGTAATTATACTTCAGTATACCATAGTAACATCTGACAAAAATATCTAAAAACACTGAAGCAGCAAACTTTGTGAAGACCAATACTTGTGTCATTCTCAAAACTTTTGACCACGACTGTATGTAAATGAGATATTTCTGTATTTCATTTTCAATACATTTGCAAAAACATCTAAAAACATGCATTCACTTTGCCATTATGGTGTATTTTCTGTAGATTGGTGAGAAAAAAATATCAATTTAATCCTTTTTGAATTCAGGCTGTAACACAATAAAATGTGGAATAAATCAAGGGGTATGAATACTTCCTGGAGGGACTGTAAATGTGCAGTAGGGCCTTTCTTACATTTGTCACAACAGTGACAGCTCCTTGCTCACTTTCCTGGCACTAAAATCCATACCTCCAAGCTGAAGCACTTCTATCACCCTTAGACATGCTCACTTTCTATTCCATGCTGTCACTACTCCTCTTTTTTCAAAACATTCAATTTTCAGTTGCCAAGCCACTTCAATTGTCAAGCCAGATCCTTCCTTCATCGTCTATCTCTCATCTTGAGGAGGCCTCCCCCCCTTCAATCACGGTGGTGGAGCTCGTTTCACTCACATAAACCTTCAGTGAAATAAACCAAACCGCTGAGTGAAACTTTTTTCCCAAGCTCTCTGTTAGATCCCTGATCCTCTTTTCCCTGTAGTACTCTCTTGTCGCCATGTGTGAGACGTTTGTGATGATAAAGGGGAAAACTGAGGGAGACGTTGCTTCAAAGCTCCTGGATCAAATGGCACGCCTGTTCATTCATCTCAGATGGCGCGTAATGATATTTCTTTAGGAACAGCCACCGAGGTGTTGTGTTCACTTGTTTTTCTTTTGTATTGTTGGCTGTAAAGAAATATGTTTGGTTATAAAAATGTTGCATCTTTTACGCAAAAGATAGACCATAACTAGAGTTGTCTTTCTACAACAGGTTTAAAAAAAAGTGAAATCTAACTTTAACAACCCTCCATGGTTTACTTCTTTCGAGGTCCTCTTTTGGTTTATGCTGTATATAGAAATAATAAGCAACTACTGTTAGGACACAGTTTCCTGTGATGGTTTACTGTGATAGAATTCTCAGAGGCCTACGTGTGTGAAATATCTGCAATTTCGGACTGCTGTGTATGGCATCAAAATATAATGTATGAGCCATACATTAGGCTATATTCACAGGGCATTTGTAAAACAAGAAATCTATCCACACCTCAAATCAGAGTAGCGCTCTCAGTTTAGGTGTATTTTGTGGGCGAGTAGGTAGAGAAAACATTTCCTAAATCAAATATGCCCCTTGGTCCTTTGGAGAAAGAATGGCTATTATTTGTTTCCATTTTAAATCAGTGTGAATGAAAGAGGGACTTAAAGTGGCTTTGGCAGAAATATCGAAATAAAATAAATAATAACACTTTTATTTTACTAAAATAAAATAATACATACGGAGAGTATTTCCCTTGAAGGTGTGATGTGTGTTTTTTGGACAACTAGCTGGACTTGAATAATCTGTTTAGTCATCTGCGGGGTCAGAGAGGTGATGATGCTTCATGATTAACCATAAGTACTGCCGTGTAAACGTGACGCCTTGTTTATCTTGTTGAAAAGGAGCACTGTACTCTCTCACTGAAGTCTGGGGACGCTGTGTCCACCTAGCCTGACTGCTGCTGCACCGCCCTGGACATTTTAATGAGGGCTAGAGCCGCTGATGATCATACTAACAAGTGTAATAATAATGCACCAAAATGCCACTGTTTGTGTTTGCTTCAAACATACACAGACCAGGGGCAATTTTGTATGGAATATGTAGTTTGGAATATAATGCAGTGTTCTTGGGCGTTTGTGTAGAATGTGAGTGTGTAGGTGCTCTCCAAAACATTTCATCATTTCTAGTCTCACAGCCTCACCTGCAGTGTCTTACTAACAGAATACGAGACAGAAGGTTTTGATGTTGCTCTGGGTTTCATTCGAGATTAAGCACATTACAGTGACCTATAAGCTTCAGTTCCTGACTGTCACCTAATCAGAGAGAGACAGAAGGAGGGAGAAAGAGAGAGTAGGAGAGAGGGAGAGAAAGAAAGAGAGATTGTGAGAGAGACAGAAACAGACGGAGAGAGAGAAAAAGAGGAGAGAGAGAGTGAGAAAGCCAGAATGAGCTTGAGAAATCAGAGGTTGAGAAAGTGGAAGGCACTTTACCCTACCCGTCCCCTTTTATCAAAGCCTCCATCCCTATAGTGTCGATTGAGAGGGAGCAAGTGTACCAAATCCATTTGTTAATAGACCTCTTTCACTTCTGCCTCTTTCCGCTTCATTTTGATTCCCCCAGACGGACAGGATTCTCCTGAGGGCGATGGTTGCCTCGGTGACCTGCTGTTTAGTCCTCCCTGGCCCATTACATACTAAGGCAGGGTTTCCCAAACTCGTCATGTCAACGACTCTCCCATCTGGCCTTGGAGAAAGGGCAACGCAGAGACAATGGCAGAGAAAAACTTGCTGTCTGCGACGGCCACCATACCCTTACGGAAAAACTCTTACACGTGAAGTGTTCCAAAAAAACATGTTTTCATGATCTTATGTGAAGTTAATGTGATAACGTGACAATGTGTGACAAATGTGTCAGGGACTTCAGACAATCACGGATTATAAAGGGTAGCCAGCCACGTTGCGGACACCGATGCCTCACTCCCAGACAAGCTAAACACCTTCTTCGCCTTCTTCGAGGGAAACAACACAGAGCCGCCGATGTGGGCCCCTGCTGCTCATGAGGACTGTGTGCTCCTGATCTCCATGGCCGACGTGAGTAAGACATTTAAGCATGTTAACACTCGCAAGGCTGCCGGCCCAGACGACATCCCAAGCCGCGTCCTCAGAGTATGTGCAGACCAGCTGGCTAGAGTGTTTATGGACATATTCAATCTATTCCTATCCCAGTCTTGTCCCCACTTGCTTCAATATGTCCATTATTGTTCCTTTACCCAAGAAAGCGAATGTAACTGAACTGAATGATTATCGCCCCTTAGCACTCACTTCTGTTATCATGAAGTGCTTTGAGAGGCTAGTTAAGGACCATATCACCTCCACCTTACCCGACACCCTAGACAAACTACAATTTGCATATCGCCCCCAACAGATCCACGGACTGTTTACCCATGACTGCGTGGCCACGCACGTCCCCAACTCAATTATCAAGATTGCTGATGACACAACAGTGGTAGGCCTAATTACCAACAATGACGAGCCTACAGGGAGTAGGTGAGAGCCCTGGTGGAGTGGTGCCAGGAAAATAACCTCTTCCTCAACGTCAACAAAACGATGGACCTGATCGTGGACTACAGGAGACAGCAGAAAGAGCACGCCCCCTTCCACATCGACGGGGCTTCAGTGGAGAGTGTAGAAATCTTCAAGTTCCTCTGCGTGCACATCACTGAGGACCTGAAATGGTCCCTTCCCACCGACAGAGTGGTGAAGAAGGTGCAACAGTGCCTCTTCAACCTCAGGAAGCTGAAGAAATGTGTCTTGGCCCCTAAGACCCTCACAAACTTCTATGGATGCACCATCGAGAGCATCCTGTCGGGATGTATTACCGCATGGTACGCCAATTGCAGGGCTCTCCAGAGGGTAGTGCCATAAGCCCAACGCATCATCGGGGGCACACTGCTTGCCTTCCAGGATATCTACAGCACCCGGTGTCACAGGAAGGCTAAGAAGATCATCAAGGACCTTAGCCAACCAAGCCATGGCCTGTTCACCCCGCTACCATCTAGAAGGCAGAGACATTACAGTGCATCAAAGCTGGGACCGAGAGACTGATAAACAGCTTCTATCTCCAGGCCATCAGACTGTTAACCAGTCACTACTCACCGGCCTCCGCCCAGTACCCTGCCCTGAACCTTAGACACTGTCACTGGCCGGCTACCACCGAGTATCCGACTCTGCAGCTTAGAGACTGCTGCACTATGTACATAGAGTCATTGAACACTGGTCACATTAACCTTTTCACACATGAATTCCAAATATCTCTAACGGTCACCCCAGCATGAGTTTCTTTATGCGAGTGATGTCAGAATGCACTCACTTTTCCAAAATGTGATTGTTATGCAACCGGACAGTTAACCAGCGCTGCCCTCAAACCAAGGCACGCTGCCTGCTAATTATCTATAGGCTATGTTTCAATTTGTCAATTTCTAATTATTTTCTACCAAGTTAAATTTTCCAACAACGGTTTAAATTAGGTGTGTTCCACCTCCTCATGAATTCTCATGAAAGTAGCCCATTTCACTGTTGACGACAATTTACGTTTGAGGCATTATTTATCCGGACAAACTTCTCTCTTCGACGAGACTCCAAGCACTTCCCCAGTGTTTCCCCAGATCAAGTATGCAGACATTTGCACATCTCCAGTCAGAAGAGAACTTGCACAAACATTCCCTCGCTGGCACATTTTCCGGCTGGCGCCCGCATTGCCTTCATTATTGTTTTCCTTACTAATAATAACTTTGGACATGTGTGCGTTCCTATTGAAGTAAGTGCCTTATTACGTTATCATTATAGTTTCAGTATATCATGTTGTCGTTTCTACTGTAGCCCACCGTATGTATGTATGAAGCATAATGTATTTACTGTTTTATTCATGTGTTTTCAAGTACCGGTGACAAATCATGCAATTCGATTCTTGCATAGATTGGAATGCACACATATGATGTGTGTAAAATACTTTTTTGAAGGTTGTACTGATTATGATGAGCTAATGCTAAGGTAATTGACAGCTATGTGTGGCGCCATGTTTGTTGACATCATACAATATATTCTGATTGTCATGTAAACTTCTGTCAGACCAAAGATGTTATAACAAAACGAGGTGAAGGGATGGTTCACTCGTCTTTTGAGTAAGCTTCCGGAAGTGAATGATGGTAGACGACACACCCCCTTCAACATGCATACTGCAAACAGACCCAACTCATCTTGTAACCTCTTATCTTTGGTTGACTCGAAAGAACAAACATGGCCTAGCGCACAAACTACCCATCGTCGGATTACTTTAGATTTTTAGAAAGTGTTTTACTAAATTATTTTGATCACTGGTGAGCTCACCCGTGATGTAATGAATTGTAAATAGTAATTGCTATTAGCTCATTCATATTATGGTTTCTGTCAGTCGAGAGTTAGATAAATATGACCGCTTGTGTTAGGTCACGCTTTCCTCATTTAGCGCTAAGACGAATGTAGCCTACATTTTCGGGTTTGGATGAGAAATGTGTTATGATGTTGCTACTTCTGTGAATGTCTGAACATTGCATCCAAAAATAAACTGCTCACATTGAGGACATAACATTGTAAAGACTGTGTTTGTGCAAAATGTGAAAAAACATTGAGCCAGCTCAAATGCTGACTGTTGCGTCAATCATAACTGGACGTTCTAAATAAGTGTTCTAATCTAACCGGTTTGAGCATACGCTGCAGGGACCACTGTAGAATGATCACACCCGTGTGTTTGTAGGTGTCAAAGGGTTAATAATGTTTACATACTGTTTTACCCGCTTTATACAGTGGGGAAAAAAATTATTTAGTCAGCCACCAATTGTGCAAGTTCTCCCACTTAAAAAGATGAGAGAGGCCTGTAATTTTCATCACAGGTACACATCAACTATGCCAGACAAATTGAGGAAAAACAAATCAGAAAATCACATTTTAGGATTTTTAATGAATTGATTTGCAAATTATGGTGGAAAATAAGTATTTGGTCACCTACAAACAAGCAAGATTTCTGGCTCTCACAGACCTGTAACTTCTTATTTAAGAGGCTCCTCTGTCCTCCACTCGTTACCTGTATTAATGGCACCTGTTTGAACTTGTTATCAGTATAAAAGACACCTGTCCACAACATCAAACAGTCACACTCCAAACTCCACTATGGCCAAGACCAAAGAGCTGTCAAAGGACACCAGAAACAAAATTGTAGACCTGCACCAGGCTGGGAAGACTGAATCTGCAATAGGTAAGCAGCTTGGTTTGAAGAAATCAACTGTGGGAGCAATTATTAGGAAATGGAAGACATACAAGACCACTGATAATCTCCCTCGATCTGGGGCTCCACGCAAGATCTCACCCCGTGGGGTCAAAATGATCACAAGAATGGTGAGCAAAAATCCCAGAACCACACGGGGGGACCTAGTGAATGACCTGCAGAGAGCTGGGACCAAAGTAACAAAGCCTACCATCAGTAACACACTACGCCGCCAGGGACTCAAATCCTGCAGTGCCAGACGTGGCCCCCTGCTTAAGCCAGTACATGTCCAGGCCCGTCTGAAGTTTGCTAGAGTGCATTTGGATGATCCAGAAGAGGATTGGGAGAATGTCATATGGTCAGATTAAACCAAAATATAACTTTTTGGTAAAAACTCAACTCGTCGTGTTTGGAGGACAAAGAATGCTGAGTTGCATCCAAAGAACACCATACCTACTGTGAATCATGGGGGTGGAAACATCATGCTTTGGGGCTGTTTTTCTGCAAAGGGACCAGGACGACTGATCTGTGTAAAGGAAAGAATGAATGGGGCCATGTATCGTGAGATTTTGAGTGAAAACCTCCTTCCATCAGCAAGGGCATTGAAGATGAAACGTGGCTGGGTCTTTCAGCAAGACAATGATCCCAAACACACCGCCCGGGCAACGAAGGAGTGGCTTCGTAAGAAGCATTTCAAGGTCCTGGAGTGGCCTAGCCAGTCTCCAGATCTCAACCCCATAGAAAATCTTTGGAGGGAGTTGAAAGTCTGTGTTGCCCAGCGACAGCCCCAAAACATCACTGCTCTAGAGGAGATCTGCATGGAGGAATGGGCCAAAATACCAGCAACAGTGTGTGAAAACCTTGTGAAGACTTACAGAAAACGTTTGACCTGTGTCATTGCCAACAAAGGGTATATAACAAAGTATTGAGAAACTTTTGTTATTGACCAAATACTTGTTTTCCACCATAATTTGCAAATAGATTCATTAAAAATCCTACAATGTGATTTTCTGGCTTTTTTTTCTCATTTTGTCTGTCATAGTTGACGTGTACGTATGATGAAAATTACAGGCTTCTCTCATCTTTTAAGTGGGAGAACTTGCACAATTGGTGGCTGACTAAATACTTTTTTTCCCCCACTGTATGTATACAGTAGACTGTATTCTAGTTATGGCTCATCCTATAAAACTACTGCTACACACAGCTTTTCTATTCACATACTGTCCATACTCTCTATATAAACCATTGAAATACATACACTACCAGTCAAAGGTTTGGACACACCTACTCATTCAAGGGTTCTTCTTTAATTTTACTATTTTCTACATTGTAGAATAATAGTGAAGACATCAAAACTATGAAATAACACATATGGAATCATGTAGTAACCAAAAAAGGGTTAATCAAAATATATTTTCTATTTGAGATTCTTCAAATAGCCACCCTTTGCCTTGATGACAGCTTTGCACACTCTTGGCATTCTCTCAACCAGCTTCACCTGGAATGCTTTTCCAACAGTCTTGAAGGAGTTCCCACATATGCTTAGCACTTGTTGGCTGCTTTTCCTTCACTCTGCCATCCGACTCATCCAAACCAACTCAATTGGGTTGAGGTCGGGGGATTGTGGAGGCCAGGTCATCTGATGCAGCACTCCATCACTCTCCTTCTTGGTAAAATAGCCCTTACAGAGCCTGGGGGTGTGTTGGGTCATTGTCCTATTGAAAAACAAATGATAGTCCCACTAAGCCCAAACCAGATGGGATGGCGTATCGCTGCAGAATGCTGTGGTAGCCATGCTGGTTAAGTGTGCCTTGAATTCTAAATAAATCACAGACAGTGTCACCAGCAAAGCACCCCCACACCATAACACCTCCTCCTCCATGCTTATATTTTCATTGTTTTAACACTTTTTTGGTTACTACATGATTCCATATGTGTTATTTCATAGTTTTGATGTCTTCACTATTATTCTACAATGTAAAACAAATAGTAAAAATTAAGAAAAACCCTTGAATGAGTAGGTGTGTCCAAACATTTGACTGGTAGTGTATATATTTATACTGAACAAAAATATAAACACAACATGTAAAGTGTTGGTCCGATGTTTCATGAGCGGAAATAAAAGATCCAAGAAATGTTTCATATATACAAATAGTTTATTTCTTAAAATGTTTGTGCACAAAGGTATTTACATCCCTGTTAGTGAGCATTTCTCCTTTGCCAAGATAATCCATCCACCTGACAGGTGTGGCATATCAAGAAGCTGATTAAACATTATGATCATTACACAGCTACAATGAAAGGCCCCTCTGAAATGTGCAGTTCTATCACACAACACAATGCCACAGATGTCGCAAGTTTTGAGTTAGCTTGCAATTGGCATGCTGACTGCTGGAATGTCCACCAGAGCTGTTGCCAGATAATTAAATGCTAATTTCTCTATCATAAGCCGCTTCCAATGTCATTTTAGAGGATTTGGATGTAAGTCCAACCGGCCTCACAACCACAGACCATGTGAAACCACACCAGCCCAGGACCTCCACTTCCGTCTTCTTCACCTGCGGGATAGTCTGAAACCAGTCACCCAGACAGCTGATGAAACTGTGGGTTTGCACAACTGAATAATTTCTGCACAAACTGTCAAAAACCGTTTTAGGGAAGCTCATCTGCATGCTCGTCGTCCTCACCAGGGTCTTGACCTGACTGCAGTTCGGCGTTGGAACCAACTCCAGTGGGCAAATGCTCACCTTCGATGGCCACTGCCATTCTGGAGAAGTGTGCTCTTGACAGATGAATCCCGGTTTTAACTGTACCGGACAGATGGCAGACAGCGTGTATGGCGTCGTGTGAGCGAGCGGTTTGCTGATGTCAACGTGTGCCCCATAGTGGTGGTGGGGTCAACGAGTGCCCCATGGTGGTGGTGGGGTCAACGAGTGCCCCATGGTGGTGGTGGGGTTATGGTATGGGCAGGTATACTTTAAGCTACGGACAACGAACGTAATTGCATTTTATCGATGGCAATTTGAATGCACAGAGATACCGTGATGAGATCCTGAGGCCCATTGTTGTGCCATTCATCCGCCGCCATCACCTCATGTTTCAGCATGATAATGCACGGCCCCATGTCGCAAGGATCTGTACACAATTCCTGAAAGCTGAAAATGTCCCAGTTCTTCCATTGCTTGCTTACTCATCAGACATTTCTCCCATTGAGTATGTTTGGGATTCTCTGGATTGACGTGTACAACAGCGTGTTCCAGTTCCCGCCAATATCCAGCAACTTCGCACAGCCATTGAAAAGGAGTGGGACAACATTCCACAGGCCACAATCAACAGCCTGATCAACTATATGTGAAGGAGTTGTTTTGCACTGCATGAGGTAAATGGTGGTCACACCAGGTACCGACTGGTTTTCTGATCCACGCCCCTACCTTTTTTTTAAAGGTATCTGCGAGCAACAGATGCATATCTGTATTCCCAGTCATGTGAAATTTATAGATTAGGGACCTTCAACAAAGTATTGAGTAAAGGGTCTGAATACTAGTTTTTTATTTTTAATACATTTGCAAAAATGTATAAAAACCTGTTTTTGCTTCGTCATAATGGGGTATTGTGTGTAGATTGATGAGGATTTTTAAAAATAAATCAATTTTAGAATAAGGCTGTAATGTAACAAAATGTGGGGAAAAAAGTCAAGTGGTCTGAATACTTTGCGAAGGCACTGTACGACCAATAAACTTTTATTTGATTTAAATTTGAGAGCAACATGTGATAACATGTGAAGTGTTCCAAAAACACGTTTTCACATGATTTCACATGTGATTTTTCAAGTGACTTTTCACATGTGAAATCATGTGGATTTGCTGTAAGGGCTGTATTTACTGTGCCTTTACTCTATCTGTGTATCACATTTCCTTTTCATGTGACGTTATCACCCAAACTTACCTAATCTTTCTCTACCGTCTGTGTTCCTCTCTGACTCACTCTTCCTCACCTATCTGCTCTGTCTGTCACTCAATCACACTCTCTCTCTCTCCCTCGCTCTCTCTCTCCCTCTTACTCTCTCCATTTGTCCTCCGAAATGAACCTCTGCCATTTGGTATTCTCCCCGTCAGTGGAGATCCTAGAGGCAGATTGGGAGAGATGAGCAGGGATTAGGGAGTAATGGCCTACTACTGTTTCTTTCTTACACACTTCCACAGGTCCTCAGTGCTGCACTGTCTAGGCACACTGTCTCTCAGTCAATACTGTCAGGTAATAGACAGAAGAGGGCCAATTCCAATTTCCATGTTGCACAGGGCCCCCTATAACCTAACACACACAACTCCACAAACAAAAGTGTTGAGGCCTTTCAATGTATTTGTATTCTGATATATTATTTTTCTCTCCTAAATTTTCAAGGATTTTTGTGGTTGCTCAAGCGGTCTTAATCAAATCAGTATTTACCTCCCTCAGTCTTAAAGCTCATCAGCATCAGTTAGGGAACATTGTTCAGTGTCAATTTTAAACAACATTTCTCATTACATTACTGTGCGAATCTAAATATGTTTTCAGGGTGAAAATACACAGTGATTGGCTCCATCTCATTTTATACAGAGCCGAATAAATACTGTCTCTGCCTTTTTTATTTAATGAATTTGGCAATAATGGAAGGCAATTTGGACTATAATATTTTATGGAATATTAAAGAGAGGGGAAACAGGCACATAAACCCTCATCACATTAATACGTTTGTTCATCAATTATTCAGCTTCTCCCCTGAAACAAACCCAGATGCCATAGCAGCATGCCTCATAGGCTACAGCTTTGTTTACAATCACTGCCCCCTCTCACTATAACTATTTCCCTCTACTTTCTCTCTTTCCCCCACAGAACCGATATTAAGTATACATGTAATCTAATTCTCAGTACGTGTCTCTATGTTGATTAATTATTCAGAAATATGGCGGCTTGACATCTTCTTCTGTTTCAGTTCTACATACTGTATCCACTATCTCATTTCTTGGGGGGTTGTAGATGAAAACAAACAAACAGAGTTGTATTTACCATATGTCGTTATCATTTTACAAATAAAGCAGGCAGCTTAATAATGTAGTAATTTTGCGCTGCAGGCCAACACATAAATTTCCAAACAGACCCTGTGTGAAATAATACTAAGCTCTATGGATGAGGGTTTGTGCCTGCGTGTGTGTGTCTGTGCGTTTATGTGTGTGAGTGTGTGCATGCGTGCATGTCACAGTGTAAAATAGCCTATTTCCAAATGTATATTAAGGTGGAGTGAATTTCATACAATCCTAATCTTGTCTATAATGATGGATGTGTATGGATGCAACAGGATGGATGAACCAAAACAACATCCCCTAATAAATTAAACGCACTCTCTTCAATTTTCTCAATTATCGTTTGTTTGCTATCCTCGGGAAGAGACATACAAAATGACACAATCAAAACCAAATTCAAATCAACACGACCCATAAAATTAACTCCTGATATAGGCATTGTGTGCCTACCCTGCTTGCCTTCCCTGCTCCACCCGTCCACACAGTCGGCCCAACGTCGGATGCCAAGTATTCATTTTGCAGTATTCCCTTGATGTGTGTATGTCATAATCCTGAGCCCTGTTCCTGCAGGTGCTGCTATCTGAGTTCTTGTGTTTACCTCTGACAGTGACAAGAGCTGATTAAACTTTCAGACTTCCTCCTGCTCTGCCTGATTCTCAATATAAATTAAAAAACCAATGTAGTGGAATCCCATTAAATTAGAACAAATAGTTTGATGCGGTTCTTCAGGGGGAGAATGGCAGTGTTTAGTATGAAGGTAATTGCATGTTCAGGGACTATATTAAAGTTAGCTTTCTTTTCCTGCGAAGAGACAGAAACATTAGATAATTTGTTTTGGTACCGTGCATTTGTAGCTTGTTTTTGGTCACAGGTCCAGGAATGGCTGAAGGATTGCAATATTTACCTGGAGCTAACCCTGCAGATAGCACTACTGGGTGATCTGAAAAGTAATAGTCAATCGATCAATAATATAATAATACTTTTAGCAAAAATGTTTATTTTCAATTTAGAATCTGTAGAAACAATGAGAATAGAAGGGTTCAGAACTTTTGTGAAACATCACAATACAGTTGAAAAATATATGGCACATAGAAATCCAATATGGATGGTGTTAAGAGATAGATGGGAGGTGTTGAATGGAGTTGAAGGATGGGACTAATAACAACTAACAACAACTAATAACAACAAGATAACTAATGTAAAGCATACTGTGTCCATAATAAGTATATAGGTTATAGGTTGAGAGCTTTTGTGAGGGAGCACAGTTGGAAAGATATGGCATATAGAAGCAAACCGGATGGACATCATGAAAATGATCGGAGAGGTTGAGGAAGTTCAGGAGTAAAAACAAACAAAATAGAATTATTGTAAAATTGACTGTGTCCATAAAATGTATATAGTATGTATAAGCTGGAAGTAGAGGCCTAAGCATTGTTGTTCACTAGTTTACTCCAATTGGGGAAGGGGTGGTGGGGTTGGAAAGTAATAAAGGGAAATATATTTTTTTTAAAGGATATGTATGTGTATATATATATATGTACATTTTTGTCATTTAGCAGACGCTCTTATCCAGAGCGACTTAGTGAGTGCATACATTTTTTAAAAATATATATTATTTTTTCATACTGGTCCCCTGTGGGAAACGAACCCACAACCCTACACGGGACTATGTATGTATGTATGTATGTATGTATGTATGTGTATATGTACAGTGGGGAGAACAAGTATTTGATACACTGCTGATTTTGCAGATTTTCCTACTTACAAAGCATGTAGAGGTCTGTAATTTTTATCATAGGTACACTTCAACTGTGAGAGACGGAATCTAAAACAAAAATCCTGAAAATCACATTGTATGATTTTTAAGTCATTAATTTGCATTTTATTGCATGAAATAACTATTTGATCACCTACCAACCAGTAAGAATTCCGGCTCTCACAGACCTGTTAGTTTTTTTTAAAGAAGCCCTCCTGTTCTCCACTCATTACCTGTATTAACTGCACCTGTTTGAACTCGTTACCTGTATAAAAGACACCTGTCCACACACTCAATCAAACAGACTCCAACCTCTCCACAATGGCCAAGACCAGAGAGCTGTGTAAGGACATCAGGGATGAAATTGTAGACCTGCACAAGGCTGGGATGGGCTACAGGACAATAGGCAAGCAGCTTGGTGAGAAGGCAATAACTGTTGGCGCAATTATTAGAAAATGGAAGAAGTTCAAGATGACGGTCAATCACCCTCGGTCTGGGGCTCCATGCAAGATCTCACCTCGTGGGGCATCAATGATCATGAGGAAGGTGAGGGATCAGCCCAGAACTACACGGCAGGACCTGGTCAATGACCTGAAGAGAGCTGGGACCACAGTCTCAAAGAAAACTATTAGTAACACATTACGCCGTCATGGATTAAAATCCTGCAGCGCACGCAAGGTCCCCAAGCTCAAGCCAGCGCATCTCCAGGCCCGTTTGAAGTTTGCCAATGACCATCTGGGTGATCCAGAGGAGGAATGGGAGAAGATAATGTGGTCTGATGAGACAAAAATTGAGCTTTTTGGTCTACACTCCACTCGCCGTGTTTGGAGGAAGAAGAAGGATGAGTACAACCCCAAGAACACCATCCCAACCATGAAGCATGGAGGTGGAAACATCATTCTTTGGGGATGCTTTTCTGCAAAGGGGACAGGACGACTGCACCGTATTGAGGGGAGGATGGATGGGGCCATGTATCGCGAGATTTTGGCCAACAACCTCCTTCCCTCAGTAAGAGCATTGAAGATGGGTCATGGCTGGGTCTTCCAGCATGACAACGACCCGAAACACACAGCCAGGGCAACTAAGGAGTGGCTCCGTAAGAAGCATCTCAAGGTCCTGGAGTGGCCTAGCCAGTCTCCAGACCTGAACCCAATAGAAATTAATGGAGGGAGCTGAAAGTCTGTATTGCCCAGCGACAGCACCGAAACCTGAAGGATCTGGAGAAGGTCTGTATGGAGGAGTGGGCCAAAATCCCTGCTGCAGTGTGTACAAACCTGGTCAAGATCTACAGGAAACGTATGATCTCTGTAATTGCAAACAAAGGTTTCTGTACCAAATATTAAGTTCTGCTTTTCTGATGTATCAAATACTTATGTCATGCAATAAAATGCAAATGAATTACTTAAAAATCATACAATGTGATTTTCTGGATTTTTGTTGTAGATTCCGTCTCTCACAGTTGAAATGTACCTATGATAAAAATTACAGACCTCTACATGCTTTGTAAGTAGGAAACCTGCAAAATCGGCAGTGTGTCAAATACTTGTTCTCCCCACTGTATATATATATATATATATATTTGCGAGATAAATAAACATATGGGGGATTGGAAGTGATGCAGACAATTACATTGATGGAAGTTACAATCTATCTGCAATATTAAAGCTGATCTACCCCCCAAAAAATAAAAATAAATATCATAGTTATCTTTCTTTCACTCGCTCAACTTTTTCTCTCCCAACAACTGACAGTTTTTTCAGGCTGTGTTGTTGGGTTAAAAATTATGTTGAATAATAAACTACATTTATCAATCTGACTCCATAATCGTGTAAGTAAATGCAATAGAGCAGAAGTGTCTCTAGTGGGTCTGGAAAGATAGCTAGTCTTGAATCAACAGTCTTTTTAACTTTAATTACACTCGTCTAAGATGTGGGTTATGCAATTATTTATGTCTGGATACTAAGAGCTAATCCTTGCAATCCAAGTTCCAGCATTAATTCATTGAGACAAGTTAAGCTCATCTACATTTACATTTACGTAATTTAGCAGATGCTCTTATCCAGAGCAACTTACAAATTGGTGCATTCACCTTATAGCCAGTGGGATAACCACTTTACAATATTTTTTGTTTTAGTTCCTTTTTAAAAAAGGGTAGAAGGATAGAAGGATTACTTTATCCTATCCCAGGTATTCCTTAAAGAGGTGGGGTTTCAAGTGTCTCCGGAAGGTGGTGAGTGACTCCGCTGTCCTGGCGTCGTGAGGGAGCTTGTTCCACCATTGGGGTGCCAGAGCAGTGAACAGTTTTGACTGGGTTGAGCGGGAACTGTGCTTCCGCAGAGGTAGGGGGGCCAGCAGGCCAGAGGTGGATGAACGCAATGCCCTCGTTTGGGTGTAGGGACTGATCAGAGCCTGAAGGTACGGAGGTGCCGTTCCCCTCACAGCTCCGTAGGCAAGCACCACGGTCTTGTAGCAGATGCGAGCTTCAACTGGAAGCCAGTGGAGTGTGCGGAGGAGCAGGGTGACGTGAGAGAACTTGGGAAGGTTGAACACCAGACGGGCTGCGGCATTCTGGATGAGTTGTAGGGGTTTAATGGCACAGGCAGGGAACCCAGCCAACAGCGAGTTGCAGTAATCCAGACGGGAGATGACAAGTGCCTGGATTAGGACCTGCGCCGCTTCCTGTGTAAGGCAGGGTCGTACTCTCCGAATGTTGTAGAGCATGAACATACAGGATCGGGTCACCACCTTGATGTTAGCGGAGAACGACAGGGTGTTGTCCAGGGTCACGCCAAGGCTTTTTGCACTCTGGGAGGAGGACACAATGGAGTTGTCAACGGTGATGGCGAGATCATGGAACGGGCAGTCCTTCCCCGGGAGGAAGAGCAGCTCCGTCTTGCCGAGGTTCAGCTTGAGGTGGTGATCCGTCATCCACATTGATATGTCTGGCAGACATGCAGAGATGTGATTCGCCACCTGGTTATCAGAAGGGGGAAAGGAGAAGATTAGTTGTGTGTCGTCTGCGTAGCAATGATAGGAGAGGCCATGTGAGGATATGACAGAGCCAAGTGACTTGGTGTATAGCAAGAATAGGAGAGGGCCTAGAACTGAGCCCTGGGGGACACCAGTGGTGAGAGCACATGGTGCGGAGACAGATTCTCGCCACGCCACTTGGTAGGAGCGACCTGTCAGGTAGGACGCAATCCAGGAGTGAGCCGCGCCGGAGATGCCCAACTCGGAGAGGGTGGAGAGGAGGATCTGATGGTTCACAGTATCAAAGGCAGCAGACAGGTCTAGAAGGACAAGAGCAGAGGAGAGAGAGTTAGCTTTAGCAGTGCGGAGAGCCTCCGTGACACAGAGAAGAGCAGTCTCAGTTGAATGACCAGTCTTGAAACCTGACTGGTTTGGATCAAGAAGGTCATTCTGAGAGAGATAGCAAGAGAGTTGGCTAAAGACGGCACACTCAAGAGTTTGGGAGAGAAAAGAAAGAAGGGATACTGGTCTGTAGTTGTTGACATCAGAGGGATCAAGTGTAGGTTTTTTGAGAAGGGGTGCAACTCTTGCTCTCTTGAAGACGGTAGGGACATAGCCAGCGGTCAAGGATGAGTTGATGAGCGAGGTGAGGTAAGGGAGAAGGTCTTCGGAAATGGTCTGGAGAATAGAGGAGGGGATAGGGTCAAGCGGGCAGGTTGTTGGGCGGCCGGCCGTCACAAGTCGCAATATTTCATCTGGAGAGAGAGGGGAGAAAGAAGTCAAAGCATAGGGTAGGGCAGTGTGAGCAGGACCAGCAGTGTCATTTGACTTAACAAACGAGGATCGGATGTCGTCAACCTTCTTTTCAAAATGGTTGACAAAGTCATCCACAGAGAGGGAGGAGGGGGGAGGGGGAGGAAGATTCAGCAGGGAGGAGAAGGTGGCAAAGAGCTTCCTAGGGTTAGAGGCAGATGCTTTGAATTTAGAGTGGTAGAAAGTGGCTTTAGCAGCAGAAACAGAGGAAGAATATGTAGAGAGGAGGGAGTGAAAAGATGCCAGGTCCGCAGGGAGTCTAGTTTTCCTCCATTTCCGCTTGGCTGCCCGGAGCCCTGTTCTGTGAGCTCGCAATGAGTCGTCAAGCCACGGAGCAGGAGGGGAGGACCGAGCCGGCCGGGAGGATAGGGGACATAGAGAGTCAAAGGATGCAGAAATGGAGGAGAGGAGGGTTGAGGAGACAGAATCAGGAGATCGGAGGGAGAAGGATTGAGCAGAGGGAAGAGATGATAGGATGGAAGAGGAGAGAGTAGCGGGAGAGAGAGAGCGAAGGTTGCGACGGCGCATTACCATCTGAGTAGAGGCAGAGTGAGTAGTGAAAAGGATACAAAGTAGTGGTCGGAGACATGGAGGGGAGTTGCAGTGAGATTAGTAGAAGAACAGCATCTAGTAAAGATGAGGTCAAGCGTATTGCCTGCCTTTTGAGTAGGGGGGGGACTGTGAGAGGGTGAGGTCAAAAGAGGAGAGGAGTGGAAAGAAGGAGGCAGAGAGAAATGAGTCAAAGGTAGACGTAGGGAGGTTAAAGTCACCCAGAACTGTGAGGGGTGAGCCATCCTCAGGAAAGGAACTTGTCAAGCTCATTGATGAACTCTCCAGGGGAACCTGGAGGGCGATAAATGATAAGGATGTTAAGCTTGAATGGGCTAGTGACTGTGACAGCATGGAATTCAAATGAGGAGATAGACAGATGGGTCAGGGGAAAAAGAGAGAATGTCAACTTGGGATAGATGATGATTCCTGTGCCACCACCCCGCTGACCGGATGCTCTCGGGGTATGCGAGAACACATGGTCAGACGAGGAGAGAGCAGTAGGAGTAACAGTGTTTCAGTGGTAATCCATGTTTCCGTCAGCGCCAAGAAGTCGAGGGACTGGAGGGTAGCATAGGCTGAGATGAACTCCGCCTTGTTGGCCGCAGAATGGCAGTTCCAGAGGCTGCCGGAGACCTGGAACTCCACGTGGGTCGTGCATGCAGGGACCACCAGGTTAGAGAGGCAGCAGCCACGTGGTGTGAGGCGTTTGTATGGCCTGTGCAGAGAGGAGAGAACAGGGATAGACAGACGCATAGTTGACAGGCTACAGAAAATGGCTACAATAATGCAAAGGAGATCGGAATGAAATGAACTAAACATCTGGGAAAGCGAGAGAGCGGGGCATCCCTCACTTACGTTTCACTGAAACACCCAAACATAACTCTCCCAACTTCCACCTCAGAAACTATAATTGTTGTAAACTACAGCGGTTCAATGTTTTCTAGGAATAGACTAACTTAGTTTATTCAGCTAGCTAACTTGGTACAGTATTCTTCTGTGAAAACCGTCCAGGGCACCGAATCCTATGACGCCATAGCCAACTAGCATGCCAGGCTCCAATAACACGGTTTAGCACCAATACTCGGCCACAACAAACAATCAGTGTGTCAACACACCAAGCAGATAATTAGTGTCCGTGTCTAACGTTGTGGGTTAGTCCCGACAGCTTGAGCGAGTCCGTCGTCAACTTATTCAGCCAGTTACTTAGCTAGAATAGTTAGCATACTAGCTAGCCATTGCTTTCTGCCAACGAAAAAAAACCTCTTCCCACGGCACGAACACACAGAGAGAGCCAAGCTAACGTTAACTAGTCACCCATGTCCCGAATTCCCTTGAACGACTCTGGTTACCAGTATGTAAAAACAAAACACAAATGTAGGTTATAACTTACCCCTAGCAGCTACTGTTAGCTAGCCAAGTGCAAAGCAAGCCACTGAATCGACTCAGCCAGTTCGCGTCTGTTCGCTAGGTCGTTCCAGCTATTGTTTAGTAGCTATCCAGGTAGCAACAAGCTAGCTACATTTTGAGTACAGTAGCTACTTACTACCTAACGTTAACGCTTCAGACAATGAGGTTAGAATAACAGCTGAATGGTAGGCAGCTAGCTGGCGTAATTACAGGTACTCTTAAGCGTGAAACAACTATCCACAGTTGCTAATAGTTACCAGTAGCTACCCGCTAGCTAGTCTAGGTAGTGGGTTAGCTAGCCTAGCTAGACTTGTGCTTCACCGGGCTCAGTCGAATACAATACTTACAATACTTACATACAATAACCTACGATAACTACAATAACCTACGATGACTACCTACAATACCTAACTACAATCTAAATACATCGTTTAAGCTTTACCCGACACCATATAAGCCATATAAGCTTATATAAGCCATATAAGCCAAGCTTACCTCCCGCCAGAGAGAGACACAACCAGTACAGGCACAACCAGCTCAGAGATGTAAAGTTAGAACCCAAGCATATGCTGTGTAGTGTAAAGAACTCAACAATTTAGGATTTACCGATAGGCCTACTAAATGATGAAAGTATAGTCAATCAAATAGTTACTCTATAAACAAGGAATGCATTTACTGAAATCAACTAATGGATTTATTAGTCACAATTAATGAACACTTAAACAATAACAGTGTACATGGCATACATTACTAAATAAGACAGAGTAAATGATTATCACCAATAAGACTTGCAGCATGTGGTTACAGTGCCTTCAGTTAAGAATAATTTCAAAGAGATAAAGTATGTGTGTATGTACACACTGGAGCTTGCAGAAAAGGTCTCGATGAACCAAAGGATACTCAGACCTTTTCTCCATGGAAAAACGGTAACTCACCCCCCAACCTAAATTAGCATTACTTTGCACTCTGCTGGCAAGAACAAAAAACAGGACATCACACCCGGGTTCTAATCTAATCAACACAATAAGGGACAGTTCGGGGGGCTGGTTCTAGTGGCAGTGTTATTAAAGGAAAATGCCCCCCCCCCCCCCCCCCCCCACCCCCCATCTCCCAACATTGCAAATATTTTCATATGACCCTCCCCCTGTACTGTATAAACATTTGCACACCCTCTCCCTCGTAACATTCACTCAAAAACAATGATTACCACCACAAATAACAATAACTGTAGCAACCCTGTGTTTATCAACGTGGATATCGACTTGACCACTTCAGCATGGTTTTGTGGCACAGTTGATGCCACGCAGGGCTACGGTCCAGATGGTTGAGGGTTTGCCAACCACCACGGACAAGCTCACTCTCCCTGCCTGTCTCATTACACTACGATCAGATCTGATTGCACACAATGATCAGCTAGGGGGAAATAAAAAAATTTAAATGTTGATGTATACTTATAATTATATTCAGTATATGCAACAATTTTCACCAACAGGATTAACATTGAATGCAAACTATTACGGACTACAAAGGGAAGCCCAGCCGCGAGCTGCCCAGTGACACAAGCCTACCAGACGAGCTAAATTACTTCTATGCGCACTTCGAGGCAAGCAACACTGAAACATGCATGGGAGAACCAGCTGTTCCGGACGACTGTGTGATCACGCTCTACGTAGCCGATGTGAGTAAGACCTTTAAACAGGTCAACATTCACAAGGCTGCAGGGCCAGACGGATTACCAGGATGTGTACTGGTAAGGGTCTTCACTGACATTTTCAACCTGTCCCCTGACCGAGTCTGTAATACCTACATGTTTCAAGCAGACCACCAAAGTCCCTGTTGCCAAGAACGCCAAGGTAACCTGCCTAAATGACTACCGACCCGTAGCATTCACCTCTGTAGCCATGAAGTGCTTTGAAAGGCTAGTCATGGCTCTCATAAACACCACCATCCCAGAAACCCTAGACCCACTCCAATTCGCATACCGCCCCAACAGATCCACAGATGACGCAATCTCTACTGCACTCCACACTGCCCTTTCCCACCAGGACAAAAGGAACACCTACGTGAGAATGATGTTTATTGACTACAGCTCAGTGTTCAACACCATAGTGTCCTAAAAGCTCATCACTAAGCTAAGGACCCTGGTACTAAACACTTCCCTCTGCAACTGGATCCTGGACATCCTGACGGGCTGCCCCCTGGTGGTAAGGGTAGGCAACAACACATCTGCCACGTTGATCCTCAACACTGGGGCCCCTCAGCGTTGTATGCTTGGTCCCCTCCTGTACTCCCTGTTCACCCACGACTGTGTGGCCAAGCACGACTCTAAAACCATCATTAAGTTTGCCGACGACAACGATGAGACAGCCTATAGGGAGGAGGTCAGAGACATGGCCGTGTGGTGCCAGGACAACAACCTCTCCCTCAACGTGATTGTGGACTACAGGAAAAGGAGGGCAGAGAAACGCCCCCATTCACATCGACGGGGCTGTAGTGGAGCAGGTCAAGAGCTTCAAGTTCCTTGGCATTCACATCACCACAAACTATCATGGTCCAAAAACGCCAAGACAGTCGTGAAGAGGTCACGACAACAGTTATTCCCCCTCAGGAGACTGAAAAGAATTAGCATGAGTTCTCATATCCTCAAAAACATATACAGCTGCACCATCGAGAGCATCTTAACTGGTTGCATCCCCGCATGGTATAGAAACTGCTCAGCATCCGACCACAAGGCACTGCAGAGGGTAGTGGGGCCAAGCTTCCTGGGGCCAAACTGGGGCCAAGCTTCCTGCCATCCAGGACCTCTATACCAGGCGATGTCAAAGGATGGCCCTTCAAATTGTCAAAGACTCCAGCCACCCTAGTCATAGACTGTTCTCTCTGCTACCGCACTGCAAGCGGTACCGGAGCGCGAAGTCTAGGTCCAAAAGGCTCCTTAACAGCTTCTACTCCCAAGCCATAAGACTGCTGAACAATTAATGAAATGGTTACCATTTGCATTGCCCCCCCATTTTTTGCCTTGAAATACATCCACAGGTACACCTCCAATTGACTCAAATGATGTCAATTAGCCTATCAGAAGCTTCTAAAGTCAGGACATTTTTTCAAGCTGTTTAAAGGCACAGTCAACTTAGTGTATGTAAACTTCTGACCCACTGGAATTGTGATACAGTGAATTATAAGTGAAATAATCTGTCTGTAAACAATTGTTGGAAAAATGACTTGTGTCATGCACAAAGTAGATGTCCTAACTGACTTGCCAAAACTATAGTTTGTTAACAAGACATTTGTGGAGTGGTTGAAAAACAGGTTATAATGACTCCAACCTAAGTGAATGTAAACTTCCGACTTCAACTGTATCTAATTGAACTCAAAGGGTTTTATTTAATGGAGGCTTCTCTAATGTCAAACATGTAAAGTGTGGTGTACCGCAGGGCAGCTCTCTAGGCCCCCTACTATTTTCTATTTTTACCAATGACCTGCCGCTGGCATTAAACAAAGCATGTGTGTCCATGTATGCTGATGATTCAACCATATTCGCATCAGCAACCACAGCTAATGAAGTCACTGAAACCCTTAACAAAGAGTATGTTTTGGAATGGGTGGCCAGCAATAAATTGGTCCTGAACATCTCTAAAACTAAAGAGTATTGTATTTGGTAGAAATCATTCCCCAAGTTCTAGACCTCAGCTGAATCTGGTAATGAATGGTGTGGCTGTTGAACAAGTTGAGGAGAATAAATTACTTGGCGTTAGATTGTAAACCGTCATGGTCAAAGCATATACATTAATTGGTTGTAAAGATGGGGTGAGGTCTGTCCGTATTAAAGAGATGCTCTGCTTTTTTGACACCACATTCCAAAAAACAAGTCCTTCAGGCTCTAGTTTGGTCTTATCTTGATTATTGTCCAATCGTGTGGTCGAGTGCTGCAAGGAAAGACCTATTTAAGCATCAGCTGGCCCAGAACTGAGCAGCACGTCTTGCTCTTCATTGTAATCAGAGGGCTGATATAAATACTATGCATAGCAGTCTGTCTTGGTTAAGAGTTAAGGCGAGACTGACTGCATCACTTCTTGTTTTTATAAGAAACATTAATGTGCTGAAAATCCCAAATTGTTTACACAGCTCTGACACACACACTTACCCAACCAGATATGCCACCAGGGTTTTTTTCACAGTCCCCAAATCCAGAACAAATTCAAGAAAGCGTACAGTATTATATAGAGCCATTATTGCATGGAACTCCATTCCATCTCATATTGCTCAAATGAAAAGCAAACCTGGTTTCAAAAAACAGATAAAGCAACACTTCACGGCACAACGCCTCTCCCCTATTTGACCTAGATAGTTTGTGTGATATGTAGGCTACGTGTGCCTTTTTTAATTACATTTTTTATTAATGTAGTTCTGTCCTTGAGCTGTTCTTGTCTATTAATGTTCTGTATTTTGTCATGTTTCATGATTTTTGTGGACCCCAGGAACAGTAGCTGCTGCTTTTACAACAGCTAATGAGGATCCTAATAAAATACCAAAATAGTAAAACATTTAATGTAATTCATATCAAACTATTATTTTTAAATGATTATTTTTGACAAATTGAATGATGTGCTTCACCATTGTATTAGTTAGTGTTCGGTTAAATCGCGGTGAATCGAATCATGGGAATCAAAACCATCATTTGTCAATCGCAATCAGTAAAAGGAAAAAATGCTGCTCAAGCAGTAAAATCAAATCACTCAATCAATCAGTCAGTCAGTCAGTCAGTCAATCAAATCAATCAATCAATCAAAAGTATTTATAAAGCACTTTTTACATCAGCAGTTGTCACAAAGTGCTTATACAGAAACTGTTCATAAAACCCCAGAGAGCAAGCAATGCACATGTAGAAGCACAGCTAGGAAAAAAACTCCCTAGAAAGGCAGGAACCTAGTGAGAGAGATAGGGTCAAAACAGCAGGTCCGGGACAAGGTAGCATGACCAGTGAACAGGTCAGGGTTCCATTACCACAGGCAGAACAGCAGAAACTGGTTCAGCAGCACGACCAGGTGGACTGGGGATGGGGACAGCCAAGAGTCGTCAAGCCAGGTAGTCTTAAGGCATGGTCCTAGGGCTCAGGTCCTCCGGGAGGGGCGAGAGACAGAGAGAGAGAGATGGGAGAATTAGAGGGAGCATACCTAAGATCACACAGGACGCCAGAGAAGACAGGATAAATACACCAGATATGATAGACTGACTCTAGCCCACACATAGACTATTGCAGCATAGATACTGGAGACTGAGACGGTGGGGTCGGGGGACACTGTGAGCTCGTCCAAATGTACCCCCGGACAGGGCCAACCAGGCAGGAAATAACCCAGCCCACTTTGCAAATGCACAGCCCCCACACCATCAAAGGGATATCAACAGACCACTAACTCACTACCCTGAGACAAGGCTGAGTATGGCCCATAAAGATCTCCCCCTCAGCACGAGCTCGAGGACAGGAAGAATGAGTCAGAGGGGAGCCGGCCGGGTGGTTTGTCACTGAGATGAGTCTTCAGTAAAGACTTAAAGGATGAAACAGTCTGCGTCTCTCACATGGATGAGCTCTATAGGAGAAAGCCCTGCCTTCAACTGTTTTCTTAGAAATTCTAGAAACAATAAGGCCTGAGTCTTCTGACCGTAGCATACGTGTAGGTATGTATGGCAGGACCAAATCGGTGCGATACAACTGAAGTCGGAAGTTTACATACACTTAGGTTGGAGTCATTAAAACTTGTTTTTCAACCACTCCACACATTTCTTGTTAACAAACTATAGTTTTGGCAAGTCGGTTAGGACATCTACTTTGTGCATGACACAAGTAATTTTTCCAACAATTGTTTACAGACAGATTATTTCACTTATAATTCACTGTATCACAATTCCAGTGGGTCAGAAGTTTACATGCACTAAGTTGACTGTGCCTTTCAACAGCTTGGAAAATTCCAGAAAATGATGTCCTGACTTTAGAAGCTTCTGATAGGCTAATTGACATCATTTGAATCAATTGGATGTGTACCTGTGGATGTATTTCAAGGCCTACCTTCAAACTCAGTGCCTCTTTGCTTGACATCATGGGAAAATCAAAAGAAATCTGCCAAGACCTCAGAAAACAAATTGTGGACCTCCACAAGTCTGGTTCATCCTTGGGAGCAATTTCCAAACACCTGAAGGTACCACATTCATCTGTACAAACAATAGTACGCAAGTATAAACACCATGGGACCACGCAGCCGTCATACCGCTCAGGAAGGAGACGTACTTTGGTGCGAAAAGTGCAAATCAATCCCAGAACAACAGCAAAGGACCTTGTGAAGATGCTGGAGGAAACAGGTAGAAAAGTATCTTTATCCACAGTAAAACGAGTCATATATCGACATAACCTGAAAGGCCGCTCAGCAAGGAAGAAGCCACTGCTCCAAAACCGCCATAAAAAAGCCAGACTACGGTTTGCAACTGCACATGGGGACAAAGATCGTACTTTTTGGAGAAATGTCCTCTGGTCTGATGAAACAAAAAAATAACTGTTTAGCTATAATGACCATCGTTATGTTTGGAGGAAAAAGGGGTAGGTTTGCAAGCCGAAGAACACCATCCCAACCGTGAAGCACGGGGGTGGCAGCATCATGCTGTTGGGGTGCTTTGCTGCAGGAGGGACTGGTGCACTTCACAAAATAGATGGCATCATGAGGAAGGAAAATTATGTGGATATATTGAAGCAACATCTCAAGACATCAGTCAGGAAGTTAAAGCTTGGTCGCAAATGGGTCTTCCAAATGGACAATGACCCCAAGCATACTTCCAAAGTTGTGGCAAAATGGCTTAAGGACAACAAAGTCAAGGTATTGACCTCAATCCTATACAACATTTCTGGGCAGAACTGAAAAAGCGTGTGCGAGCAAGGAGGCCTACAAACCTGACTCAGTTACACCAGCTCTATCAGGAGGAATGGGCCAAAATTCACCCAATTTATTGTGGGAAGCTTGTGGAAGGCTACTCGAAATGTTTGACCCAAGTTAAACAATTTAAAGGTAATGCTACCAAATACTAATTGAGTGTATGTAAACTTCTGACCCACTGGGAATGTGATGAAAGAAATAAAAGCTTAAATATATCATTCTCTCTACTATTATTCTGACATTTCACATTCTTAAAATAATGTGGTGATCCTAACTGACCTAAGACAGGGAATTTTTACTAGGATTAAATGTCAGGAATTGTGAAAAACTGAGTTTAAATGTATTTGGCTAAGGTGTATGTAAACTTCCGACTTTAATGTAATTTCCTCTAGGCTCAGGTTAAAGAAAGACAGAAAGGAGTGGTTATAGAGTCAGCTGCCATCTTCAGTAGCTTTCCATCTAAGTTGTCAATGCCAGGATGTTTGTCATTATTGATCGTTAACAATATTTTTTCCACCTCTCCCACACTAACTTACTTACAAAATTCAAACTTGCAATGCTTTTCATTCATTATTTGTTTTTTTATGCATGAATACGATGGCTCACTGTTCGTTGTTGGCATTTCCTGCCTAAGTTTGCCCACTCTGCCAATTAAGTAATCATTAAAATAATTGGCAACATCAAATTGTTTTGTGATGAAGAAGCCATTATTCGATAAATGATGTAGTTGAATTTGTCTTTCTGTCCATAATTTCATTTAACCTCTACGGGATCTTTGTCCCTTATATGAGACGGTTGTTGCTCAATATGCAATATGTGATGAGAATGGTGTTGTAAACAGCAGCCAACTTTCCAGGACATAGACTAGTTTTATATGGGCAGAAAGCTTACATTCTTGTTAATCTAACTGCTGTGTCCAATTTACAGTAGCTATTACAGCTAAAAAATAACATGCTATTGTTTGAGGATAGTGCACAACAACAAAACACTTTAATCACAGCAACTGGTTTGGTATATTCCCCTCTGAAGATAAATAATGTACTTACATTCAGTAATCTTGCTCTGATTTGTCATCCTGAGGTTCCCAGAGATAGAATGTAGTGTAGTTTTGTTCGAAAAATCAATTTTTATATTCAAACGTAGGAACTGGGTTCTACAGTTTGACCTCTGACTCCACACCCACCCCGCCCGGCCATCTAGATGTGTGAAGGTTAGTGTATTTTCTGTAGGGAAGCTAATGATCCATCATTTATGACATTCCTGGGAGTGTGCAACTTACATTTTGTATTACCGTAGCATTTTTGTATTTTCTCTATAGTTATGTACTTGAAAACCAATTCGGCACATTTGGGAAAACTCCTGGCAAACTTAATGCAAAATAATGTGTAGTGATGTAATTCTTCACTGGATCAGTCTGAAACTTTGCACACACACTGCTGCCATCTGATGGACAACATCTAAATTACATCTAGAATCCCACATCACTGTCTGGCCTTTCTCTTGCATTTCAAAGATGATGCAACAAAAAACTAAATACAAAACGCATATTTTTTTCTTTGTTTTATCTTTTACCTGATCTAATGTGTTATATTCTTCTACATTAACTTCACATTTCCACAAACTTCAAAGTGTTTCCTTTCAAATGATATCAAGAATATGCATATCCTTGTTTCAGATCCTGAGGTACAGGCAGTTAGATTTGGGTATGTCATTTTAGGCGAAAATTGAAAAAAATGGTCTGATCCTTAATCCAAAGTTTTATTTCCATCATTCTTTATATCATTGATCTCGGCTTCATAATACAGTTTCTTCTTCTTTTTGTTGAGTTTAGTCACATAATTTCTCAATTTGCCGTAAGTCAGCCAGTCAGATGTGCAGCCAGACTTATTAGCCACTCCTTTTGCCCCATCTCTTTCAACCATACAGTTTTTCAATTCCTCATCAATCCATGGAGCCTTAACAGTTCTATCGGTCAGTTTCTTGACAGGTGCATGTTTCTCAATAATAAATTCATCTAGTGCAGCGTCTGGATGCTCCTTATTAATCACATCAGACCAACAAATATTTTTAACATCATCCACATAAGAGACACTATTTTAGGCCCAGCTTTTGGAACTTTGCCTTTCCTGGATATAGCCTCAATATTGTGATCACTGCATCCAATGGGTACGGATACAGCTTTAGAACAAAGTCCTACAGTATTAGTAAAAATGTGATCGATAGATGTGGATGATCTTGTTCCTGTAGTGTTTGTAAACACCCTGGTAGGTTGATGAATAACCTGAACCAGATTACAGGCACTGGTTACAGTGAGAAGCTTCCTCTTGAGCGGACAGCTTGATGAAAATCAGTCAATATTCAGGTCCCCAAGAAAGTAGACCTCTCTGTTTACATCACATACACTATCAAGCATTTCACGCATATTATTTAGATACTGACTGTTAGCACTTGGTGGCCTATAGCAACACCCCAAAAGAAAAGGCTTTAGATGTGCCAAGTGAACCTGCGACCACAGCACTTCAGTAACACTTGACATAAGATCTTCTCTAAGCATTACAGGGATATGGCTCTGAATATATACCGGAACACCTCCCCCATAAGCATTTCTGTCTCTTCTATAGATGCTATATCCTTTTATTGCTACTTCTGTATCATCAATTAATTATCTAAGTGAGTCTGAGAAATTGCTAATATATGAATGTTATCTGATGTTAATAAGTTATTGATTTCATTAAACTTATTTCTAAGGCAATATATATTAATATGGGTTATTTTCAGCCCTTTCCTGTGTAGCTTATCAGAGATAGACATAATATGGAATAGAGCAAACAAAGCAAGAGAATAGAATAGAAAATATACATTCAGCAGTCCATTAATCAATTGGGGTGTGTGTGTGTGTGTGTGTGTGTGTGTTTGTGTGTGTGTGTGTGTGTGTGCTGCAGGGTTGAAGCTACGAACCCATAGGCTTGGCTCTCTCATCCCTTCCAGGCTTCTGGGAGGGAAGGTGGACAATGAGCCTGTCATAGCGGATGTAAGCAATGTCCCCACGTGCTCTGGCAGCTTTCATGGCTGGGATAAGTTCTTTCCTCTTCTGGCGCACAGCTTCAGAATAGTCCTTGTTGAGGAAGATATACCTTCCTCTCAAGTTCTTGGCTCTTTCCAGAACAGCTACCTTGTCCTTGAACCTCAGGAACTTGACCACTATCGGCCTGGGCCTGTCACCAGGGCCGGTGGTGGGTTTTCCAGTCCTGTGGGTGCGCTCCACCTCAATCTTCCGGTGGTCCATCTTCAATTTCTCAGAAATCATTTCCCTCACTTTGTCCTCAGACTCCGTCCAGGTCTCATGTGGAGATTCTGTAATTCCTTCCACAACCATATTGTTCCACCTTGATTATCCCTCGAGATAGCCTGATTTATCCGTCATTGTTATTAAGGATTCACACACAGAACTGATGTCATCTCTCAATGACTTACAGATTGCTGTCATCTTGCAGTTCTCCTGTTTCACCTCATCGAGCTGACCCTGGGAGAACTGCAAACTGTTCTTCAGGTCCTGGACCTCTCTGGTCAGGTCGTCCATTATTTTATTAGTTGAATTGACCAGTGTTTGGACAAAACACTTGAAGCTATTTTCTTGTTGTTGTAACAACTGCTTGTAGAATTATTTTTGTTCGTTTAAAAGATCCTTCACCTGTGATAGAGAGACACCACTGTCCTCAACGGTACTCCCGCCGGCTTTGGTCTTTGGTCTTTGTCATGGTAGCTAGCAATGTAGGCTACGCTGTTACTCCTCGCAGTTCCAGACAGGGCAGGTCACATGGAAGATTGAACACAACAAACAGCAGGGATCTAGACAACCACAAATCCGGGACAAACCGCAGTCCCAGCCACAATGGATAACCATGTCGTGGGCTGCGTTCAAGCCCTCAAGAAACCCTGCTAGCTTGATAGGCAGCTAGCTAGCAGCTAGGCTAGCTGCTACGCCAAATAGCTCCTCAGACCCGGCCTTGGTCGGCAGGATCACTGGACAGAGAGTAGCAGTCCCAGCAACTGATGCCAAATGCGTTGCGGGATCCAAACTAAAAAGTTAGCTAGCTATTAAGAAACTTTCCTATACACTTTAAAACAACAAACCAAGCTTTCCCTCGTTCCGCATTCAACAGAAAGTGTTCAACAGGAAGTGACGTGAGCAGACAATGTATAGAGGGGTATCTATTATACAGTAAATTCCATTTGCATGGACTAAACAAGATCAATAGGGGAGCTTTTAAAGCAGAGTGTCTCATGTCTTCACTGTTCTTTCATGCGCAATGACGCACCTGGCCTCTCCGCTGCCTATCAGCTATTCCTCTATGTTCTTGTGGATTTATATATAAAATTGGTGCAGATTTTAATTATTTTATGCGTGGTATGATTGCTAGTTAACCTATTGCAGATCTGGACAAACAATCCACCTAACACTATTGTCACTATGTATAGAGGGCAGGACAGAGTTGACTGTATAGTAAGCGGCATAAGGGAAGTACCAAAACACCTTGATAGGGGAGGTGCATGCAAGCAGATGAGGAAATGTGGCCATATGGAAGAAATTATATTGTAAAACCTGCAAAATGGGGAACGTAAACCACCGGAAAAATGTACTTCCCTCCCCTCTGCCCGATAAAAAAATCACACAACCCTCCCCAAAGCAAAAAAAAAAGTTTGACAACCCTCACTTATTTTGGACCAGCCCCCCCACCCCAGTAAATTTTATACTGCCCCTAATAGAAGCGTACAATCTGGGCTGTTCCCACTTTGACATGACCGCAATCCGGCGACCAGCTTAGTACAAAAAACTTTGTAAAAAGAAATCCATAAAACGTACAGTATAATAAGACATATCAAAATGTGCAGCTCTTTATGAAATCTTGAAACAATCCAAACATGACAATTTTTTTAGTCAATTCAAGTCTTCACACCTCCGACAGCGTCGGTAATCTCCAAGGCTCCATGGGAACGTCCCGCTCCGGAGAATGCCACGGCGTAGGTGTGCTTCATTCCTGTGATATGCAAACATTCGGCCATCTATCTGGACAATTAATCATCACGTTGGGCCTTGGTGCCGGCTAGTCGCAGACACATCTTCATCACTGGCCTTCATCATAGTTCACATTTGTTCACTCGCTCTTATTTTTCCACTACAACTGCTTCTAACTGAGCACAAATGAAATGCGGTGACACACGCATCAGGACTGTGTGTAATCTATGAGTCAGGCTATGAGATGGAAATGAGCGGGCTCCCTCTCTCTCTCTCTCTCTCTCTTTCTGTCTCTTTCTCTTTCTGTCTCTGTATCTATTTCTCACTCTCTCTTTTTATCTTCGGGGAAGATTCCCACTGTGGACTTTAGAGGGGTCAAACCTTTATCAGAATAGACATGTCAGAAAGCCTTTCACCACAATTAGCATAATCATCATAACACTACAACTCACACATACTGATCATCAGTTTACAATACAGTTCCCACTGTGCATGATCTACTGATATGAATGTTTGGTAATAGGGGGTCCCTACTCTTGGTAGAGATTTTCGCTGCGTCCCAAATAGGGGGTCCAGGTTAAATGATTAATCACCAGTTGAGTCATTATGGAGATGTCAGTTGGACCTATGGCTGGCTGTAATGTGTCATGTTGTAGTTGTCGTGGGCCTGACTAACGGCCTCTGTGACAGGTGAGGTGCTGACAGATGATCATGTGTCTCTAAGGAGGTTCTGTGTGATGTGCAGTCAGGGACTGCATCATCCTCTTGATTAAGACCAGCGGTGGCAGAGTCATACACACACAAACATCTGTCCCTCATAATCATTATCACCACCCCCACCCTCCCACAAACACACACACACACACACCCATCATAACCGCACACCCATCGTATACACCCATCACACACACACACATATGTGCGCGCAAACACACACGCACACACACACACCACTGCTTTGATATAATCAAACTCACACAATTAAGTATCCATGTCACATGGAGCTCTCAGCCATGAGATTGGCTCACACAAACCTCAGGCTCAATGCGGTTGTTCAATACATATTGGCTGCAACCTGGGGTATCATTAAATACAGGACTCAATGACAATGATGGAACTATAGAGTCAGGGGGGACATATAAAATACTGTTTCAACATGAGGACTAAAAGACACGACGAGAGACACAGGGAGGGAGGGCGGGAGGGAGGGAGGGAGGGAGGGAGATGACAGTGAGAGAGAGAATGAAAGGGTCTGGAGGGAGATGACAGAGGGAAGGAGTAAAACAATCTTAAGGGAAAACATTGGAGGGTAAAAGGAAAAAAGAAACAAGGGGACTGACAGACAGACAGACAGACAGGGATAATAGTAGAGACAGTCTGTCTGGTCTTGATAGTCTGCCAGTGTTGGTCAATCTTTCCTATACAGCATCGGCCCATGGTAGCAGTATGGCAGAGAGACATTACTGGGCTGTTTCAGTTAATCACTATTTTGGTGCTTCAGCTCCGTCTCTATTTTTTTTACTCAGGATGAATCTAATTAGACAATATTTCATCAGCCATTTCATTTCCAACTTACTTTTAATCATCCTGGCAGCAAATGACACTGTTATCACAATGAAATAAATCACAGACGGGGACTGGAGCAGAGAGGATGATCCTTAAGAGTTCAAAAACCAGAGAAACTGTGTTCTGTTGGACTAGTTCTGGGTTATTAACGACTGGATTATCATCACCAATTAACAGCTCCCCCAGTCAGCAGGGAATACAGTGTAACACACAGACAGAATAACATTTGATTGTGTATCGGAATGTTGGCTCCCTTTGGATGAAGAATGAATCCCTGTGTCAGCTAGTTGCAGGGCCGCTGGAAAATGTGTGGCATTAAAAAGAGAGGCAAAGCTCAAGGTGCGCACTCCACTTTCCTCCGGTATTTATTTAGCAAGCGTGATAACACATCACTCCCGACAGACACAAGCAGAAACTTACATAAATAAAGGATTTGCGCCCCCTCAAGCTCATGCGGTGGATGAGATCTTGTGTCTTATCTGTTGTCCTGTGTGAATTTCAGTATGCTCCCTCTAATTCTCTCTCTCTCCCTCCCTTCCCTCTCGGAGGACCTGAGCCCTAGGACCATGCCTCAGGACTACCTGACCTGATGACTCCTGGCTGTTCACAGTCCACCTGGTCATGCTGCTGCTCCAGTTTCAACTTTTCTGCCTGCGGCTATGGAACCCTGACCTGTTCACCGGACGTGCTACCTTGTCCCGGACCTGCTGTTTTCGACTCTCTCTCTCTCTACCGCACCTGCTGTCTCGACCTCTGAATGATTAGCTATAAAAAGCCAACTGACATTTACTCCTGAGGTATTGACCTGTTGCACCCTCTACAACCACTGTGATTATTATTTGACCCTACTGGTCATCTATGAACGCTTGAACATCTTGAAGAACAATCTGGCCTTAATGGCCATGTACTCTTTTAATCTCCACCCGGCACCTGGTTCCTCTCTAAGTTTCTTCCTAGGTTCCTGCCTTTCTAGGGAGTATTTCCTAGCCACCGTGCTTCTACATCTGCATTGCTTGCTGTTTGGGGTTTTAGGCTGGGTTTCTGTATAGCACTTTGTGACATCTGCTGATGTTTAAAGGGCTTTATAAATTAATTTGATTGATTGATGAAGCAGCCTATACACCTAAACATTAGCGATCTGATATGCTGTATTGCATGGAAACTAGACTATTTTTCAGTCTGATCAACTGTAGGCTACTAACAACAGTAACTGCGTAGTCCAGCCTACTATGCGCCCTGTCCCTCTGGCCAGGGTAAACGAAGTGGTAACATTGTGTATTTATAGCCCATTTATTTGTGAAAAAATGTGAATGGGATCAAATTTTGTTTTTATTCAAACTTGGGCTGCCCTTATAATAAAAAAAAAAAAGGCTTCTGGCAAACAGTTGTGGCAAACCTTGGGCCAATTTGCCGCAAATTTGCGGAAAGCTCATATTTTCACATTCAAATTAGTTTTGTGGTAAACTGTTGCAGTAAATTTGTGGCAACTTGTAAACTTCTGGCAAACAATTCTGGGAAACTTGTGGCTAACATTCTGTTTGCTGCAAACTCAGTATGAATATGCAAATTAGATCAGGTTTTTGGTTACTGTGTGTTAACATTGTAATGTTGTATCTACATAAACTAAATCACATATCTTTAAATGAACTTACTTCAGAGAAAAAAACGAAATATACTAAATGTAGTAGATATACTAAACAACATGTATTCAATGTCTTTAATAGATACAAATAAATCCAATGCAACTTGAAATAGATCAGCATGGTAATGAAGAAAATAGCAAAGACTCAATATTTACCAAATAAATTGTTTAATCTTTTTATGTAGCTACAACATTTACATGAGAAAAATGTGAACACTGAGGATGTTGACCTTATGATGTTTAAAGGGACAACTACAGAATTATTTACATGAGACAAATGATAACTGAGCAATATGTTTCAACCAATGGAAGTTTAAAAGATAATTAACAACATTTCGATAATTAAAACATCAAAAGCTAAATCAACTATATCCTTTTTGAGTGAACTTTGGAGATGGCAGCCTTGTGGAAGTCCTTCGTCCAAAGCTTGTTGAATGCATGCACTGAAACAATCAGAAAACACAAAACAAAAACAAAATTAAGATATTGAAAACATTGGGTTAATTCAACCCAGCAGGTTTGGGTTGTGCTTCTAACCCAGCGCCTTGGGTTGAGCGCTTGACCCAACTGCTGGGTAAATTAGAATATATAGCTGGGTTAAAACAACCCAGTGTGTTGGGTTGTGACATAAACCCAGCAAATTGGGTTGGGGGATTGAACCAGCATTTTTATGAAATCCTTGGGTTATTTTCAGTGTCATCCTAATTTCAAGTTTGCTTGCATATTTTTGCCTTCTCTACCATCCCACACCCTCCCTTTCCTACACTCACAAATTAAGATACAATGTTGAATTTCAAATAATTAATTTGTATTGCCTGCATTTCAGAACATACATCACAGCACGTCAGAGAATTGTCCACAATGTACAAGAATATATTTAAAAAATGAACTAGCTCATTGAAACAAAGCCCTATTGTCTAAATATGTGTTACTTCACAAGATAAGATTTCATAAGATAGGGTTGATTATTAAAATGTATTTATATTATTTCATGAACCACACAGTCCAAACATCAGACTAAAGCCTCAGCTGAACTTGATGTGCACAAAAGCATGCGTGCGTGCATGTGACACTGTCTGTCTTAAGTGGTATTAACACAGATCTATATGACAGAACCATTCAAAAGTTTGGGGTCACTTAGAAATGTCCTTGTTTTCAAAAGAAAATAAAAAAAATTGTCCATTAAAATAACATCAAATTGATCAGAAATAAAGTGTAGGCATAGTTAATGTTGTAAATGGCTATTGTAGCTGAAAATGGCTGATTAATAATGGTATATCTACATAGGCGTACAGAGGTCCATTATCAGCAACCATCAGTCCTGTGTTCCAATGGCACGTTGTGTTTGCTAATGCAAGTTTATCATTTAAACGCCTAATTGATCATTAGAAAACCCTTTTGCAATTATGTTAGCACAGCTGAAAACTGTTGTGCTGATTAAAGAAGCAATAAAACGGGCCTTCTTGAGACTAGTTGAGTATCTGGAGCATCAGCAATTGTGGGTTCGATTACAGAATCAAAATGGCCAGAAACAAATAACTTTCTTCTGAAACTCATCAGTCTATTCTTGTTCTGAGAAACTAAGTCTATTCCATGCGAGAAATTGCCAAGAAACTGAAGATCTTGTACAACGCTGTGTACTACTCCCTTTACAGAACAGCGCAAACTGGCTCTAACCAGAATAGAAAGAGGAGTGGGAGGCCCCGGTGCACAACTGAGCATGAGGACAAATACATTAGTGTTTAGTTTGAGAAACAGACGCCTCACAGGTCCTCAACTGGCAGCTTCATTATATAGTACCCGCAAAACACCAGTCTCAACGTCAACAGTGAAGAGGCGACTCCGGAATGCTGACCTACTAGGCAGAGTTGCAAAGAAAAAGCCATATCTCAGACTGGCCAATAAAAATAAAAGATTAAGATGGGCAGTCTGAGATATGGCTTTTTCTTTGCAACTCTGCCTAGAAGGTCAGCATCTCAGAGTCGCCTCTTCACTGTTGATGAGACCAATGGACATGGGACAATAATCGACAAGGACATTGGGGAACAGAGGGCACATATATACACATACTAATCAGGGAAAATGGGAACCAGGTGTGCGTAATGAGACAAGACAGTCCGAGATTGGTGGTAATGATCCAGGTCAGTGACGCCTAGAAGACCAATGATGTAGACCTCCGTAGCTGGTGAACGGAATGAGCAGCAGTACCGGGGGGATCCATGACACAAACTTAGGCATGACATGCCAGCAACAAACGTTGACACTACACATCCAAGTATATCTGACAAAATTATGAAAGACAAGCATTGTAATTTTGAATTCCGTAAAGTAAGTGTGGAATAGGTGAAAAATGTATTATTGTCAATCAACAATGACAAGCCACCAGGGTCTGACAACTTGGATGGAATATTACTGAGGATAATAGCGGAAGATATTGCCACTCTTACAGTGGGGAGAACAAGTATTTGATACACTGCCGATTTTGCAGGTTTTCCTACTTACAAAGCATGTAGAGGTCTGTAATTTTTATCATAGGTACACTTCAACTGTGAGAGACGGAATCTAAAACAAAAATCCAGAAAATCACATTGTATGATTTTTAAGTAATTAATTTGCATTTTATTGCATGACATAAGTATTTGATACATCAGAAAAGCAGAACTTAATATTTGGTACAGAAACCATTGTTTGCAATTACAGAGATCATACGTTTCCTGTAGGTCTTGACCAGGTTTGCACACACTGCAGCAGGGCTTTTGGCCCACTCCTCCATACAGACCTTTTCCAGATCCTTCAGGTTGCGGGGCAGTCGCTGGGCAATACGGACTTTCAGCTCCCTCCAAAGATTTTCTATTGGGTTCAGGTCTGGAGACTGGCTAGGCCACTCCAGGACCTTGAGATGCTTCTTAAGGAGCCACTCCTTAGTTGCCCTGGCTGTGTTTTTCGGGTCGTTGTCATGCTGGAAGACCCAGCCACGACCCATCTTCAATGCTCTTACTGAGGGGAAGAGGGTGTTGGCCAAGATCTCGTGATACATGGCCCCATCCATCCTCCCCTCAATACGGTGCAGTCGTCCTGTCCCCTTTGCAGAAAAGCATCCCCAAAGAATGATGCTTCCACCTCCATGCTTCATGGTTGGGATGGTGTTCTTGGGGTTGTACTCATCCTTCTTCTCATGCCTTCTCACCAAGCTGCTTGCCTATTGTCCTGTAGCCCATCCCAGCCTTGTGCAGGTCTACAATTTTATCCCTGATGTCCTTACACAGCTCTCTGGTCTTGGCCATTGTGGAGAGGTTGGAGTCTGTTTGATTGAGTGTGTGGACAGGTGTCTTTTATACAGGTAATGAGTTCAAACAGGTGCAGTTAATACAAGTAATGAGTGGAGAACAGGAGGGCTTCTTAAAGAAAAACTAACAGGTCTGTGAGAGCCGGAATTCTTACTGGTTGGTAGGTGATCAAATACTTATGTCATGCAATAAAATGCAAATTATTTACTTAAAAATCAAACAATGTGATTTTCTGGATTTTTGATTTAGATTCCGTCGCTCACAGTTGAAGTGTACCTATGATCAAAATTACAGACTACTACATGCTTTGTAAGTAGGAAAACCTGCAAAATCAGCAGTGTATCAAATACTTCTTCTCCCACTGTATTTGCCATATCTTCAATCTAAGCCTACAAGAAAGTTTGTGCCCTTAGGCTTGGAGGGAAGCAAAAGTTATTCCCCTACCTAAGAATAGTAAAGCCCCCTTAACTGGTTCAAATAGCTGACCAATCAGCCTGTTTGACCAGATAAAATGCTATTTTACAGTAAACAAATTGACAACATACGCTTACAGGGAAGGACATTCAACATGCACAGCACTTACACAAATGACTGATGATTGGCTGAGAGAAATTGATGAGAAAAAGATTGTGGGGGTGTTTTGTTAGACATCAGTGCAGCTTTTTACATTATTGATCATAGTCTGTTGCTGGAAAAACGTATGTGTTATGGCTTTACTCCCCCTGCTATATTGTGAATAAATAGTTACCTGTCTAACAGAACACAGAGGGTGTTCTTAAATGGAAGCCTCTCCAACTAAATCCAGGTAGAATCAGGAATTCCCCAGGGCAGCTGTCTAGGCCCATTACTTTTTTCAATCTTTACTAACAACATGCCACTGGCTTTGTGTAAAGCCAGTGTGTCTATGTACACGGATGACTCAACACTATACATGTCATCTATCACAGCGACTGAAATGACAGCAACACTTAACAAAAAGCTGCAGTTAGTTTCAGAATGGGTGGCAAGGAATAAGTTACTCCTAAATATTTAAAAAACTAAAAGCATTGTATTCAGGACAAATCATTTACTAAACCTCAACTAAATCTTGTAATGAATTATGTGGAAATTGTGCATGTTAAGGAGACTAAATTGCTTGGAGTAACCCTGGATTGTAAACTGTCATGGTAAAAACATATTGATACAACAGCAGCAAGGATGGGGAGAAGTCTGTCTTTAATAAAGCGCTGCTCTGCATTCTTAACAGCACTATCAAGGCAGGTCCTACAGGCCCTAGTTTTGTCGCACCTGGACTACTGTTCAGACATGTGGTCAGGTGCCACAAAGAGGGACTTAGGAAAATTGCAATTGGCTCAGAACAGGGCAGTCAAAAGAAAAGGAAATGCTTGTTAACTATGTGATTAAATGAGTCCATTTTCAACAAATTGGACTATTGTAAACAAGCACTGTGAATGAACAAATTCATTTTGGAACAAACGCTTCCAGACATTTAAATCGTCTGTCTACATCAATGTGTTAAGAACAGCATTCATAGTGTAATGGTTAAAGTTATTGCTTGTGGATCAGAACATTACAGGTTTGCCTCCCGGAGGAGATAGTTTGACCATTCTTTCATTTATAGTTTTTACAGCCCCCTCTCGACACACGCACGCATGCACGCACACACACACACTTATTTAAATGTATTAGGTGGCTCTTAAAAGAGCATTTGGGTTCATGGCAAGTGGCAGTGAGTGTGGTGTTCTGTACTACTGCGTGCGTCTTGTTAGAAAGGAGGAGAGATCAGCTCTCAGACTCTCAACGAAGAGGTCATTGCCTCATTTACATAAGTATTCAGACCCTTTACTTAGTACTTTGTTGAAGCACCTTTGGCAGTGATTACAGCCTTGAGTCTACTTGGGTATGACGCTACAAGCTTGGCACACCTATATATGGGGAGTTTCTCCTATTCATCTCTGCAGATCCTCTCAAGCTCTGTGAGGTTGGATGGGGAGCGTCGCTGCACAGCAATTTTCAAGTCTCTCCAGAGATGTTCAAGACCGGGCTCTAGCTGGGCCACTCAAGGACATTCAGAGACTTCTCCTGTAGACAATTCTGCATTGTCTTGGCTGTGTGCTTAGGGTTGTTGTCCTGTTGGAAGGTGAACCTTCGCCCCAGTCTGAGGACCTGAGTGCTCTGGAGCAGGATCTCTCTGTACTTTGCTCCGTTCATCTTTCCCTCGATCCTGACTAGTCTCCCAGTGCCTGCCGCTGAAAAACATCCCCACAGCATGATGCTGCCACCACCATGCTTCACCGTAGGGATGGTGACAGGTTTCCTCCAGATGTGAAGCTTGGCAAGAGTTCAATATTGGTTTCATCAGACCAGAGAATCTTGTTTCTCATGGTCTGAGAGTCTTTAGGTGCCTTTTTGCAAACTCCAAGCGGGCTGTCATGTGCCTTTTACTGAGGAGGGGCTTCCGTCTGGCCACTCTACCATAAAGGCCTGATTGGTGGTGTGCTGAAGAGATGGTTGTCCTTCTCGAAGGTTCTCCCATCTCCCCTGATTGCTCAGTTTGGCCGGGCGGCCAACTCTATGAAGAGTCTTGATGGTTCCAAACTTCTTCCATTTAAGAATGATGGAGGCCACTGTGTTCTTAAGGACCTTCAATTCTGCAGAAATGTTTTGGTACCCTTCCCCAGATCTGTGCCTTGACACAATACTGACAGGTGTGTGCCTTTCCAAATAATTTCCAATCAATTGAATTTACCACAGGAAGACTCCAATCAAGTTGTAAAAACATCTCAAGGATGATCAATGGAAACAGGATGCACCTGAGCTCAATTTCGAGTCTCATAGCAAAGGGTCTGAATGCTTATGTAAATAAGGTATTTCTGTTTTATATTTTTAATAAATCAGCAAGAAATTCTAAAAACCTGTTTCACTTCGTTTTTATTGGGTATTGTGTGTAGATTGATGAGTTTTTTAATTTATTTAATCAATTTTAGAATAAGGCTGTAACAAAAAGTCAAGGGGTCTGAATACTTCCTGAATGCACTGTACTACACCACCTCAGGCCTTATTGCTTAATTATAATGTTGTAAAATAATGTTGCATAATCAACTTCTGGTGTAAAAACCATGGAAATTAAAAACTGAAGTGAGAAGTGAGAATAGGCATTGGTCTGAACCCAAAAAAGAAAGGACATTCCCATGAGCACCACAATGCCTATTCCACCCATGCTCTACCAATGTTTTCCAGCACTCAGCTTTGACCTACTACAGTAGCTATGTTGATATTGTACTTCTCAAACAGCCTAATTCATACTTTTCAGAGGAATAATGGACTTTACAGTACACTGTATTAAAAGAATATATATATATATATATATATATACATACAGCACCAGTCAAAAGTTTGGACACACTTACTCATTCAAGGGTTTTTCTTTATTTTTACTATTTTCTACATTGTAGAATAATAGTGACGACATCAAAACTATGAAACAACACATATGGAATCATATAGTAACCAAAAAAGTGTTAACCAAATCCAAATATATTTGAGATTTTTGATTCTTCAAAGTAGCCACCCTTTGTCTTAATGACAGCTTTGCACACTCTTGGCATTCCCTCAACCAGCTTCATGAGGAATATTTTTCCAACAGTCTTGAAGGAGTTCCCACATATGCTGAGCTCTTGTTGGCTGCTTTTCCTTCACTCTGCGGTCCGACTCCTCCCAAACCATCTCAATTGGGTTGAGGTTGGGTGGTTGTGGAGGCCAGGTCATCTGATGCAGCACTCCATCACTCTCCTTCTTGGTCAAATAGCCCTTACACAGCCTGTAGGTGTGTTTTGGGTCATTGTCCTGTTGAAAAACAAATGATAGTCCCACTAAGTGCAAACCAGATGGGATAGCGTATCACTGCAGAATGCTGTGGTAGCCATGCTGGTTAAGTGTGCCTTGAATTCTAAATAAATCACAGACAGTGTCACCAGCAAAGCACCCCCACACCATCACACCTCCTCCTCCATGCTTCATGGTGGGAACCACACATGAGGAGATCATCCGTTCACCTACTCTGTCTCACAAAGACACGGCGGTTGGAACCAAAAATCTCACATTTGGACTCATCAGACCAAAGGACAGATTTCCACCTGTCTAATGTCCATTGCTCGTGTTTCTTGGCCCAAGCAAGTCTCTTCTTCTTATTGGTGTCCTTTAGTAGTGGCTTCTTTGCAGCAATTCGGCCATGAAGGCCTGATTCACGCAGTCTCCTCTGAACAGTTGAGGTTGAGATGTGTCTGTTACTTGAACACTGTGAAGCATTTATTTGGGCTGCAATCTGAGGTGCAGTTAACTCTAATGAACTTATCCTCTGCAGCAGAGGTAACTCTGGGTCTTCCCTTCCTGTGGTGGTTCTCATGAGAGCCAGTTTCATCATAGCGCTTCATGGGTTTTTGCGACTGCACTTGAAGAAACTTTCAAAGTTCTTGAATTTTTCCGGATTGACTGACCTTCATATCTTAAAATAATGATAGACTGTCATTTCTCGTTGCTTATTTGAGCTGTTCTTGCCATAATATGGACTTGGTATTTTACCAAATAGTGCTATCTTCAGTATACCACCCCTAACTTGTCACAACACAACTGATTGGCTCAAACGCATTAAGAAGGAAAGAAATTCCACTAATTAACACCTGTTAATTGAAATGCATTCAAAGTGACTACCTCATGAAGCTTGTTGAGAGAATGCCAAGAGTGTGAAAAGCTGTCATCAAGGCAAAGGGTGGATACTTTTTTATATTTTTTATTTTTTAATGTATTTATTTTAAATTTCATTTTTTAAAATATATTTCCCTTTATTACTTTCCAACCCCACCACCCCTTCCCTAATTGGAGTAAACTAGTGAACAACAATGCTTAGGCCTCTACTTCCAGCTTATACATACTATATACATTTTATGGACACAGTCAATTTTACAATAATTCTATTTTGTTTGTTTTTACTCCTGAACTTCCTCTACCCTCAACCTCTCCGAGCATTTTCATGATGTCCATCCGGTTTGCCATATCTTTCTAACTGTGCTTTTTCACAAAAGCTCTCAATCTATAACTTATTATGGACACAGTATGCTTACATTATTAGTTATCTTGTTATTAGTTGTTGTTAGTTGTTATTAGTCCCATCCTTCAACTCCATTCAACACCACCCATATATCTCTTAACACCATCCATATTGGATTTCTATTTGCCATATATTTTTCAACTGTACTGTGATGTTTTACAAAAGTTCTGAACCTTTCTATTCTCATTGTTTCTACAGATTGTAAATAGAAAATAAACATTTTAGCTAAAAGTATTATTATATTATTGATCGATTGACTATGACTTTTCGGATCACCCAGTAATGCTATCTGCAAAGTTAGCTCCAGGTAAATATTGCAATCCTTTAGCCATTCCTGGACCTGTGTCCAAAAACAAGCTACAAATGGACAGAACCAAAACAAATGATCTAATGATTCTGTCTCTTCACAGCAAAATCTGCAGAACTGGGAAGATTGTATCCCCCATATAAATAACATTCTATTGGTAGCAAGAATTTTATATAATAATTTAAATTGAAAGATTCTAATTTTTGAATCCGGTGTCGTTTTGCGTGTCAGTTCATAAACACTATGCCATGGGATCGGTACGTCAAAGATCTCTTCCCAACTATTTTGCAATCTATATGGGACGGCTGTCAATCCTTTGGTCCTTAAGTGAAACTGATATACTTTTTTATTTATCACAGTTTTCCTTAACCAATTATGTTCTTTAATGCAAGGCCGACAGACAAGTTCCTTACTTTCTCCCCCTTCCACTTTCCTCTTCCACTTTTGCGGTAAGGCTGCAATTATTTGGTTGTAATTTTGGGTAGAGCAGACATTTCCATATGTTTTTGTTAGCTGCATGTGCGACATAACTCCACCAGTCCTACCGATGATATCATTTACGAAGATTATACCTTTTTTAAACATTCTGTCAAAAAATAAAGGTTTTTTGTCAGTTAGTATATTTGAATTTAACCACAATATTTGTTGCATTACTTGTTCTGTCGTTTCTGGAGGATTAAATTGAAATTGCAACCAACTTTCTATGGCTTGTTTTAGAAATAGTGATATTTGGGAGATTATTTCCTTTTCAAATAACTGCAAATGAGTTGTTGTAATCTGAATAAAGGGAAAAAGGCCTTTCTTGAACATTGGGTGAGACAATCTTACTAATTTGCTTGAGAACCAGTTCGGATTTAAGTATAACTTTTGAATGACTGAAGCTTTTAGTGATAGGTCTAATGCTTTAATATTTAATAATTTCTGTCCTCCGAATTCATATTCATTATATAAATATGCCCTTTTAATTTTGTCTGGCTTGCCGTTCCAAATAAAATTGAATATTTTTTTCTCATATAATTTAAAAAACTGTTCGCTAGGCGTAGGCAAGACCATAAGCAAATAGGTAAACTGGGATAATACTAAAGAGTTAATCAGGGTGATTTTTCCACAAATTGACAGGTATTTTCCTTTCCATGGTAGTAAGATCTTATCTATTTTTGCTAACTTTCTATAAACATTTATTGAAGTGAGATCATTTATTTCCTTTGGGATATGTATTCCGAGCATATCCACATCACCATCAGACCATTTTATTGGTAAACTACATGGTAATGTAAAAATTGTATTTTTTAGTGATCCAATACGTAATATAGTACATTTCTCATAATTTGGTTGTAATCCAGAGAGGTTAGAAAATGTATCTAGATCCTCTCTGAGGCAGTGGAGGGATTCTAGTTGTGGATTTAAAAGAAAACATGAATCATCAGCGTACAATGACACCTTTGTTTTTAAGCCCTATATTTCTAATCCTCTGATATTATTATTGGATCTGATTTTAATAGCTAACATCTCGATGGCCACAATTAATAGATATGCCGATAGTGGACAACCTTGTTTCACTCCTCTTGACAGTTTAAAACTTTCTGAGAAATAGCCATTATTTACTATTTTACACCTAGGGTTACTATACATGATTTGACCCATTTTATATGAGATTCTCCAAAATTGAAATGCTCCAGGCATTTATATATAAACCCCAGTCGAACTTTATCAAATGCCTTTTCGAAGTCTGCTATGAATAGCAGGCCTGGTTTCCCATATTTTCCATAGTGTTCTATTGTTTCCAATACTTGCCTTATATTATCTCCAATGTATCTTCCATGTAAAAAACCTGTCTGATTAGAATGAATAATATCCGACAATACCTTTTTAATTCTATGCGCTATACATTTTGCTTGGATTTTTGCATCACAACACTGAAGTGTAAGGGGCCTCCAATTTTGTAAATGGACTCGATCTTTATATTTTCCACTTGTATCCTGTTTCAGTAATAATGAGATCAGACCTTCTTCTTGAGTGTCAGATAATCTACCATTTACATAGGAGTGGTTAAAACATGCTAATAACGGTCCTCTTAGTATATCAAAAAAGGTTTGGTATACCTCGACTGGTATGCCATCCAACCCTGGAGTTTTCCCAGACTTAAAGTCTTTAATTGCATCCAGAAGTTCCTCCTCTGTAATTTCACCTTCACATGAGTCTTTCTGTGTGGCTGTTAATTTGACATTATCAATAGAAAAAAAATCTCTACAATCAGCTTCAGTTAGAGGAGATGGAGGCGACTGAAAAGAAAACATATGCTTAAAGTACTTTGTTTCTTCCTTTCAAAATATCATTTGGTGAATTATGGGTGACTCCGTCAATTGTAACCAGTTTCATTAAGTTATTTTTGGTAGCATTCCTATGTTGAAGATTAAAAAAGAATTTTGTGCATTTTTCCCCATATTCAATCCAGTTTGCTTTATTTTTATAATATATTACACTTGATCTTTCTTGAATAAGTTTCTCAATTTCTTTTTGTTTTTCCTCTAATTTATTCTGAGCCTCTATGTTACAGTTTTTATTGCCATCTACAGTGGGGAAAAAAGTATTTAGTCAGCCACCAATTGTGCAAGTTCTCCCACTTAAAAAGATGAGAGAGGCCTGTAATTTTCATCATAGGTACACGTCAACTATGACAGACAAATTGAGAAGAAAAAAATCCAGAAAATCACATTGTAGGATTTTTAATGAATTTATTAGCAAATTATGGTGGAAAATAAGTATTTGGTCACCTACAAACAATGAAGATTTCTGGCTCTCACAGACCTGTAACTTCTTCTTTAAGAGGCTCCTCTGTCCTCCACTCGTTACCTGTATTAATGGCACCTGTTTGAACTTGTTATCAGTATAAAAGACACCTGTCCACAACCTCAAACAGTCACACTCCAAACTCCACTATGGCCAAGACCAAAGAGCTGTCAAAGGACACCAGAAACAAAATTGTAGACCTGCACCAGGCTGGGAAGACTGAATCTGCAATAGGTAAACAGCTTGGTTTGAAGAAATCAACTGTGGGAGCAATTATTAGGAAATGGAAGACATAGAAGACCACTGATAATCTCCCTCGATCTGGGGATCCACGCAAGATCTCACCCCGTGGGGTCAAAATGATCACAAGAACGGTGAGCAAAAATCCCAGAACCACACGGGGGGACCTAGTGAATGACCTGCAGAGAGCTGGGACCAAAGTAACAAAGCCTACCATCAGTAACACACTACGCCGCCAGGGACTCAAATCCTGCAGTGCCAGACGTGTCCCCCTGCTTAAGCCAGTACATGTCCAGGCCCGTCTGAAGTTTGCTAGAGTGCATTTGGATGATACAGAAGAGGATTGGGAGAATGTTATATGGTCAGATGAAACCAAAATATAACTTTTTGGTAAAAACTCAACTCGTCGTGTTTGGAGGACAAAGAATGCTGAGTTGCATCCAAAGAACACCATACCTACTGTGAAGCATGGGGGTGGAAACATCATTCTTTGGGGCTGTTTTTCTGCAAAGGGACCAGGACGACTGATCCGTGTAAAGGAAAGAATGATTGGGCCATGTATCGTGAGATTTTGAGTGAAAACCTCCTTCCATCAGCAAGGGCATTAAAGATGAAACTTGGCTGGGTCTTTCAGCATGACAATGATCCCAAACACACCGCCCGGGCAACGAAGGAGTGGCTTCGTAAGAAGCATTTCAAGGTCCTGGAGTGGCCTAGCCAGTCTCCAGATCTCAACCCCATAGAACATCTTTGGAGGGAGTTGAAAGTCTGTGTTGCCCAGCGACAGCCCCAAAACATCACTGCTCTAGAGGAGATCTGCATGGAGGAATGGGCCAAAATACCAGCAACAGTGTGTGAAAACCTTGTGAAGACTTACAGAAAACGTTTGACCTGTGTCATTTCCAACAAAGGGTATATAACAAAGTATTGAGAAACTTTTTTTATTGACCAAATACTTATTTTCCACCATAATTTGCAAATAAATTCATAAAAAATCCTACAATGTGATTTTCTGTATTTTCTTTTCTCATTTTATCTGTCATAGTTGACGTGTACCTATGATGAAAATTACAGGCCTCTCTCATCTTTTTAAGTGGGAGAACTTGCACAATTGGTGGCTGACTAAATACTTTTTTTCTCCACTGTATATTCCCCCCCCCCCCCCATTATTTTTTCCACGCTACTTCATCTCGAATTGTTGAATGAGTATCCTGTATACAATAGATATTATATTCCTTCTCTTTGAGCCATGTAAATATTGTTCTTATTTTGTTATTATCAGCTAATCCATTACAATTATAACTGGCTATACTTATTTCACCATACACCATAATGAGATACAAGTTTCAAGTCTATTTATCATAATATATGTTTGTAAATTTACCAATAAAAAATACCGTAATGATTGAGTGTCCATATAGCTGTACCGTGATATTTGCATTGCTACGGAGTAACCCTTCAATTGTTCTCCACTAATTCCCTCGCTAAAGCCCCTCCCCATCCCAAGTTGAGCCGTCATCCCAGTGATCAGCATCCCACCCACGTCCCTCCGGATCCCTAAGGCCCCGAGAGGCCAGGACCCATCCATCGAAAACAGCACACAGTGCCACCCACAAAACAGAAGCAGATTAACCGCCAAAAGCATTTCTAATGCTTTCACCTCTCTATATATATATCTATATAACTATTTTTTTTAAAATTATGCATATCCTATTTTCCATCATTATCAATTAATATGCGTAATAATGTCGGCAGTTCACGCGTAGGATTCTAACATATAACCCGGATTGCCATTGTATTACATTTAATTCATTGACAAGCAATTATTATCCTAGCAAATCATTCCCGTGGTCCATCCCATACCCCCCCCCCCCCCTCCCCCCCAACATCCCCACCCCCTCACAACAGATGCCAGACAAGCACACACGCACATACTCACATACTCCAACACACTCAACCCCCCTCCTCCACAATCCACCATAAAATCAGATACTCAACGGCTGTTATATCCCAGAGCCCAACTCGAGAAATAACTTGATTTACGAGTGCACATACAGTTAAAGCTGATTGAGAAAGCATGCAGATTGAGCAGAAATTGATAACAATGTGAGATTTGATTAATCTACTTAATCTATGTCAAGTCCTAGGTGATGAAGATCAGATCCACCCTCTTCACCTGCGACACAAACACTCTGGTCCCCCGTTGTAACCATTTTTCCCAAACATCTCTGTGCAGTCAGACCTTTGATTATTTTGTGCCACCTGGGCCACAATGATAAGCCCCCTCTCTGATTGTTTGAGTGTGACCCCCTCCCCATGGGTTACTGCAGCCAGTGTTGCCAGCACTGCCACTACCTAGGTGGGGGTACCCCACTGGATTTCCCACCAGCTAGGTACAAGGTCGTCAAGATTCTCATTAACAGCTTTGAGAATTTCCTTGTATATTATGCTCTCCCATCAGGGGGCTCTGGCTTTGTAGGACCAACCCTGCCAGGCAGGCTCAGAATCTTGAGGGGGCGGTGCTGCTCAAGTAGGTATCTGACCGCATTAATTTTTCTGTTTTGGCTGCATATAGGCAACTCACAGCAGGTCCATAAAACAGATGGGAACTTCTCTTTGGTGTATGGGTCGCTCAGGTGTGTGTCTAGGATAGATGTATACTATATTTTAAAATGTATTTTAAAATGTATATCCCTCATCTGCACAAAATTGAAAGCTCTCTCTCACAACCCCTGCTCACAGACACACGTTGGTTATGGGATATGCAACCATTTCCTTTCTCACTCACTTAACGCCACACTTATTCAAACACAAAAACACACACCACACCTTCCATCACAATTCATCCACACATACCCACATACTGTGCCTTCTATGTCTTCTTTTTGCTATGTTTTTATCTCCACTATGTTGATTGAGTACTTGTACTATGTTCTAATTTAGTTGTATTTGAAGATGTATTATTTTGCTTGTCACCTTTTCTTGTAATACCGTCTTATCCCTTTATAAAATACTATACCTACTATAAATGTGCTTTATTATTACAATCCCTACCATGGCTAGTATTGGGTGTTCTATTATTCGACTCCTCTATTAGAACTTTCAGAATAGCCATGGAGTAGTCATTTGGTTGTCAATATACAGTTTATCGACAACAAGAGCAAAACGCTTCCCTTTTAATCTATTTTCCTTGAAGATTGGGTACAGAACTTTGCGCCGTTCTGCAATCTCCCTCGGGAACTGATCATTCATGCCTATTTTCGTGCCAGCAAGTCTTTTACCTAGGCTTTTAACCATTACTTTATCCTTAAAAAGGCAAATTTGGCAATGATTGGACACTCATATCTCTGTCCTCTAAGTTCGAAACGGTGTACACGTTCGAGTTGGATTTTGTCGACAGCCTCGAGTGGGATTTGTAGCGCTGTATGCAGGAAGTCCTTCATAATATTCTCTGTTATTTCTCCCTCCTTTTGTTTGAAGCGCTGTAAGAAAGAAGTCCTTCACAATCTTTTCTGTAATCTCTCCCTCTTTTTCCTGGATACCTTTAAGTACTAGATTTTATCTCATTGATCTAGTTTGTATGTCTAGTAAGGCTTCTCTCAGAAAGTTGTTCTCCTTTTTAAGTTCCTTAACGTCCGTTTCCATCCTAGTGACTGTCCCTTTGAGTTTTTTTGTATCTCTCTCCATTATCGCAGCTTTTCCGTCACTAATTTCAAGACTCGCCTTCAACTCTTTTACATCATTACTGACCAACTCTAGTATGCCCAGTTTGTCATTTATCGACTTCAACAGGTCGCTTTCCACACTTACCAGTCCCAGTGGTGAAAAGCATAAATCATCTGTATCAGTCAAGGAGTCGCGTTTTCTCTTGGAGATTGATTCTCTTTGTTTATCTTCCGTCATGTTTGGGTGTTGCGTGTTGTTGTAATATTTGTTGATACATTTCTCTAGCCTTATAATTAGTTTTGTGTTCTTATCCAGACTGAATGTTATTACCCTCGAATATATGAAATGTTAATATTTAGTCGAACTTACTGATATTGAATATTATGTTTTTATCTTGAGGTGATTTGTACCGCTGTGTATTCAATTCAATCTTGTATACCTGCACTCTACCGGAAGTTCCTCCCAACGGGGGGATACTTTGAAGAATCTGAAATATAAAATATATTTTGATTTGTTTATCACTTTTTTGGTTACTACATGATTCCATATGTGTTATTTCATAGTTTTGATGTCTTCACTATTATTCTACAATGTAGAAAATAGTAAAAATAAAGAAAAACCCTAGAATGAGTAGGTGTGTCCAAACCTTTGACTGGTACTAACTTGGATGTATGTATTGTTAGATATAGGCCTATTGTAAATGTTTATTATTATTGCGTCATCATCTTTATTGCAAAAATAAATAAAAGTACAAACATAACTTTAAGCTAAACATTACTTTGAAAGAGGTCAAATCAAATCAAATTTTATTGGTCACATACATGTGTTTAGCAGATGTTATTGCAGGTGTAGCGAAGTACTTGTGCTTCTAGCTCCGACAGTGCAGTAATATCTAACAAGTAATATCTAACAATTTCACAACATATACCCAACACAAATCTAAGTAAGGAATGAATAAAAAATATATACTGTATATACTAGGCGGTGTCAGAGGATGGCCCAAAAGATTGTCAAAGACTCCAGTCACCCAAGTCATAGACTGTTCTCTCTGCTACCGCACGGCAACAGGTACCGGAGCGCCAAGTCTAGGTCCAAAAGGCTCCTTAACAGCTTCTACCAACCAAGCTATAAGACTGCTGAACAATTAATAAAATGGCCACTCAGACTATTTACATTGACAAAGCCCCCCCCCCCCCCCCCCCCCCCCCCCCCCCCCCCCCCCCCCCCCCCCCCCCCCCCCCCCCCCCCCCCCCCCCCCCCTTTGTTTTTACACTGCTGCTACTCGCTGTTTATTATCGATGCATAGTCACTTCACCCCAACCTACATGTACAAACTAACTCAACTAACCTAACGCACATTGACTCGGTACCAGTACCCCCTGTATATAGCCTCGTTATTGTTATGTAATTTTATTGTGTTACTTTTAGTTATAATGTCTAATCTTGAGGCATGCAATGTGATTTCAGAGGTGATATACTGTAATTAAGATCATGTCGGCATAGAAATTATGTTTACTTAACACATTTGGTATTCTTCAGATAAATATCTTATCAAACAAAAATGCTATCAGACAAGGATTTCATACGCAGTAGCGGTTGGAATAGCCGAGCCACACTGGGACTGTGCTTTGTATTTCTCTCTTGTTGTAATTCAAACATGACACCCTATCTCTACAAATGTATAATATTTGTTTTGGTTCTCTTTGGAGTCCTTCAGAAAGCATTGGGGTAGCTCATTAGGACTAATTAACTAATGGAGGGATGATCACACAGCTACACAAAAGAGACTAAGCCCCTCTCCATAAAGCATTCAGTTCTCCCTTATATTATTTAGAGCCTATGACTACACACAACTGACTGGGCTTTGTATTTGTATTTATTAGGGATCCCCATTCTCTACTCTATACTCTTCCTGGGGTCCAAACACATTAAGGCACATCCATCACACATAAAACAAAAGATAAAACAGTACATCATATAACATTACTACACCACTACATATCTACAATACAAAATGTATAATACCACCATACAACAATATTACAATGTACGTGTGTAGACTGAGTGTGCTAGCATTTATATGCGTGTGTCTGTACCTGTATGTGTGTGTCTGTTCACAGTACCCGCTGTTCCATAAGGTATATTTTGATCTGTTTTTAAATCTGATTCTACTGCTTGGATCAGTTACCTGATGTGGAATAGAGTTCCATGTAGTAAAGGCTTTATGTAGTACTGTGCACCACCCATACTCTGTTCTGGACTTTGGGATTGTAAAGAGACCTCTGGTGGCATGTCTTGTGGGGTATGCATGGGTGTCCAAGCTGTGTGCTAGTAGTTTAAACAGACAGCTCGGTGCATTCAGCTTGTCAACTCTTCTTACAAAAACAAGTAGTGATGAAGTCAATCTCTCCTCCACTTTGAGCCATGAGAGATTGACATGCATATTATTAATGCTAGATCTCTGTGTACATTTAAGGGCCTGCCGTGCTTCCCTGTTCTGTGTCAATTGTAATTGTACTAAGTCCCTCTTTGTGGTCCTGACCACACAACTGAACAGTAGTCCAGGTGCGACAAAACTAGGGCCTGTAGGACCTTCTTTGTTAATAGTGTTGTTAAGAAGGCAGAGTAGCGCTTTATTATGGACAGACTTCTCCCCATCTTAGCTACTGTTGTATCAACATGTTTTGACCATGACAGTTTACAATCCAGGGTAACTCCAAGCAGTTTAGTCACCTCAATTTGCTAAATTTCCACATTATTTATAAACAAGATTTAGTTGAGGTTTAGGGTTTAGTGAATGATTTGTCCCAAATACAATGCTTTTAGTTGTTCAAATATTTAGGACTAACTTATTCCTTGACACCCATTCTGAAACTAACTGCAGCTCTTTGTTAAGTGTTTCAATCATTTCAGTTGCTGTAGTAGCTGACGTGTATAGTGTTGAGTCATCCACATACATAGACACACTGGCTTTACTCAAAGCCAGTGCATGTCATTAGTAAAGATTGGAAAAAGTAAGGGGCATAGACAGCTGCCCTGGGGAATTCCTGATTCTACCTGGATTATGTTGGAGATGCTTCCATTAAAGAACACCCTCTGTGTTCTGTTAGACAGGTAACTCTTTATCCATAATATAGCTGGGGGTGTAAAGCCATAATACATACGTATTTTCAGCAGCAAACTATGATCGATAATGTCAAAAGCCACACTGAAGTCTAACAAAACACCCTCACAATCTTTTTCTCAGCAATTTCTCTCAGCCAATTGTCAGTCATTTGTGTAAGTGCTGTGCTTGTTGAATGTTCTTCCCTATAAGCGTGCTCAAAGTATGTTGTCAATTTGTTTACTGTAAAATAGCATTGCATCTGGTCAAACACCATTTTTTCCAAAGGTTTACTAAGGGTTAGTAACAGGCTGATTGGTCAGCTATTTGAACCAGTTAAGGGGGCTTTACTATTATTGGGTAGCGGAATTACTTTTGCTTCCCTCCAGGCCTGAGGGCACACACTTTCTAGTTGGCTTAGATTGAAGATATGGCAAATAGGAGTGCCAATATCATCCGGTATTATCCACAGTAATTTTCCATCCAAGTTGTCAGACCCCGGTGACTTGTCATTGTTGATAGACAACAATACTTTATTCACCTCTTCCACACTCACTTTACGGAACTCTAACTTACAATGCTTGTCTTTCATAATTTGGTCAGTTATATGTGGATGTGTAGTGTTGACATTTGTTGCTGGCATGTCATGCCTAAGTTTGCTACATTTGCCAATAAAAAAATGTGACTGACCGCCTTGATTCGGTCTTATGTAGCAAAATTAGAATTTTTGTTTTTTACATTGGATGAAAGTAGCGACTCAGAGCTACAAAATAGTATTTCATACACTGCATTTGAGGAACAATGGGAAAGTAATTCTGCTTTGAAAGTTGATAAACTTGTAACCCCTTGAATGGCCTTTGAATGTTTTGGTACACCTACTGGATAGCTCTTTTGTCTACACCCATTCAGCATTATTCACACCCTCTGCAAATAGCTTTCTGGGATAATATTACTACTCAGATCATACAGTTAATGCTAATGTTAGCTAGCGAGCCAGCCACCTAACGTCAGCTAGCTAGCTAACAGTAAGCTTTAACTTGCAATGGAAACAACTTTCTGACAAAATTAGAAACGTATAATATCTGAAACTGTAGTTAGACTCGTACCCATATACATGGATGAACTCTTCATGGCAGACTGCAACCCCTTTCATTAAATAAGAAGTTATGTGTCGTTTCCGTTTTGTTTGAAGAGCTTGCTTGGCCCGTTGTGTCAATTAACTCTGGTTCACAGTGACCGTGTGCAATGCCATAAGAATCATCGGATGCCATTGTTGCCGTTAGTTTGAAGATGTAATCCGGGGACAGGTTGTCTTTCTGTGTTCTCTTTTCGACTCCCTCTGCATTTGCAATCAAACGCCAGAATTGTATTCATCTCCTTATCATACTCTGCTTCTACCAGACATTCCACTGATTTAAAAACTCGGTCAACTTCTTCCGTGACAACAGCACGCTTGATCTCCGTTTCTTCCCTATCACTGTCATCAGAAGACGCTACAATGTCTTCTTCAATTAAAATGTTTTAACCTAAATCAGGGATTTCCTCATCGTCTGATTCATTTTCAGAGTCAGAGAGAGTCAGCATGGTATGATCGTCCTCCTGAAAGTAGTCCATCACAACTTTTTCCAACTGACCTTTGTTGATAGTGCCTGATAAATTCAGGGCAGCAATGTTATTGAGAGCATTAGCAACATTTGCAGTTCTCCATGGCTAACTCTATATATTTCGAAAAAAAACTGCAATAGAAAGGATTATCTACACATAACGAGCAGCTCATTTTACAGACAGAAGATGCTACACGGCAGACGAATCCAAAACTCATCTCTCGGAATGTCCAGCCCATTCATTATCTCAACCAATCATGGCTAGCGGGAAAGTTCCTGTCTTTTTCTGTGGCTAAACCAACTAGGCTCTTAATTTAACAACTTTATTTGTATTTACAGATGGCTTACAAGTTTGTTATTAAGGCACATGAAAGTTCAAATGTTAAAGAAGGCATTTCTGCCTTTTAAGAAAAAAGCCTCTGCAGTGAAGTCGGGACTTGGGACATACGCCTAGTTTCCTGAAACAAGTCACAAATCAAGTGTTTGGCAATATCAGTGGGTTTTTTTGCGATGAATGAGCCATCTGATTCAATGAATGAGTTTGGCTTTTTGCCCAACATCTCATTTAAGGTGCTCCAAAGCTTCTTACTATCATTCTTTATTTCATTTATCGTTGTTTCTTAGTATAGTTTCTTCTTCTTTTTATTCAGTTTAGTCACATGATTTCTCAATTTACAGTACGTTTGCCAATCGGTTGTGCTGCCAGACTTATTTGCCATACCTTTTGCCTCATCCCTCTCAACCATACATTTTTTAAAATCCTCATCAATCCAAGGGGATTTAACCGTTTTTACAGTCATTTTCTTAATGGTACATGCTTATAAGTAACTGGAATAAGCAATTTCATAAATGTGTCAAGTGCAGTGTCTGGTTGCTCCTCATTACACACCACAGACCAGCAACTATTCTTTACATCATCAAAATAAGAATCACAACAAAACTTATTGTATGACCTCTTATACACTGTATTAGGCCCAGCCTTTGGAACTTAGGATTTCCTAGATCAAATCAAATCACATTTTATTTGTCACATGCGGTGAATGCAAGAGATGTAGACCTTATTGTGAAATGCTTACTTACAAGCTCTTAAGCAACAATGCAGATCAAGAAAGAGTTAAGTAAATATTTACTAAATAAAATTAAGTTACAAATAAAATAAAAATTTAAAGTAACAGTAAAATAACAATAACGAGGCTATATACAGGGAGTAACGGTACCGAGTCAATGTTAGTCGAGGTAATTTGTACATGTAGGTAGAGGTAAAGTGACTATACAGTGGGGAGAACAAGTATTTGATCCACTGGCGATTTTGCAGGTTTTCCTACCTACAAAGCATGTAGAGGTCTGTAATTTTTATCATAGGTACACTTCAACTGTGAGAGACGGAATCTAAAACAAAAATCCAGAAAATCACATTGTATGATTTTTAAGTAATTAATTTGCATTTTATTGCATGACATAACTATTTGATCACCTACCAACCAGTAAGAATTCCGGCTCTCAAGGACCTGTTAGTTTTTCTTTAAGAAGCCCTCCTGTTCTCCACTCATTACCTGTATTAACTGCACCTGTTTGAACTCGATGGCCAAGACCAGAGAGCTGTGTAAGGACATCAGGGATAAAATTGTAGACCTGCACAAGGCTGGGATAGGCTACAGGACAATAGGCAAGCAGCTTGGTGAGAAGGCAACAACTGTTGGCGCAATTATTAGAAAATGGAAGAAGTTCAAGATGACGGTCAATCACCCTCGGTCTGGGGCTCCATGCAAGATCTCACCTCGTGGGGCATTAATGATCATGAGGAAGGTAAGGGATCAGCCCAGAACTACACGGCAGGACCTGGTCAATGACCTGAAGAGAGCTGAGACCACAGTCTCAAAGAAAACCATTAGTAACACACTACGCCGTCATGGATTAAAATCCTGCAGCGCACGCAAGGCCCCCCTGCTCAAGCCAGCGCATGTCCAGGCCCATCTGAAGTTTGCCAATGACCATCTGGATGATCCAGAGGAGGGATGGGAGAAGGTCATGTGGTCTGATGAGACAAAAATAGAGCTTTTTGGTCTACACTCCACTCGCTGTGTTTGGAGGAAGAAGAAGGATGAGTACAACCCCAAGAACACCATCCCAACCATGAAGCATGGAGGTGGAAACATCATTCTTTGGGGATGCTTTTCTGCAAAAGGGATAGAACGACTGCACCGTATTGAGGGGAGGATGGATGGGCCATGTATCGCGAGATCTTGGCCAACAACCTCCTTCCCTCAGTAAGAGCATTGAAGATGGGTCGTGGCTGGGTCTTCCAGCATGACAACGACCCGAAACACACAGCCAGGGCAACTAAGCAGTGGCTCCGTAAGAAGCATCTCAAGGTCCTGGAGTGGCCTAGCCAGTCTCCAGACCTGAATCCAATAGAAAATCTTTGAAGGGAGCTGAAAGTCCGTTTTGCCCAGCGACAGCCCCGAAACCTGAAGGATCTGGAGAAGGTCTGTATGGAGGAGTGGGCCAAAATCCCTGCTGCAGTGTGTAAAAACCTAGTCAAGTCCTACAGGAAATGTATGATCTCTGTAATTGCAAACAAAGGTTTCTGTACCAAATATTAAGTTCTGCTTTTCTGATGTATCAAATACTTATGTCATGCAATAAAATGCAAATTAATTACTTAAAAATCATACAATGTGATTTTCTGGATTTTTGTTTTAGATTCCGTCTCTCACAGTTGAAGTGTACCTATGATAAAAATTACAGACCTCTACATGCTTTGTAAGTAGGACAACCTGCAAAATCGGCAGTGTATCAAATACTTGTTCTCCCCACTGTATATTGATAATAAACAGCGACTAGCATCAGTGTAAATACATAGGGAGGGGGGAGGTATCAATGTAAATAGTCCGGGTGGCCATTTGATTAATTGTTCAGCAGTCTTATGGCTTTGGGGTAGAAGCTGTTAAGGAGCCTTTTGGCTCTAGACTTGGCGCTCCTTTACCGCTTGCCATGCGGTAGCAAAGAGAAGAGTCTATGACTTGGGTGACTTGAGTATATAGTTGAAGTAGAAAGTTTACATATACCTTAGCCAAATACATTTAAACTCAGTTTTTCACAATTCCTGACATTTAATCCTAGTAAAAAGTCCCTGTATTAGGTCAGTTGGGATAAAAAATGTATTTTAAGAAAGTAAAGAGAATGACATATTTCAAGATATTCCCAATGGGTCAGAAGTTTACATACACTAAATTAGTATTGGGTAGCATTGCGAATTGTTTAACTTGGGTCAAACGTTTCGGGTAGCCTTCCACAAGCTTCCCACAATAAGTTGGGTGAATTTTGGCCCATTCCTCCTGACAGAGCTGGTGTAACTGAGTCAAGATTGTAGGCCTCCTTGCTCGCACACGCTTTTTCAGTTCTGCCCACACATTTTCTATAGGATTGAGGTCAGGGCTTTGTGATGGCCACTTTTATACCTTGACTTTGTTGTCCTTAAGCCATTTTACCACAACTTTGGAAGTATGCTTGGGGTCATTGTTCATTTGGAAGACCCATTTGCGACCAAGCTTTAACTTCCTGACTGATGTCTTGAGATGTTGCTTCAATATATCCACATAATTTTCCTTCCTCATGATGCCATCTATTTTGTGAAGTGCACCAGTCCCTCCTGCAGCAAAGCACCCCCACAGCATGATGCTGCCACCCCCGTGCTTCACGGTTGGGATGGTGTTCTTCGGCTTGCGAGCAACCCCCTTTTTCCTCCAAACATTATTGGTCATTATTGCCAAACAGTTCTATTTTGGTTTCATCAGACCTGACGACATTTCTCCAAAAAGTACGATCTTTGTCCCCATGTGCAATTGCAAACCTAGTCTGGCTTATTTATGGCGGTTTTGGAGCAGTGGCTTCTTCTTTGCTGAGCGGCCTATCAGGTTATGTCGATATAGGACTAATTTTACTGTAGATATAGATCCTTTTGTACCTGTTTCCTCCAGCATCTTCACAAGGTCCTTTGCTGTTGTTCTTGGATTGATTTGCACTTTTCACACCAAAGTACGTTCATATCTAGGAGACAGAACGCGTCTCCTTCCTGAGCGGTATGACGGCTGCGTGGTCCCATGGTGTTTATAGTTGCGCACTATTGTTTGTACAGATGAACGTGGTACCTTTAGGCGTTTGGAAATTGATCCCAAGGATGAACCAGACTTGTGGAGGTCTACAATTCTTTTTCTGAGGTCTTGGCTGATTTCTTTTGATTTTCCCATGATGTCAAGCAAATAGGCACTGAGTTTGAAGGTAGGCCTTGAAATACATCCACAGGTACACCTCCAATTGACTCAAATGATGTCAATTAGCCTATCAGAAGCTTCTAAAGCCATGACAGTATTTCCTGGAATTTTCCAAGCTGTTTAAAGGCACAGTCCACTTAGTGTATGTAAACTTCTGACCCACTGGAATTGTGATACAGTGAATTATAAGTGAAATAATCTGTCTGTAAACAATTGTTGGAAGAATTACTTGTGTCATGCACAAAGTAGATGTCCTAAACGACTTGCCAAAACTATAGTTTGTTAACAAGAAATTTGTGGAGTGGTTGAAAAACGAGTTTTAATGACTCCAACCTAAGGGAATGTACAGTCGTGGTCAAAAGTTTTGAGAATGACACAAATACTAATTTTCACAAAGTCTGCTGCCTCAGTTTTGATGATGGAAATTTGCATATACTCCAGAATATGCACCTTACCATAAGGCAAAAGTGATCACTAAGTGGCTCGAGGAACAAAACATCGAAATTTTGGGTCCATGGCCAGGAAACTCCCCAGACCTTAATCCCATTGAGAACTTGTGGTTGATCCTCAAGAGGCAGGTGGACAAGCAAAAACCCACAAATTCTGACAAACTCCAAGCATTGATTATGCAAGAATGGGCTGCCATCAGTCAGGATGTGGCCCAGAAGTTCATTGAGAGCATGCCAGGGCAGATTGCAGAGGTCTTGAAAAAGAAGGGTCAACACTGCAAATATTGACTCTTTGCATAAACTTAATGTAATTGTCATTAAAAGCCTTTGACACTTATGGAATGCTTGTAATTATACTTCAGTATACCATAGTAACATCTGACAAAAATATCTCATAACACTGAAGCAGCGAACTTTGTGAAGACCAAAACTTGTGTCATTCTCAAAACTTTTGACCACGACTGTAAACTTCCGACTTCAACTGTAGGTCCTGGATAGCAGGAAGCTTGGCCCCAGTGATGTATTGGGCCATACACACTACCCTCTGTAGCGCCGTACGGTCAGATGCCGAGCAGTTGCCATACCAGGCGGTGATGCAACCGATCAGGGGTCTCTCGATGGTGCAGCTGTAGAACTTTTTGAGGATCTGGGAACCCATGCCAAATCTTTACAGTCTCCTGAGGGGAAAAGGTGTTGGTTTGCCCTCTTCACGACTGTCTTGGTGTGTTTGGACCATGATAGTTTGTTGGTGATGTGGACACCAATGAATTTGAAACTCTCGACACGCTCCACTACAGCCCCGTCGATGTTAAATAGGGGCCTGTTCGGACCGCCTTTTCCTGTAGTCCACGATCAGATTCTTTGTCTGGCACACATTGAGGGAGAGGTTGTTGTCCTGGCACCCCACTGCCAGGTCTCTGACCTCCTCTCTATAGGTTGTCTCATCATTGGTCAGTGTTCAGGCCTACCACTGTTGTGTCGTCAGAAAGCTTAATGATGGTGTTGGAGTCGTGTTTGGCCACGCAGTCGTGGGTGAACAGGGAGTACAGGAGGGGACTAAGCACGCACCCCTGAGGGGCCCCAGTGTTGAGGATCAACGTAGCAGATGTGTTGTTGCCTACCCTTACCACCTGGGAGCAGCCCGTCAGGAAGTCCAGGATCCAGTTACAGAGGGAGGTGTTTAGTTCCAGGGTCCTTAGGTTAGTGATGAGCTTTGTGGGCACTATGGAGTTGAACACTGAGCTATAGTCAATGAACAGGATTCTCACGTGTTCCTTTTGTCCAGGTGGGAGAGGGCAGTGTGGAGTGCAATTGAGATTACGTCATCTGTGGATCTGTTGGGGCGGTATGCGAATTGGAGTGGGTCTAGGGTTTCAGGGATGATGGTGTTGATGTGAGCCATGTCCAGCATTTCAAAGCACTTCATGGCTACCGACATGAGTGCTACGGGGCGGTAATCATTTAGGCAGGTTACCTTCGCTTCCTTGGGCACAGGAACTATGGTGGTCTGCTTGAAACATGAAGGTATTACAGACTCGGTCAGGGAGAGGTTAAAAATGCCTGTAATACATGGCTTCTGGTTGGGATATGTACGAACGGTCACTGTGGGGACGACGTCGTCAATGCACTTATTGATGAAGCCGGTGACTGAGGTGGTATACTCCTCAATGCCATTGGATGAATCACGGAACATATTCCAGTGTGTGCTAGCAAAACAGTCCTGTAGCGTAGCATCCGTGTTATCTGACCACTTCCATATTGAGTGGGTCACTGGTACCTACTTCTTTAGTTTTTGCTTGTAAGCAGGAATCATGGTCAGATTTGCCGAATGGAGGGTGAGGGAGAGCTTTGTATGCACATGTTATTAAGGCACATGAAAGTTCAAATGTTAAAGAAGGCATTTCTGCCCCCAAAATTATTTTGATATTTTTTTTTAAGCCTCTCCTGTTAAGTCGGGACTTGCGACATACGCCTAGTTTCCTGAAACTAGTCACAAATCATTAAAGTGATTGGCAATATCAGTGGATTTTGCAATGAATGAGCCATCTGATTCAATGAGTTTGCCTTTTTGCCTAAAATTTCATTTAAGGTGCTCCAAAGCGTTTTACTATCATTCTTTATATAATTTGTATTTGTTTCTTAGTATAGTTTCTTCTTCTTTTTATTCAGTTTAGTCACATGATTTCTCAATTTACAGTACGTTTGCCAATCGGTTGTGCTGCCAGACTTATTTGTCATACCTTTTGCCTCATCCCTCTCAACCATACATTTTTTAAAATCCTCATCAATCCAAGGGGATTTAACCGTTTTTACAGTCATTTTCTTAATGGTGCATGCTTATAAGTAACTAGAATGAGCAATTTCATAAATGTGTCAAGTGCAGCGTCTGGTTGCTCCTCATTACACACCACAGACCAGCAACTATTCTTTACATCATCAAAATAAGAATCACTACAAAACTTATTGTATAACCTCTTATACACTATATTAGGCCCAGCCTTTGAAACTTTGGATTTCCTAGATCAAATCAAATAACTTTGTATGCGTCTCTGTGTGTGGAGTAAAGGTGGTCTATAGTTTTTTTCCCCCTCTGGTTGCACATGCTGGTAGAAATGAGGTAAAACTGATTTAAGTTTACCTGCATTAAAGTCCCCGGCCACTAGGAGCGCCACTTCTGGATGAGCATTTTCTTGTTTGCTTATGGCCTTATATAGCAAGTTGAGTGCGGTCTTAGTGCCAGCATCAGTTTGTGGTGGTACATAGACAGCTACGAATAATATAGATGAGAACTATCTTGGTAGATAGTGTGGTCTACAGCTTAGCATGAGAACCTCTACCTCAGGTGAGCAATACCTCGAGACTTCTTTAACATTAGACATTGCGCACCAGTTGTTATTGACAAATAGACTAACACCCCTGCCCCTCGTCATACCAGACGTAGCTTCTCTGTCCTGCCGATGCATGGAAAACCCAGCCAGCTCTATATTATCTGTGTCGTCGTTCAGACAGGACTATGTGAAACATAAGATATTACCGTTTTTAATGTCTTGTTGGTAGGATAGTCTTAATTGTAGATCATCCATTTTATTTTCCATTGATTGCAAGTTGGCCAATAGTACGGATGGTAGGGGAGGTTTACTCACTCGCCTACGAATTCTCAGAAGGCAGCCCGACCTCCACCCCCTTTTTCTCAGTCTTTTCTAAACGCAAATGACAGGGATTTGGGCCTGGTCTCGAGAAAGCAGTATATCCTTCGCGTCGGACTCGTTAAAGAAAAAATCTTTGTCCAGTTCGAAGTGAGTAATCGCTGTTCTGATGTCCAGAAGCTCTTTTCGGTCATAAGAGATGGTAGCAGAACATTATGTACAAAATAAGTTACAAACAACGCAAAAAACTAACAAAAAAGCACAGTTGGTTATGAGCCCATAAAACGGCAGCCATCCCCTCCGGCGCCATTATATCATAGATATCATATATATGACTACTATATTGTGATCACTACAACCGATGGATTTGGATACTACTTTAAAGAACATTTCGGCAGAATTAGTAAAGATATGATCAATACATGTTGATGATTTCATTCTTGTGCTGTTTGTAACTACCCTGGTAAGTTGACGGATAACCTGAACTAGGTTGCAGGCACTAGTTATAGTTTGAAGTTTTTTCTGGAGTGGGCAGCTTGATGAAAGCCAGTCCATTTTTAAATCACCCAGCAAATATACTTCTCTGTTAATATCATATACAGTGGGGAAAAAATGTATTTAGTCAGCCACCAATTGTGCAAGTTCTCCCACTTAAAAAGATGAGAGAGGCCTGTCATTTTCATCATAGGTACACGTCAACTATGACAGACAAAATGAGGAAAAAAATCCAGAAAATCACATTGTAGGATTTTTAATGAATTTATTTGCAAATTATGGTGGAAAATAAGTATTTGGTCACCTACAAACAAGCAAGATTTCTGGCTCTCACAGACCTGTAACTTCTTCTTTAAGAGTTTTCTCTGTCCTCCACTCGTTACCTGTATTAATGGCACCTGTTTGAACTTGTTATCAGTATAAAAGACACCTGTCCACAACCTCAAACAGTCACACTCCAAACTCCACTATGGCCAAGACCAAAGAGCTGTCAAAGGACACCAGAAACAAAATTGTAGACCTGCACCAGGCTGGGAAGACTGAATCTGCAATAGGTAAGCAGCTTGGTTTGAAGAAATCAACTGTGGGAGCAATTATTAGGAAATGGAAGACATACAAGACCACTTATAATCTCCCTCGATCTGGGGCTCCACGCAAGATCTCACCCCGTGGGGTCAAAATGATCCCAAGAACGGTGAGCAAAAATCCCAGAACCACACGGGGGGACCTAGTGAATGACCTGCAGAGAGCTGGGACCAAAGTAACAAAGCCTACCATCAGTAACACACTACGCCGCCAGGGACTCAAATCCTGCAGTGCAGACGTGTCCCCCTGCTTAAGCCAGTACATGTCCAGGCCCGTCTGAAGTTTGCTAGAGTGCATTTGGATGATCCAGAAGAGGATTGGGAGAATGTCATATGTCATATGGTCAGATGAAACCAAAATAGAACTTGTCGTGTTTGGAGGACAAAGAATGCTGAGTTGCATCCAAAGAACACCATACCTACTGTGAAGCATGGGGGTGGAAACATCATGCTTTGGGGCTGTTTTTCTGCAAAGGGACCAGGACGACTGATCCGTGTAAAGGAAAGAATGAATGGGGCCATGTATCATGTGATTTTGAGTGAAAACCTCCTTCCATCAGCAAGGGCATTGAAGATGAAACGTGGCTGGGTCTTTCAGCATGACAATGATCCCAAACACACCGCCCGGGCAACGAAGGAGTGGCTTCGTAAGAAGCATTTCAAGGTCCTGGAATGGCCTAGCCAGTCTCCAGATCTCAACCCCATAGAAAATCTTTGGAGGGAGTTGAAAGTCCGTGTTGCCCAGCGACAGCCCCAAAACATCACTGCTCTGGAGGAGATCTGCATGGAGGAATGGGCCAAAATACCAGCAACAGTGTGTGAAAACCTTGTGAAGACTTACAGAAAACATTTGACCTGTTTCATTGCCAACAAAGGGTATATAACAAAGTATTGAGAAACTTTTGTTATTGACCAAATACTTATTTTCCACCATAATTTGCAAATAAATTCATAAAAAATCCTACAATGTGATTTTCTGGATTTTTTTTCCTCATTTTGTCTGTCATAGTTGACGTGTACCTATGATGAAAATTACAGGCCTCTCTCATCTTTTTAAGTGGGAGAACTTGCACAATTGGTGGCTGACTAAATACTTTTTTCCCCACTGTACATTATCAAGCATTTCACACATACAGTGGGGGAAAAAAGTATTTAGTCAGCCACCAATTGTGCAAGTTCTCCCACTTAAAAAGATGAGAGAGGCCTGTAATTTTCATCATAGGTACACGTCAACTATGACAGACAAATTGAGGAAAAAAAATCCAGAAAATCACATTGTAGGATATTTAATGAATTTAATTGCAAATTTTGGTGGAAAATAAGTATTTGGTCAATAACAAAGTAACAAAGCCTACCATCAGTAACACACTACGCCGCCAGGGACTCAAATCCTGCAGTGCCAGACGTGTCCCCCTGCTTAAGCCAGTACATGTCCAGGCCCGTCTGAAGTTTGCTAGAGTGCATTTGGATGATCCAGAAGAGGATTGGGAGAATGTCATATGGTCAGATGAAACCAAAATATAATTTTTTGGCATAAACTCAACTCGTCGTGTTTGGAGGACAAAGAATGCTGAGTTGCATCCAAAGAACACCATACCTACTGTGAAGCATGGGGGTGGAAACATCATGCTTTGGGGCTGTTTTTCTGCAAAGGAACCAGGACGACTGATCCGTGTAAAGGAAAGAATGAATGGGGCCATGTATCGTGAGATTTTGAGTGAAAACCTCCTTCCATCAGCAAGGGCATTGAAGATGAAACGTGGCTGGGTCTTTCAGCATGACAATGATCCCAAACACACCGCCCGGGCAACGAAGGAGTGGCTTCGTAAGAAGCATTTCAAGGTCCTGGAGTGACTTAGCCAGTCTCCAGATCTCAACCCCATAGAAAATCTTTGGAGGGAGTTGAAAGTCTGTGTTGCCCAGCGACAGCCCCAAAACATCACTGCTCTAGAGGAGATCTGCATGGAGGAATGGGCCAAAATACCAGCAACAGTGTGTGAAAACCTTGTGAAGACTTACAGAAAACGTTTGACCTGTGTCATTGCCAACAAAGGGTATATAACAAAGTATTGAGAAACTTTTGTTATTGACCAAATACTTATTTTCCACCATAGTTTGCTAATAAATTCATTAAAAATCCTACAATGTGATTTTCTGGATTTTTTTTCTAAATTTGTCTGTCATAGTTGACGTGTACCTATGATGAAAATTACAGGCCTCTCTCATCTTTTTAAGTGGGAGAACTTGCACAATTGGTGGCTGACTAAATACTTTTTTCCCCCACTGTATTATCCAAATACTGACTGTTAGCACTTGGTGGTCTATAGCAGTTTTCCACAAGAATGGGCTTTAGGTGAGGCAGATGAACCTTCAACAGTAATTAACATGAGATCCTCTCTAAGCTTTAGAGGAATGTGGTTCTAAATATAGACCGCAACACCGCCCCCATTGGCATTTCTGTATTTTCTGTAGATGTTATAACCATGTATTGCTACCACTGTATCATCAAAGGTATTATCTAAGTGAGTTTCAGAGATAGACAGAATATTAATGTAATCTGTTACTAGCAAGTTATTGATTTCATTACCTTGTTTCTTAGCATACATATGTTAATGTGTGCTATTTATAGCACTTTTCTGAGAAGCTTGATTGTTTTTATTCCTTTACTGGGAAGCTTATCGGAAGTAGACATGCTTATGTTATTTATATTTGAGCTGAAAGTGCAGGGTGAGCTGCACAGAGTGGACTTCCTACTAGGGCACATCACCTCAGTGCTAACAGTATAACTCTGGTTCATAGGCACATACATTAAATTACTTACAGTTGAAGTCGGAAGTTTACATACACTTAGGTTGGAGTCTAATTTACATAATTTGAGTCAATTGGAGGTGTACCTGTGGATGTATTTCAAGGCCTCCCTTCAAACTCAGTGCCTCTTTGCTTGACATCATGGGAAAATCAAAAGAAATCATCCAAAACCTCAGAAAAAACATTGTAGACCTCCACAAGTCTGGTTCATCCTTGGGAGCAATTTCCAAACGCCTGAAGGTACCACGTTCATCTGTACAAAAAATGGCATGCAACTATAAACACCATGGGACCACGCAGCCGTCATACCGCTCAGGAAGGAGACGCGTTCTGCCTCCTAGAGATGAACGTACTTCAGTGCAAAAAGTGCAAATCAATCCCAGAACAACAGCAAAGGACCTTGTGAAGATTCTGGAGGAAACAGGTACAAAAGTATCTACATCCACAGTAAAATGAGTTCTATATCGACATAACCTGAAAGGCCGCTCAGCAAGGAAGAAGCCACTGCTCCAAAACCTCCATAAAAAAAGCAAGACTATGGTTTGCAACTGCACATGGTGACAAAGATTGTACTTTTTGGAGAAATGTCCTCTGGTCTGATGAAACAGAAATAGAACTGTTTGGCCATAATGACCATTGTTATGTTTGGAGAAAAAAGGGGGTTCTTGCAAGCCGAAGAATACCATCCCAACCGTGAAGCATGGGGGTGTCAGCATCATGCTGTGGGGGTGCTTTGCTGCAGGAGGGACTGGGGCACTTCACAAATTAGATGGCATCATGAGGAAGGACAATGATGTGGATATATTGGAGCAACATCTCAAGACATCAGTCAGGAAGTTAAAGCTTGGTCGCAAATGGGTCTTCCAAATGGACAATGACCCAAGCATACTTCCAATGTTGTGGCAAAATGGCTTAAGGACAACAAAGTCAAGGTATTGGAGTGGCCATCACAAAGCCCTGACCTCAATCCTATAGAAAATGTGTGGGCAGAACTGAAAAAGCGTGTGCGAGCAAGGAGGCCTACAAACCTGACTCAGTTACACCAGCTCTGTCAGGAGGAATGGGCCAAAATTCACCCAATTTAAAGCCCATTCTTGTGGGAAGCTTGTGGAAGGCTACCCGAAACGTTTGACCCAAGTTAAACAATTTAAAGGCAATGCTACCAAATACTAATTGAGTGTAGGTAAACGTCTGACCCACTGGGAATGTGATGAAAGAAAGAAAAGCTGAAATAAATAATTCTCTACTATTATTCTGACATTTCACATTCTTAAAATAAAGTGGTGATCCTAACTGACCTAGGACAGGGATTTTTTTCTAGGATTAAATGTCAGGAATTGTGAAAAACTGATTTTAAATGTATTTTGCTAAGGTGTATGTAAACTTCCGACTTCAACTGTACATTGTGTCTGCCAATGCCCCTGGGATAATGTACATTTTCTGCAGCATTATGACAACTCAGTGACACAATGGTAGGGATTAACTGAGCTGGTCTTAGGTCATTGAGAAGTCATTGTCTCAACGCAGCCTTGAAATGTGTAGACAGAGTCCAGGAGCAAAGATTATTTAGATGGACTCATTCCAGTAGAGCATCTTCTGTTTCCATAAGGTGTCGAAGGAAAGCAAGTTATGCATGCAGAATTTAAATCATGTGCAATTTCATGGCTGAAGCATGGGGGTGCTCCTTTGCATTGTTTACTCCAATGGGCAAACCATTAGCTAGATCACAGACTCTAAATATGATCTTGTTGCTTGTTTAATGTCCTAAAAAAATTCCCACTGGCACTAATAAAATAATGTGATTTCTACAGTGGTTATAAATACAGTGTAATTGTGTGAATTCTACAGTGACTATAGGCCTACCATTTATGCATTTGAATGGCCGACGCACTTCCCTGGGTTACTTTTTTTATTGTAATGCCAGACACTCAACATTGTAAAACACTGGCATTTGTGCAGAAATTGGAGTGGAGAAATACACTACCGGTCCAAAGTTTTAGAACACCTACTCATTCAAGGGTTTTTCTTTATTTTTACTATTTTCTACGTGGTAGAATAATAGTGAAGACATCAAAACTATGAAATAACACATGTGGAATCATGTAGTAACCAAAAAAGTGTTAAACAAATCAAAATATATTTTATATTTGAGATTCTTCAAATAGCCACCCTTTGCCTTGATGACCTCTTGGCATTCTCTCAACCAGCTTCATGAGTTAGTCACCTGGAATGCATTTCAATTAACAGGTGTGCCTTATTAAAAGTCAATTTGTGGAATTTCTGTCCTTCTTAATGCGTTTGAGCCAATCAGTTGTGTTTTGACCAGGTAGGGGGGTATACAGAAGATAGCCCTATTTGGGAAAAGACCAAGTCCATATTATGGCAAGAACAGCTCAAATAAGCGAAGAGAAACGACAGTCCATCATTATTTTAAGACTTAAAAGTCAGTCAATACGGAACATTTCAAGAACATTTAAAGTTTCTTCAAGTGCAGTCACAAAAACCATCAAGCACTATGATGAAACTGGCTCTCATGAGGACCGCCACAGGAATGGAAGACCCAGAGTTACCTCTGCTGCAGAGGATAACTTCACTAGAGTTACCAGCCTCAGAAATTGCAGCCCAAATAAATTATTCACAGAGTTCAATTAACAGACACATCTCAACATCAACTGTTCAGAGGAGACTGTGTGAATCAGGCCTTCATGGTCGAATTGCTGCAAAGAAACCACTACTAAAAGACACCAATAAGAAGAAGAAATAGACTTGCTTGGGCCAAGAAACACAAGCAATGGACATTAGACTGGGGGAAATGTGTCCTTTGGTCTGGAGTACATATTTGAGATTTTTGGTTCCAACCGCAGTGTCTTTGTGAGACGCGGTGTGGGTGAACGGATGATCTCCGCATGTGTATTTCCCACCGTAAAGCGTGGAGGAGGAAATGGTATGGTGTGTGGGTGCTTTGCTGGTGACACTGTCTGTGATTTATTTAGGCACACTTAACCAGCATGGCTACCACAGAATTTTGCAGCGATACGCCATCCCATCTGGTTTTGGCTTAGCTGGACTATCATTTGTTTTTCAACAGGACAATGACCCAACACACCTCCATGCTGTGTAAGGGCTATTTTACCAAGAAGGAGAGTGATGGAGTGCTGCATCAGATGACCTGGCCTCCACAATCCCCAGACCTCAACCAAATTGAGATGGTTTGCGATGAGTCGGACGGCAGAGTGAAGAAAAAGCAGCCAACAAGTGCTCAGCATATGTGGGAACTCCTTCAAGACTGTTGGAAAAGCATTCCAGGTGAAGCTGGATGAGAGAATGCCAAGAGTGTGCAAAGCTGTCATCAAAGCAAAGGTTGGCTACTTTGAAGAATCTCACTTTTTTGGTTACTACATGATTCCATAGGTGTTATTGCATAGTTATGATGACTTCACTATTATTCTACAATGTAGAATAAAGAATAAGAAAAATTAAGAAAACCCCTTGAAGGAGTAGGTGTTCTAAAACTTACTTAATAAATACCTTCTGGAGCATGTGAACTTTCATGTGCCTTAATAATAAACTTGTATGCCATCTGTATATACGAATAAAATTGTTAAATTACGACTTTAGTTGGTTTAGCCACGGAAAAAGACAGGAACCTTCCCGCTAGCCATGATAGACTGAGATAATGGATGGGCTGGACATGCCGATAGATGTTCGGATTGGTCTGCCATGTAACATGCTTCTGTCTATAACGAGCTGCTCAGAATGTGTCGCAGCTTTTTTGAAAGATATAACGTTAGCCATGGAGAACTGCAAAAGTGTTGCTACTCCCCTCAACAACATTGCTGCCCTGAATTTAGCAGGCGCTATCGACAAAGATCAGTGGGAAAAGGTTGTGATGGACTACTTTCTGCACACAGTCTGTGTGAACCGGAGTGACTTGACATAACGGGCCAAACAAGCATTCATCCATGTATACAGGTATGAATCTAGCTACATTTTCAGATATTACACGTTTCTAATTTTGTCAGAAAGTCATTTTCATTGCAAGTTAAAGCATACTGTTCGCTAGCTAGCGAACATTAGCTTGCTGACTCGCTAGCTAATGTTACGTGTATGATCTGTGTAGTAATACTATTTGTATCTCAGAAATCTATTTGCATTTATGTTATAGCCTAATGTTAGCTAGCTAGCTAACATTTAACCTAATTGGTTAGCTTTAGCTACCTGCAGATTCACACTACAGCATTTCATGCATGGTGGCTAGCTATGACAATCTGTTTGTGCTGTATTTTTGGGGAGTGTGGTTAATTATTTATCTAGCTAGCTACATGTCTAAACAAAAGACTCCACTTCGCCAGATGATTATATGACCCATCAAGTTAGCCAGGTGTGTCTGGGGGTGATTACGGCCATCTATTGTATTTCATGAACATGTGTACATGTCTAGACAATAGTGAACCATCCACTTAGCATTTATTCCACATGACCCATCAATTTAGACAAGTGTGTCTGTGTAAGCATCATCTAATAATTATAAAATATTATACAATATTTTTATCTGGACACTTTCTATTTTTGATATTGCTACCTTGGAAATATGCAAGTAACCATTTCACTGTACTGTTTACAACTTCTGTATCCTGTGCATGTGACAAATAAACATTGATTTTATTTGATATAGTGTGTGTTTACCAGAGATGGTAATGTGAATAACAACATGACCTGCACCAAAGTCAGATTAGGATATAGACCAAGGACTAGACCAAGTGTATTTTTACTACTACTTTTTCTAATACTTTCACCACTTTTAGTCTTGCAATCTTTGGTTGTTTACTACACTACCTTACTCACTCTGTTTAGCACATGGCCTCACATGTGAATCCTTAAATAGATGGGTGGGGCTTAAGAGGGTGTAAATGATGCTGAATGGGTGCAGACAAAGAAGAGCTCTCCAGTAGGTGTACCAAAACATTCAAGGCTCATTTGCTAAAAAATGGGGTTACAAGTTTAACAACTTTCAAAGCAGAATTCCTTTCCCATTATTCCTCAACTCCAGTGTATGATATACCATTTTGTAGCTCTGAGTCTATAATTTTATCCAATGTAAAAAACACCATTTAAAATGTTGCTACATAAGACCGAATTGAGGTGGTGGGTCATATTTATCCAACAAGGGATTTGTGTAAATAATGTTCATGTCTTGACAAGCAAGCAGCTCCATAGTGTAGGACTATGTAAACCTTTCTTTGTTAATAATGACATCGCTATATCTGATATGATATGAAAAAAGACTGAAAAGCAGGTGGAGGACTTATGAATGCGTGTTCAACTCTGAATTGATGAGCTTCCCGCCTCTGCTGAGATGGGTCTGATGTGCGTATTCTTACCTCCGCTTGGAAACCGAATGCTGGTTGATAACAAGTGTGAAGTGTCAGACGTCGGGAAAATTGTGATGGATTAAATACAAATATTACTATGTTTTTTTTGTTTGGAGTTTGAAAATGTACTGGCCCATGCAGGCCATAGGAAAGCTTGATTAATTGGCCCGCTGAGCTCGGCAGATGTTGCTGGGCCAGCGGGCAGCCCTGAATGTGGAGCCCTGCAGTCTCTTTAGCTAATCCACTTCCTGTACTCCATGTCATGTGCCAAAGACAAAAAACGCCACCTGCTGGAGAAGACAGATTTCGGGCCCAGTTATCCCTCTCGCTTTGCCTCTTCCTCTCTGGTGTGACTCACACATTTCAGTTGACTCTGGTGTTGAATGCTGAGCTGTAGTCATTGAACAGCATTCTTACATAGGTATTCCATTTGTCCAGGTGGGTGAGGGCAGTGTGGAGTTCAATAGAGATTGCATCATCTGTAGATTTGTTGGTGCCATACTCAAATTGTAGTGGGTCCAACGTGTCTGGGATGATGGTGTTGATGTGAGCCATGACCAGCCTTTCAAAGCATTTCATGGCTAAAGATGTGAGCGCTACGGGGCGATAGTCATTTAGACAGGTTACCTTGGCGTGGGGACTGGGACTATGGTGGTCTGCTTGAAAGAAGCTGGTATTACAGACCGGTTTAGGGATAGGTTGAAAATGTCAGTGAATACATTTTCCAGCTGGTCAGAAGGAATTATACAGTAAAACCTGCAAAATGGGGAATGTAAACCACCGAAAAAATGCACTACCTTCCCCTCTGCCCAATAAAAAAATCACACAACCCTCCACAAGGCAAAAAGGTTACAGAACCCTCCCCTATGTTCAACCCTTACAATGATTATCAAGGCAAGTTACCAAAATGAAGCGACTCAGGTATACGGGTACATGTAAAATGTTTAAATATGTCTGAAAGTAATCTCATGCTCTAGTGGATCAGTGGTGTGAAGGAAAATGTGGCTTAACAACAACCTTGATACCATCACACACAGTATCATCCAGCAGAGCACTGCAGTGCTTTCTGAATGCAGGTCAATCCCAATAGCATCCCATAATCCCTCAGTGTCAATGAAGCCCACTTACCAGTGTTTGAACAGTAGTGTATTCCTATGGTAGACAAACTTCTGTATTTACGATAAAAGTCAGCAATCAACTCCAACCATAAGTGCTATTGATCAAACCGCAGTACTGGGGTGACATGAGAGAGACAGAGCATTTCCTGGGTGTTTGGTCTCAGTCAGTTACCTCCACAGCCTCTTCCCATGTCCCCTCTCATAGGCCGTGTAACAGTTCAATACGGCCCTCACTATGGGAGGACTCACACTGCTCCACAATCAGCCTCTGTTACATTTTACATTTTAGTCATTTAGCAGACGCTCTTATCCAGAGCGACTTACAGTTAGTGAGTGCATACATTTTCATACTGGCCCCCCGTGGGAAACGAACCCACAACCCTGGCGTTGCAAGCGCCATGCTCTACCAACTTTGACTCTGCAATGAGGCAGGAATCAAAGGCCTTTTAAAGGAATACATGAGAGGTTTTGTGGGCCCAAAATCCTCTGACTGGAGCCTAGAGCTGTGCATCCCCTTTTTTTTTATTTTATTTTTTTTTGGGGGGGGATGGATCAGCTTAATATTGCAGATAGATTGTATCTTCTATCAATGTAATTGTCTGCATCACTTCCAATCCCCCATGTTTTTTTTATTTTTTATATATATATTCCCCTTTATTACTTTTCAACCCCACCATCCTTTCCCTACTTGGAGTAAATTAGTGAACAACAACGCCCAGGCCTCTACTTCCTGTCTATACTTACTATCTACACCTTATGGACAGAGTTAATTTTACAATAATTCTATATCTATATATATATATATATATTTATTTTTTTGCTCCTGAACTTCTTCTACTCTCAACCTCTCCGATCATTTTCATGATGTCCATCCGGTTTGCTTCTAAATGCCATATCTTTCTAACTGTGCTCTTTCCCAAAAGCTCCCAACACACAACCTATATACTTATTATGGACACAGTATGCTTACATTATTAGCTATCTTTGTTATTATTTGTTGTTATTTGTTATTAGTCCCATCCTTCAACTCTATTCAATACCTCCCATCTATCTCTTAACACCATCCATATAGGATTTCTATTTGCCATATATATTTCAACCGTACTGTGATGTTTTACAAAAGTTCTGAACCTTTCTATTCTCATTGCTTCTACAGATTGTGAATTAAAAATAAACATTTTTGCTAAAAGTATTATTATATTATTGATTGATTGACTATGACTTTTCAGATCACCCAGTAATGCTATCTGCAAGGTTAGTTCCAGGTAAATATTGCAATCCTTTAGCCATTCCTGGACCTGTGTCCAAAAACAAGCTACAAATGGACAGAACCAAAACAAATGATCTAATGATTCTATCTCTTCACAGCAAAATCTGCAGAGCTGGGAAGATTGTATCCCCCATATAAATAACATTCTATTGGTAGCAAGAATTTTATATAATAATTTAAATTGAAAGATTCTAATTTTTGAATCCGGTGTCGTTTTGCGTGTCAGTTCATAAACACTATGCCATGGGATCGGTACGTCAAAGATCTCTTCCCAACTATTTTGCAATCTATATGGGACGGCTGTCAATCCTTTGGTCCTTAAGTGAAACTGATATACTTTTTTATTTATCACAGTTTTCCTTAACCAATTATGTTCTTTAATGCAAGGCCGACAGACAAGTTCCTTACTTTCTCCCCCTTCAACTTTCCTCTTCCACTTTTGCGGTAAGGCTGCAATTATTTGGTTGTAATTTTGGGTAGAGCAGACATTTCCATATGTTTTTGTTAGCTGCATGTGCGACATAACTCCACCAGTCCTACCGATGATATCATTTACGAAGATTATATCTTTTTTAAACATTCTGTCAAAAAATAAAGGTTTTTTGTCAATTAGTATATTTGAATTTAACCACAATATTTGTTGCATTATTTGTTCTGTCGTTTCTGGAGGATTAAATTGAAATTGCAACCAACTTTCTATGGCTTGTTTTAGAAATAGTGACATTTGGGAGATTATTTCCTTTTCAAATAACTGAAAGTGAGAGGTTGTAATCTGAATAAAGGGAAAAAGGCCTTTCTTGAACAGTGGGTGAGACAATCTTACTAATTTGCTTGAGAACCAGTTCGGATTTAAGTATAACTTTTGGATGACTGAAGATTTTAGTGATAGGTCTAATGCTTTAATATTTAATAATTTCTGTCCTCCGAATTCATATTCATTATATAAATATGCTCTTTTAATTTTGTCTGGCTTGCCGTTCCAAATAAAATTGAATATTTTTTTCTCATATAATTTAAAAAACTGTTTGCTAGGCGTAGGCAAGACCATAAGCAAATGGGTAAACTGGGATAATACTAAAGAGTTAATCAGGGTGATTTTTCCACAAATTGACAGGTATTTTCCTTTCCATGGTAGTAAGATCTTATCTATTTTTGCTAACTTTCTATTAAAATTTATTGAAGTGAGATCATTTATTTCCTTTGGGATATGTATTCCGAGTATATCCACATCACCATCAGACCATTTTATTGGTAAACTACATGGTAATGTAAAAATTGTATTTTTTAGTGATCCAATACGTAATATAGTACATTTGTCATAATTTGGTTTTAATCCAGAGAGGTTAGAAAATGTATCTAGATCCTCTATGAGGCTGTGGAGGGATTCTAGTTGTGGATCTAAAAGAAAACATGAATCATCTGCGTACAATGACACCTTTGTTTTTAAGCCCTGTATTTCTAATCCTCTGATATTATTATTGGATCTGATTTTAATAGCTAACATCTCGATGGCCACAATAAATAGATATGCCGATAGTGGACAACCTTGTTTCACTCCTCTTGACAGTTTGAAACTTTCTGAGAAATAGCCATTATTTACTATTTTACACCTAGGGTTACTATACATGATTTTGACCCATTTTATAAGAGATTCTCCAAAATTGAAATGCTCCAGGCATTTATATATAAATTCCAGTCGAACTTTATCAAATGCTTTTTCGAAGTCTGCTATGAATAGCAGGCCTGGTTTCCCATATTTTCCATAGTGTTCTATTGTTTCCAATACTTGCCTTATATTATCTCCAATGTATCTTCCATGTAAAAAACCTGTCTGATTAGAATGAATAATATCCGACAATACCTTTTTAATTCTATGCGCTATACATTTTGCTAGGATTTTTGCATCACAACACTGAAGTGTAAGGGGCCTCCAATTTTGTAAATGGACTGGATCTTTATATTTTCCACTTGTATCCTGTTTCAGTAATAATGAGATCAGACCTTCTTCTTGAGTGTCAGATAATCTACCATTTACATAGGAGTGGTTAAAACATGCTAATAACGGTCCTCTTAGTATATCAAAAAAGGTTTGGTATACCTCGATTGGTATGCCATCCAACCCTGGAGTTTTCCCGGACTTAAAGTCTTTAATTGCATCCAGAAGTTCCTCCTCTGTAATTTCACCTTCACATGAGTCTTTCTGTGTGGCTGTTAATTTGACATTATCAATAGAAAAAAAATCTCTACAATTAGCTTCAGTTAGAGGAGATGGAGGCGACTGAAAAGAAAACATATGCTTAAAATACTTTGTTTCTTCCTTCAAAATATCATTAGGTGAATTATGGGTGACTCCGTCAATTGTAACCAGTTTCATTAAGTTCTTTTTGGTAGCATTCCTATGTTGAAGATTAAAAAAGAATTTTGTGCATTTTTCCCCATATTCCATCCAGTTTGCTTTATTTTTATAATATATTACACTTGATCTTTCTTGAATAAGTTTTTCCATTTCTTTTTGTTTTTCCTCTAATTTATTCTGAGCCTCTATGTTACAGTTTTTATTGCCATCTATCTGTTCTGTTAGACTTTCTATTTCCTTTCTTAGTATAAACTCTTTTGACCTAAATTGCTTTTGTTTTCGAGATGAGTACTGAATTGCATGGCCTCTAAAGGCACATTTAAAGGTGTCCCATACAATAAGGGGATTCGCTGTACCTATGTTATGTTGGAAAAAGTCGGTTATAAATTCCTTTGTTCTAATTATAAATAAATTATCATCTAATAGGCTTTGATTAAATTTCCAATATCCTCACCCACGTGGAAATTCAGTCAGAGTAATGTATATGCCTATTATATGATGGTCCGACCGCATTCTGTCCCCTATCAACACTTTTTTTTACTTTTGGTGCCAACGAGAATGAGATAAGAAAGAAGTCAAGACGACTAGCTTGATTCAGTCTCCGCCATGTATATCTCACTAGATCAGCATATTTAAGCCTCCATATATCTACTAGTTCTAATGTATCCATGACATTCACAATTTCCTTAAGAGCATGTGGGTGATTGTTTGTGGTGTGATTTCCTTTTCGGTCCATTGAGCTATTTAAAACAGTATTATAATCCCCCACCATAATAATATTGTCTTGAGTTGCTTGCAGGCTTGATAATTTATTATATATATTGTCAAAGAATTGTGGATCATCATTATTTGGTCCGTAAAGGTTAATGAGCCATATCTGTTTATGGTCCAATACCATATTTAAAATAATCCATCTACCTTGCGTATGTGTCCCTTTCTTTCTCTCACAATTATAAAGACAAAATGTGTTCAGCGTTCACTGTGGAGATAGTATGCCAGAGATAAACTTCTGCAACGGGTCAATTAGGTCCACCCCCATTTGGCACATGGGAATTCTTACCATTTAGATAGTCATGTTAGGCACATTTTATTGATGGGCTGCCTCCTCAAATATGTGTTAACTGTAAAATCATACATAGATATCTAAACAATTGTTACTACTGCCCATTTAGTTACATTTTCTACAGTAAATAAGAATAGTGTCTCTCTAATCAGGTAGTGGCATTATCTATTATAATATAGCATTTCCTGTTTAAAATTTAAGCGCTGGACCGTTGAGGGTACATGAGGGAACTGAACTTATTTTTCTGTCTTCTTTTTCACCTCATGGTGAATAGTTTTCTGAGAGGATTAGACTGTCTTTTTAGATATATTTGCCTCCAGATGGAATTATAGCAATCCTAGGAGTCCTAGATGTGCTATCTTTAACCTTTACTTGTATCCTGCTGATTTGACTTCTACACAGCAACTTGAGTGAAAATGCAAATCTCTACCATTTATCCTGTTTGTTTATGCTTGTCATGGATGGGACAACATGCTAGATTTCATTTCTTATAACACAGGAGAGTGATTGCCAGCGGTGGCTTTGTTGCAGTGCATTAATAAAAAAATAAAAAATGTTTGTCTTTAGGCGGATACGTAAGATGCATGTATTCGTCCTTTGAATATTTTACTTATGTACCACATCTATATTCATGCACCTAGACAGCTTGACTCAGGTCTATCTATCTGGCTGTCAGATTCCTGCCATCCAACCTGCCATCCAACCTGCACCATTACACACACAAGTGCGGCGGGCTCCTCTCTCCCTTTCTGAGCCTGAGAAAAAACAGACATGGTCCATCCACTCCCAGTCACAGGAGCCTTGTCCACACATTAGATTATCTTGGATGAGTGACAGTTTGGGTAGGATAGGAGGGGAGGGGAAAAAGGACAAACGCTTTAGAGCTCCGGCTGTCATCGATGTTTGAAGATGAGACGTGTCGGTTTGAATGTGCCGGTGAGGCAAGTGGATTTACCCGAATTAGTCATCGGCTTAATGGGCTTCCTGGGCACATCTGGTGTTTGGGTTAAAGATAAAATGTGCCCTGCTTAGAGAAAGCAATTGTAAGCAAAGCCTCAGTAGAGTAAGGACTTTGGTCGTGCTCCATATGATGATGGTTTAAGAGATTCAAGATTGCTGAGGTGAAAACTATAGTTGAAGCTTTAGCTGGAGGAAACTCTGAACTATGGGACCCTGTTCATTTTATAAATGTCTCCACCCCGGTGTGACTCTGTACATTTTTATGAACTATTTCAGCAAGTTACACTTCCCCTTAAAGATAACCCACTGTGGAGGTGACTGTAACATATTTTGGCTAATTCTATATGAGCTGGGGGTGAACGACTTTTGGTGAAGCCCCATCCGATCAATTGTTCTGTTCATTTGTGACTAGTTTCAGGAAACTAGGCGTATGTCGCGTGTCACTACCTCACAGGAGAGGCATTTGAAAGTAAACATGTATTTTTTTATCAAAATGTGTTTTTTGGCTGAAATGCCTTCTGGAACATGTGAACTTTCATGTGCCTTAATAACAAACTTGTATGCCATCTGTAAATATGAATACAATTGTTAAATTACGAGCCTAGTTGGGTTAGCCACGGAAAAAGACAGGAACCTTCCCGCTAGCCATGATTGGCTGAGATAATGCATGGGCTGGACATGCCGAGAGATTAGTTCGGATAGGTCTGCCATATAGCACGCCTCTGTCTATAACATGAGCTGCTCAGTATGTGTAGGTAATCCTTTCTAACATGGCTTTTTTGAAAGATATCACAAATAACTGCAAAAGTGTTGCTAATGCTCTCCACTTTCTGGAGGACCTAGTGTTGAAATCAGTAGAATGTCCGGTGGAAGCAGAGTATGGTGTTTGATTGCAAATATGAGGAGGGAGTCGAAAAGAGAACACACAGAAGGCTGTTGTATAAACACCTGTCTCTGGATTACATCTTCAAACTAAGGGCAACCATGGCATCCGTGACAGAGAGGGAGAAGCGTTCATCCATGAATACGGGTAAGTGAGTCTAGCTAGCTACATTTTCAGATATTTTACATTTCAAATTTTGTCAGAAAGTCGTTTTCATTGCAAGTTAAAGTGTACTGTTAGCTGGCTCTCTAGCTAATGTTACGTGTATGATCTGTGTAGTAATATTATTTGTATCGCAGAGCCATTTGCATTGCTAGTTATAGCCTAATGTTAGCTAGCTAGCTAACATTGAACCTAGTTGGTTAGCATTAGCTACCTGCAGATTCATGCAGGGTAGTAACGTTATGAGTTGAGATTATGGTCAATTGTTTAGCTAGCTACATGTCTAAACAAAATAATCTAAAACACTATGCAAGTAACCATTTCACTGTGCCATTTACACATTCTGTATCCTGTGCATGTGACAAATAAACGTTGATTTTATTTGATATAGTGTGTGTTTAACAGAGACGGTAATGTGAAGAACAACATGACCTGCACCAAAGTCAAATTAGGATATAACGTTAGGCCAATGAGACAGTTTCCAAGTTCTAAAATTCTCCGGTAGAATGCCCAAAACACTCAAGGTCCATTTTCTCAAAAGTTGGGTTACAAGTTTATCAACTTCCAAAGCAGAATTACTTTCCCATTGTTCTTCAACTGCAGTGTATGATATACCATGTTCTAGCTCTGAGTCTCTATTTTTATCCAATGTAAAAAACATAATTTCAAATTTTACTACATAAGACCGAATCGAACCAGTCGATCAATCACATTTGAACTGAACGGGAACAAAGGATGTTACGTTAAGCTCCATCCGATTAATTGTTCTGTTCATTTTATGAACTGAACAGGAGTGAAGGACCTTAAAGCAGGATAGGGAAAGTGTCTGAAAGTTTTGGCTAATTCTATATGAGCTGTGGGTGAAGGATTTGGTTAAGCCTCATCCGATGAATTGTTCTGCTCATTTATGATCTGAACGGGAGCAAAGAACCTTGGTAAAGCTCAGTCTGATGCACTTTTTTGTTTATTTCATATAAGCAGGATAGTGAAAGCAATGGTTGGAACCGGTTCAGGGAACAGAACAGAAAACCGGAAAATATTGAAATTATTTGAGGAGCAGAACCCAAACCGTTATTTTAAAAGCATGGGAACAGGTTAATAATGTTATTTTACATTCCGGGCATTTTTTTCCAGTCCCTCAAAAATCCTAACAAAGCGCCTATGCAAAGCCTTCACTCTGTCATTCAGAAACGTATTCCAGCGTCTGCCTGCCAGCTGGAAATCTTTGCCAGTGGGTGTAGATGTGTGTGTAGGCTACCTGCCCCTCCCCTCTGAAGCACAGGTTACTGTAGCCTACTGACGACGTTACAAGCATGATTCAGAAATTGGGGAGAGATGTTTAAAAGAACGAACAAAGGGATAGATAGAAATGTACAGAGTGGGTACCTGGAGGAAAATGGGGGAGGGTCATGCTTTTTCAATTTCAGTCAAGGGGAGGGTTTAGTATTTTTTTTGGTCTAGTCCAGGGGAAGGTCATTTAATTAGTAATTTAGTTTTAGAATTAGTTGCTTATTAGGCTATATATTGATGTGTGCCCCTTATCTCTGATTCTCTGCTAGGCTCGCAATATCAAGTGCACCCATAGGCTATTTAGTGTGGTCTCAATCAAATGATCCATAGCCTATAATCGCTCAAACTCAACTCTGGACCTCTTCTTGTTTATTGTTCCACTCTAAATTAGACCTGCGACATCAGGTGGGGGCAATTCATTATCAGGTAGAACAGAAAACCAGCAGGCTCCAGACCTCGTAGGGTAAGAGTTGAATATCCCTGCTATAGGCTATAGGCTACAAAGTGCATGCTCAGAGAAGCGCAGAGCAAAGTTATATTTCTAAGATAGCTGCTGGGATGGTGTAAATAAAACTAGGCTGCATTACACACTGCAATGGATATTCCAACCCTGAGCCTCGGCCTGCTCTGCTCTTGCTGATCAAACAATTATTTTTGCTGCCTAACCAATGTCTGTGCTGTGTAGGCCTGCAGTGGCAGTTCAGGAGGAGAGTCAAAGGATTCTTCAGAAAATATTTTATTATTAGGCCTAGCCCAAAAAATGCAATATCTTGTGTGCGGACTAGCCTGTAGCCTATGTTCTGTTCAGTTTGAGAAGAAGAGTGTGAAGATGAGAAGGAGGACCGGAGGTCAATGATTTTAATAAAAACAATATGTTTCTTGCCCATAATGTATTATCAGAGTTCATGACCTCACAATAAGCCAGATTCGAGTAACTTACATTGTGGTGCTGAACTATGAGACTCTTCAAATAGCCACCCTTTGCCTTGATGACAGCTTTGCACACTCTTGGCATTCACTCAACCAGCTTCACCTGGAATGCTTTTCCAACAGTCTTGAAGGAGTTCCCACATATGCTGAGCACTTGTTGGCTGCTTTTCCTTCACTCTGCGGTCCGACTCATCCCAAACCATCTCAATTGGGTTGAGGTCGGGGGATTGTGGAGGCCAGGTCATCTGATGCAGCACTCTGTCACTCTCCTTCTTGGTAAAATAGCCCTTACACAGCATGGAGGTGTGTTGGGTCATTGTCCTGTTGAAAATCAAATGATAGTCCCACTAAGCCCAAACCAGATGGGTTGGCATATCGCTGCAGAATGCTGTGGTAGCCATGCTGGTTAAGTGTGCCTTGAATTCTAAATAAATCACAGACAGTGTCACCAGCAAAGCACCCCCACACCATGACACCTTCTCCTCCATGCTTTACGGTGGGAACTACACATGCGGGGATCATCCGTTCACCCACACCACGTCTCACAAAGACATGGCGGTTGGAACCAAAAATCTCCAATTTGGACTCATCAGACCAAAGGACACATTTCCACTGGTCTAATGTCCATTGCTCATGTTTCTTGGCCCAAGCAGGTCTCTTCTTATTATTGGTGTCTTTTAGTAGTGGTTTCTTTGCAGCAATTCGACCATGAAGGCCTGATTCACACAGTCCCCTCTTAACAGTTGCTGTTGAGATGTGTCTGTGACTTTAACTCTGTGAAGCATTTATTTGGGCTGCAATTTCTGAGGCTGGTAACTCTAATGAACCTATCCTCTGCAGCAGAGGTAACTCTGGGTCATCCTTTCCTGTGGTGGTCCTCATGAGAGCCAGTTTCATCATAGCGCTTGATGGTTTTTGCGACTGCACTTGAAGAAACTTTCAATGTTCTTGAAATGTTCTGGATTGAATGACCTTCATGTCTTAAAGTAATGATGGACTGTCGTTTCTCTTTGCTTATTTGAGCTGTTCTTGCCATAATATGGACTTGGTCTTTTACCAAATAGGGCTATCTTCTGTATACCCCCCTACCTTGTCACAACACAACTGATTGGCTCAAACACATTAAGAAGGAAAGAAATTACACAAATTAACTTTTAATAAGGCACACCTGTTAATTGAAATGCATTCCTGGTGACTACCTCATGAAGCTGGTTGAGAGAATACCAAGAGTGCAAAAAGCTGTCTTCAAATATAACATATATTTTGATTTGTTTAACACTTGTTTGGTTACTACATGATTCTATGTGTGTTATTTCATAGTTTTGATGTCTTTGTAAAGCAGTTAGTGCCAATATAGCCTGACCAAGAGTTATCTCTGGGAGAAAATAAACTTCTAACAAATGCACGGACTGTGAGGAAACTACCTCCCTATGGGGGCCTTGCTAAAAGCTCTATATCCCAAATAATGTGTTTAGAATAGGTTTCAGGGCCCATTATGTGACAAAAACGTGTGAGTCTGGCTCCTATCAAACTTCAAAGTTGTCTCAGAGCCTCATCAATGGCTAATTATTCAGAACAAATTTGATATTATAGAGACGCCTTAGCCAGGTAGATTGGCTGAAGAAGGTAAATGATACAAGCAAACAGTTTCAGGAAAATGTACTCAAACCTCTTTTATTTTGGCACAGCTTTCACATCAATCTAAAAGGTGACAATTTTAATAATCAATACAAGTAAATTGACCTTTCCCTGTGGCTTTTTCCAGGAAGGGCAGAGCATTGTGAGAAGCCCAGCTCTTAGCAGGATTAAATTACTGCAGATGAAACCCTGTGTCATCCGGACCGCCTCCTCTCAATATGCAGGCCTTGCCATGGACCCAAGACATGACATTTCACTCTCTGAGTCGCGACTCCAATATATCTAATTACATGAGATTTGTGGCCACATCAGACGTATGTGGGGGAACCAACCTGGGCGCCTGCAGCTGATACACATCACAGATGGAGATGAAGCTACAGCACCAGAATATATTTAGGACATTCTAAATAAAACATGACTCTTATATAATGAACAAAAATATAAACGCAACATGTAAAGTGTTCGTCCCATGTTTCATGAGCTGAAATAAAAGATCGCATACATTTTCCATTAACACAAAAAGCTTATTTCTCTCAAATGTTGTGCACAAATTTGTTTACATCCCTGCTAGTGAGCATTTTTTCCTTTGCTAAAATAGTCCATCCACCTGAAGCTGATTAAACAGCATGATCATTACACAGGTGCACCTTGTGCTAGGGACAATGAAAGGCCACTTTAAAATGGGCAGTTTTGTCACACAACACAAAGCCAAAGATGTCTCAAGTTTTGAGGGAGCTTGCAATTGGCATGTTAATGTTAATTTCTCTACCATAAGCCGCCTCCAACGTCATTTTAGCGAATTTGGCAGTACGTTCAACAGGCCTCACAACCGCAGACCACGTGTAACCACACCAGTCCAGGACTTCCACATTTGGCTTCTTCACCTGCGGGATCATCTGAGACCAGCCACCCAGACAGCTGATGAAACTGTGGGTTTGCACAACCGAAATTCTGCATAAACTGTCAGAGACCATCTCAGGGAAGTTCATCTCCGTGCTCATCATCCTCGCCAGGGTCTTGACCTGACTGTAGTTCGACGTCATAACTGACTTCAGTGGGCAAATGCGCACCTTCTGGAGAAGTGTGCTCTTCACGGATGAATCACGTTTTCAACTGTAATGGGCAGATGGCAGACAGCGTGTTTGGCGTCGTGTGGGTGAGCGGTTTGAACAGAGTGCCCCATGGTGGCGGTTGGGTTATGGTATGGGCAGGCATAAGCTACGGACAACGAACACAATTGCATTTTATCGATGGCAATTTGAATGGACAGAGATACCATGACGAGATCCTGATGCCCATTGTCGTGCCATTCATCCTCCTGTTTCAGCATGATAATGAATCGTGGCCACATGTCGCAAATATCTGTACACAATTCCTGGAAGCTGAAAATTTCCCAGTTCTTCCATGGCCTGCATACTCAGACATGTCACCAATTGAGCACGTTTGGGATGCTCTGGGTCGACATGTACGACAGCGTGTTCAAGTTCGCACCAATATCCAGCAACTTGGCTCGTTGAAGAGGAGTGGGACAACATTCCACAGGCCACAGCCTGATCAACTCTATGCAAAGGAGATGTGTCACGCTGCATGAGGCAAATGGTGGTCACACCAGATACTGACTGGTTTTCTGATTCACGCCCCTACAATTTTTCAGGGTATCTGTGACCAACAGATGCATACAGTGCCTTGCAGAAGTATTCATCCCTCTTGGTGTTTTTCCTATTTTGTTGCATTACAACCTGTAATTTAAATTGATTTTTAGTTGGATTTCATGTAATGGACATACACAAATAGTCCAAATTGGTGAAGTGAAATGAAAACAATAACTTGTTTCAAATTTTTTTACAAATTAAAATAATGGAATATTGTTGCGTGCATATGTATTCACCCCCTTTGCTATGAAGACCCTAAATAAGATCTGGTGCAACCAATTACCTTCAGAAGTCACATAATTAGTTAAATAAATTCCTCCTGTGTGCAATCTAAGTGCCACATGATCTCAGTATATATACATCTGTTCTGAAAGGCCCCAGAGTCTGCAACACCACTAAGCAAGGGGCACCACCAAGCAAGCGGCACCATGAAGACCAAGGAGCTCTCCGAACAGGTCAGGGACAAAGTTGTGGAGAAGTACAGATCAGGGTTGGGTTATAAAAAAATATCAGAAACTTTGAACATCCCACGGAGCACCATTAAAACCATTATAATAAAATGGAAAGAATATGGCACCACAACAAACCTGCCAAGAGAGGGCCGCCCACCAAAACCCACGGACCAGGCAAGGAGGGCATTAATCAGAGAGGCAACAAAGAGACCAAAGATAACCCTGAAGGAGCTGCAAAGCTCCACAGCAGAGATTGGAGTATCTGTCCATAGGACAACTTTAAGCCATACACTCCACAGAGTAGGGCTTTACGGAAGAGTGGCCAGACAAAAAGCCATTGCTTAAAGAAAAAAATAAGCAAACACGTTAAAATGGCATGTGGGAGACTCCCCAAACATATGGAAGAAGGTACTCTGGTCAGATAAGACTAAAATTGAGCTTTTTGGCCATCAAGGAAAACGCTATATCTGGAGCAAACCCAACACCTCTCATCACCCCGAGAACACCATCCAGTGAAGCATGGTAGTGGCACCATCATGCTGTGGGGATGTTTTTCATCGGCAGGGACTGGGAAACTGGTCAGAATTGAAGGAACGATGTATGGCACTGAATACATTTTTACATTTACATTTTAGTCATTTAGCAGACGCTCTTATCCAGAGTGACTTACAGTTAGTGAGTGCATAATTTCTTTTTTCATACAAATACAGGGAAATTCTTGAGGGAAACCTGTTTCAGTCTTCCAGAGATTTGAGACTGGGACGGAGGTTCACCTTCCAGCAGGACAATGACCCTAAGCATACTGCTAAAGCAACACTCAAGTTTTTTAAGGGGAAACATTTAAATGTCTTGGAATGGCCTAGTCAAAGCCCAGACCTCAATCCAATTGAGAATCTGTGGTATGACTTAAAGACTTAACGAGGGGGAGCCTCATTTAGGAGAGGGTTAAAAAACCCGTCCAATAATTCCAGTTATTGAGAGAGAGATCAAAAGAAAGAAGACGAACAAGAACAAGAACAAGAAACATCATGAGGCACTTTCCGGCTTCCTTACCTAAAATATGCTACTGGCTTTTTCAGGGGAAAGGCAGTGATTGCGGTTCTCTGTGCAGATGATAGATGGGGCAATTTGGTGCCGTTGGCTGGACCGCAGTCAGTGTGCAGCTAAAGGGTCATTCTTTATGCGGCTGCTGCAGAACGTTGATGGAAAGCTGGCCTAAAGCTCGCCGACAGAGAGAAAGCCTGACGGCACTGAGAGGAGCCCTGTGTAATGTGGAGGAGAGGATTAGAAGCTGCAGGACAAGGCCTTCACCTGTGAAGACTAGTGGATTAGTGGATCTAACAGATACATCACCTCACACAGACATTAAAACAATGATTAGGTGGCCTTTCATTTGTGTAATCGCCTTGTGTAATAGCTAACCCAGTGAAACAGATTTATATACAGTGAGGGAAACAAGAATTTGATCCCCTACTGATTTTGTACGTTTGCCCACTGACAAAGACATGATCAGTCTATAATTTTAATGGTCGGTTTATTTGAACAGTGAGAGACAGAATAACAACAAAAAAATCAAGAAAAATGCATGTCAAAAATGTTATAAATGTATTTGCATTTTAATGAGGGAAATAAGTATTTGACCCCTCTGCAAAACATGACTTATTACTTGATGCCAAAACCCTTGTTGGCAATCACAGAGGTCAGACGTTTCTTGTAGTTGGCCACCAGGTTTGCACACATCTCAGGAGGGATTTTGTTCCACTCCTCTTTGCAGAACTTCTCCAAGTCATTAAGGTTTCAAGGCTGACGTTTGGCAACTCGAACTTTCAGCTCCCTCCACAGATTTTCTATGGGATTAAGGTCTGGAGACTGGCTAGGCCACTCCAGGACCTTAATGTGCTTCTTCTTGAGCCACTCCTTTGTTGCCTTGGCCGTGTGTTTTGGGTCATTGTCATGCTGGAATACCCATCACGACCCATTTTCAATGCCCTGGCTAAGGGAAGGAGGTTCTCACCCAAGATTTGACAGTACATGGCCCCGTCCATCTTCCCTTTGATGCGGTGAAGTTGTCCTGTCCCCTTAGCAGAAAAACACCCCCAAAGCATAATGTTTCCACCTCCATGTTTGACGGTGGGGATGGTGTTCTTGGGGTCATAGGCAGCATTCCTCCTCCTCCAAACAAGGCGAGTTGAGTTGATGCCAAAGAGCTCGATTTTGGTCTCATCTGACCACAACACTTTCACCCAGTTCTCCTCTGAATCATTCAGATGTTCATTGGCAAACTTCAGACGGGCCTGTATATGTGCTTTCTTGAGCAGGGGGACCTTGCGGGCGCTGCAGGATTTCAGTCCTTCATGCCGTAGTGTGTTACCAATTGTTTTCTTGGTGACTATGGTCCCAGCTGCCTTGAGATCATTGACAAGATCCTCCCGTGTAGTTCTGGGCTGATTCCTCACCGTTCTCATGATCATTGCAACTCCACGAGGTGAGATCTTGCATGGAGCCCCAGGCCGAGGGAGATTGACAGTACTTTTGTGTTTCTTCCATTTGCAAATAATCACACCAACTGTTGTCACCTTCTCACCAAGCTGCTTGGCGATGGTCTTGTAGCCCATTCCAGCCTTGTTAGGTCTACAATCTTGTCCCTGACATCCTTGGAGAGCTCTTTGGTCTTGGCCATGGTCAAGAGTTTGGAATCTGATTGATTGATTGCTTCTGTGGACAGGTGTCTTTTATACAGGTAACAAGCTGAGATTAGGAGCACTCCCTTTAAGAGTGTGCTCCTAATCTCAGCTCATTACCTGTATAAAAGACACCTGGGAGCCAGAAATCTTTCTGATTGAGAGGGGGTCAAATACTTATTTCCCTCATTAAAATGCAAATCAATTTAGAACATTTTTTAAATGTGTTTTTCTGGATTTTTTTGTTGTCATTCTCTCTCACTGTTCAAATAAACCTACCATTAAAATTATAGACTGATAATTTCTTTGTCAGTAGGCAAACGTACAAAATCAGCAGGGGATCAAATACTTTTTTCCCTCACTGTATAATGTGCCAGGAAGGTTTTTAACTGCTGTAAGTGCAAAAACATCTGTCACTACTTGACATCAACACCAATCCTCCCCACTCCACTGCTCAGCCCCCCAACAGAGAATGACATTATTCTCACTCCAGCCGGCCCTTACATTTGTTTCCATCAGAGTAAATGTGTACTTATTATATTTCAAAGTCAAAATTCAATCAGTTGGAATATGGAGTATGGCCCCTGAGAAAAGCTGGGCTCCACTAGAACAACAGAGGTGAGAGATTTCCAATCATACAGCAACCCAAGCATGAGACTTGTACCCCTCAGGGGATGAACGTAGCATATGCTTACTGTTCCCTTAAATACAAATAATTTGGAATTAATCTAATGACATTTTACAAAGATGAGGATCATTACTGATAGTGGTATTACTGGCACATGCACTTATTCACACCTAAATGTACTCACACATTCCTCATGCTGCATGTTGTCTGTCTTATCTTGCCCAAATTATACTATCCACTATCTACATAGCTTTTTAGGCGTCATTACATAAAAAACTATATAACTGTCAACACCCCCCCCCCCCCTTCTCTCTCTCTCTACAGCTCTAACATGTGTTTCTAATGCTCTATGCATAAAGGAGTGTCACAGTAATAGGGTTGTGTCTGTATCAGTGTCTAGTGGGGAGGTCTGTACCTGTGCGGCTAGAACCTGACAGGTTTTGGAATTGTTACGGTATGAACAATTAGTGTGCCTTACCTCTGCAAGCAAAAGCTTACAGAAAGGCGTTCCTGAGATCGCACAAATTGCCAGTGATGGAAAAAGTACCCAATTGTCATACTTGAGTAAAAGTATAGATACCTTAATAGAAAGTTACTCAAATAAAAGTGAAAGTCAGCCAGTAAAATTCTACTTGAGTAAAAGTCTATAAGTATTTGGTTTTAAATATACATAAGTATCAAAAGTAAATGTAATTGCTAAAATATACTTAAGTATCAAAAGTAAAAGTATGAATCATTTAAAATTCCTTATATTAATCCATTTAAATCAAATTGTATTTGTAACATGCGCCGAATAAAACAGGTGCAGACCTTACACTGAAATGCTTACTTATAAACCCTTCACCAACAATGCAGTTTTAAGAAAAATAGAGTTAAGAAAATATTGACTAAATAAACTAAAGTAAAAAAAAAGTAACACAATAAAAGAACAATAACAAGGCTACAGTATATACATTGGGTACAGGTACCAAGTCAATGTGCTGGGGTACAGGTTAGTTGAGGTAATATTTACATGTAGGTAGGGGTAAAGGGGCAAAGCAGACGGCACCATTTTCTTGTTTTAAAAATGTGTGGATAGCCAGGGGCACACTCCAAACACTCAGACAATATTTACAAAAGATGCATTTGTGTTTAGTGAGTCCACCAGAGGCAGTAGGGATGACCACGTGTTCTCTTGATAAGTGCATGAATTTGACAATTTTCCTGTCCTGCTAAGAATTCAAAATGTAACGAGTACTTTTGGCTGTCAGGGAAAATGTATGGAGTAAAAAGTACAATATTTTCTTTAGGAATGTAGTGAAGTAAAAGTAGTCAAAAATATGAATAGTAAAGTAAAGTTCAGATACCCCAAAAAACTACTTAAGTAGTACTTTAAAGTATTTTTACTTAAGTACATTACACCACTGCAAATTACCTACCTTTTGAAAAGCGTTGACCTTTATTTAACCTTTATTTAAGCAGGGAATCATGCTGAGACCATGGTCTCTTTCGAAGATGAGCCCTGCATGTACACATCAATAAACAAAAATTACACTATGCATGAAAAGCAAACACATAACACAAAAAGCAAAACACAATCATATGAAACATACAGAATCATCAATAAAAAGGTCCTCTACCATCTGTCTGTAGTGCCCTAGAGGCACAAACTCCACCAACTTTAAGGTCTTTTGGAGATCATTCCACATGAGAAGCGTAAAATCCGGGTCTGGTAACTTACACGTCTGAAGGTTAACAATAAGGTAAGGTATAGAGGAAGTTTATGCAAGAGGGCTTCATAGGCAAAATAGTGCAATGCATTTATCTATGGGACTCCAAGGAGGGTCAGCTTGCTTTCTGATACAACATGCAATGATGTGTACGGAACATATCGCCGTTAATAAACTGCAATGCGCTATGATAAACTGCGTCCAATGGCTTCAATACAGTGGCAGATACATTCATATAGACGATATTGCCATAGTCAATAACCGGAGTTAATGTTGACTAATTAAATAGCAGAAAATAAATAATTCAAACACAGGACCTTGTTCCAAGAGAAGAAGACTATTTTAATTCTTAATTTCTTAACTAACTCATCAACCTCATGGAAAATGATTTATCTCTGTGCCATTTTCACACTATTGGTGTGGCTTGGATCGTTTATACAAAGCAGTCGGTGCAGTACAAGGCGACTCCAACATCTGCTACAGCTGAAAGGGATATTTAGCGTCAGAATTTGTTCATCTACCTCCCTTTGGCTCTATCTGACAGGCATAAACACTTGTTTCTGTCACGTTGCTGTGGATTGGTGTGGTGTAGAATCAGGCGCAGGAAGCAGAGGATAAGTCCAACAAGACTTTACTAGAGCACACAAAAATAATCCAAACAGCCCGGAGGCAAAAGGACGCACACAGGCGTAAATAAGCGAGCGCACACACAGGTGCGAAAATACTCTCCTAAACACAAGGAGGAAGCTATGAAAATAGCGTACCGACACGGGTAGCGCAACAACACGACACGAACAATTACACACAACACTAAACTAACAACAAGGAAACTAAATAGGGTGCTAAATGAGACATAACACAAAACAGGTGTGACTAACAGACAAAACCAATCAAACAAGAAACATAGAGCGGTGGCAGCTAGTACTCCGGAGACGACGACCGGCGAAACCTGCCCGAACAAGGAGGAGGAGCCGCCTCGGCCGAAACCGTGACAGTACCCCCCCCTTGACGCGCGGCGCCAGCCGCGCGCCGCCTCCGGCCTCGGGGACGACCAGGAGGACGCGGAGCAGGGCGCGTAGGATGACCACGATGGAATTCGGTCATCAGGGACGGATCCAGAATGTCCCTCCTCGGCACCCAGCACCGCTCCTCCGGACCGTACCCCTCCCACTCCACGAGATATTGGAGACCCCCCATCCGGCGTCTCGAATCCAGGATGGTCCGAACAGTGTACGCCGGAGCCCCCTCGATGTCCAACGGGGGCGGAGGAGTCTCCTCAATCTCAAAGTCCTGGAGTGGACCAGCTACCACCGGCCTGAGGAGAGACACATGGAACGAGGGGTTAATATTCTTGTAATCAATAGGTAGTTCTAACCTGTAACACACCTCGTTCAATCTCCTCAGGACTTTAAAAGGCCCCACAAACCGCCGACCCAGCTTCCGGCAGGGCAGGCGGAGGGGCAGGTTTCTGGTTGAGAGCCAGACTCGATCTCCAGGTGCGTACACTGGCCCCTCACTGCGGTGTAGGTCGGCGCTCGTCTTCTGTCGACGTATGGCACGCTGCAGATGGACGTGTGCAGCGTTCCACGTCTCCTCCGAGCGCCGCACCCACTCATCCACAGCGGGGGCCTCGATCTGGCTCTCATGCCACGGTGCCAGAACCGGCTGGTACCCTAACACACACTGGAAAGGGGTTAGTCTCGTGGAGGAGTGGTGGAGAGAGTTCTGTGCCATCTCGGCCCAGGGCACATATCTCGCCCACTCCTCCGGCCGGCCCTGACAATATGACCTCAGAAACCTACCCACATCCTGGTTGACTCGTTCGACCTGCCCATTACTCTCCGGGTGGTAACCCGAGGTAAGGCTCACCGAGACCCCCAAACGTTCCATAAATGCTCTCCAGACTCTGGAGGTAAACTGGGGGCCTCGATCGGACACTATATCCTCGGGCACCCCGTAATGCCGGAAGACGTGAGTAAATAGAGCCTCAGCGGTCTGTAGGGCAGTAGGAAGACCCGGCATGGGAAGGAGACGACAGGCCTTCGAGAACCGATCCACAACGACCAGGATGGTGGTATTCCCCTGTGAGGAGGGAAGATCGGTAACAAAATCCACCGAGAGGTGAGACCAGGGTCGTTGTGGAACGGGCAGGGGCTGTAATTTACCCCTGGGCAAGTGTCTGGGCGCCTTACACTGGGCACACACTGAGCAGGAGGAGACATAAACCCTCACATCCCTGGCTAACGTTGGCCACCAGTACTTCGTACTAAGGCAGTGCACTGTCCGGCCAATACCTGGATGTCCAGAGGAGGGGGACGTGTGAGCCCAATAAATCAGCCGATCCCGGACCTCGAGCGGGACGTACGCCCGACCCACCGGACACTGTGGAGGACTAGGGTCGGTGCGTAACGCCCGCTCGATCTCCGCATCGACCTCCCACACCACCGGTGCCACCAGACAAGACTCCGGTAGTATGGGAATGGACTCCACGCACCTCTCCTCCGTGTCATACCGACGGGACAGAGCATCTGCCTTCCCGTTCTGGGACCCAGGGATGTAAGTGATCTTGAACACAAACCGGGCGAGAAACATAGTCCATCGAGCCTGGCGAGGATTCAGTCTCCTAGCTGCCCGAATGTATTCCAGGTTACGATGGTCGGTCAGAATGAGGAAAGGGTGCTGAGCCCCCTCAAGCCAATGCCTCCACACCTTTAGGGCCTGTACTACGGCTAACAGCTCCCTGTCCCCTACGTCATAATTCCGCTCCGCCGGACTGAGCTTCTTAGAATAAAAAGCACAGGGGCGGAGCTTAGGTGGTGTACCGGATCGTTGAGAAAGAACTGCCCCGATACCGGCCTCAGACGCGTCCACCTCAACTTGGAAGGGTAAAGTGGGATCCGGGTGCGCCAACACCGGAGCCGAGGTAAACAGGTCCTTCAGTCTCCCAAAGGCCCTGTCCGCCTCAGCCGACCACTGCAAGCGCACCGGACCCCCCTTCAGAAGAGACGTTATGGGAGCTGCCACCTGTCCAAAACCCCGGATAAACCTCCGGTAGTAATTCGCAAAACCCAAGAACCGCTGCACCTCTTTAACCGTAGTTGGGGTTTGCCAATTACGCACGGCTGACACTCGGTCCACCTCCATTCTCACCCCTGACGCAGACAACTGGTAACCCAAAAAGGAAACTGACTCCTGAAAGAACAGACATTTCTCAGCTTTGACATACAGGTCATGCTCCAACAGTCTCCTCAATACCCTGCGCACCAGGGCTACATGCTCGGCCCGAGTAGAACTGTACACAAGAATATCATCTATGTACACCACTACTCCCTGCGCCTGCATGTCCCGGAAAATTTCATCTACAAACGATTGGAAGACTGATGGAGCATTCATTAACCCATATGGCATGACGAGATACTCGTAATGGCCGGAGGTAGTACTAAATGCTGTCTTCCACTCATCGCCCTCCCTAATGCGCACCAAGTTATATGCGCTCCTGAGGTCCAATTTTGTGAAGAACCGTGCCCCGTGTAATGACTCCGTCAGGGTCCCAATCAGCGGGAGTGGATAACTATATTTCACAGTTACCTGATTGAGACCGCGGTAATCAATACACGGACGCAAACCTCCATCCTTTTTCTTCACAAAAAAGAAGCTCGAGGACGCGGGAGAAGTGGAGGGCCGTATGTATCCCTGTCTCAGAGACTCGGCAATGTAAGTTTCCATTGCCCTTTTCTCCTCCTGTGACAAAGGATACACATGGCTCCGCGGAAGCGCGGCTCCTGTCTGGAGGTCTATCGCACAATCCCCCTGTCTATGAGGTGGCAACCGTGCCGCTCTGGTCTTACTAAACACGAGCGCCAAATCCTCATACTCAGGAGGAATGTGCAGTGCTGGCATCTGGTTCGGACTCTCCACCGAGGTCGCCCCTACGGAAACACCCAGACATAACCCCTCACACTGAGCAGACCACCCTTTAAGAGCCTTCTCTCGCCACGAAATAGTAGGATCATGGGTAATCAACCAGGGAAGCCCCAGTACCACCGGATACGCAGGAGAGTCGATCAGATAGAGTTGAATCGTCTCCTCATGACCCCCCTGCGTCATCATCCTAAGTGGCGCTGTGACCTCCCCAATCAACCCAGATCCTAACGGACGACTATCTAAGGCATGTACAGGAAAGGGCTTTTCGACTGGAAGGAGGGGAATCCCTAACTTAACACAGAATTTCCGATCTACAAAATTCCCAGCTGCGCCTGAATCGACTAGCGCCTTATGCTGGGAACGAGGTGCAACCTGTGGGAAACAAACAGGTAATGTAATGTGTACGACAGAAAGCTCTGGGTAAGTAGGGCGCCTACTCACCTGGGAGGACTCCCCACTGTATGACCTGCCATCTCCCTCACCAGGGGACCCTCCCCAGCACCTAGCCGCGGTGTGCCCTCCGCGGCCACACTTGGTGCAGGAGACTGCCCCCCTCGGGCTCCTACCTCTTCTCCCTCTAGCGCCAGCACCTCCAAGCTCCATCGGACTCTGCTCGGAGGCGCTGGAGGGTGGAATGGGAGGCCCCCACCTGGGACGTCCGCGGGTCGCAAGCAGGGTGTCCAGTCGAATGGCCATGTCCACCAGCTGGTCAAATGTTAGTGTAGTGTCCCTGCATGCTAACTCCCTGCGGACGTCCTCCCGAAGGCTACATCTAAAGTGGTCTATGAGGGCCCTCTCATTCCACCCAGCATCATCCGCTAGAGTCCGGAACTCCAGCGCAAACTCTTGAGCGCTCCTCATCCCCTGTCGGAGGTGGAATAGACGCTCCCCCGCCGCCTTCCCCTCTGGTGGATGGTCGAAGACTGCACGGAAGCGGCGGGAGAACTCCGCATAGGTGACTGTGGCGGCGTCTATTCCCCTCCATTCGGCGTTGGCCCACTCCAACGCCTTGCCGGTGAGACAGGAGATGAGGGCGGAAACGCTCTCGTATCCCGAGGGCGCCGGGTGTATGGTGGCAAGGTAGAGCTCCACTTGTAAGAGGAACCCCTGACACCCGGCAGCGGTGCCGTCGTACGCCCTCGGGAGCGAGAGCCGAATCCCACTGGGTTCCGGTCGATGGACGGGCTGGCTGTCCGGTGGTGATGGTGCGATAGGTGGGGCTGTGGGAACCCCGCTGGTTTCCCATCGACGAAGGGTGTCCATGACGCCCTCCAAGGCGTGCCCGATCCGGTTGATTCGGTGCTCTTGACCAAGGAGACGCTCCTCCATGATGTCGACGGGTGCTCCTGCTGATTCCATGTGTGGTGTGTAATTCTGTCACGTTGCTGTGGATTGGTGTGGTGTAGAATCAGGCGCAGGAAGCAGAGGATAAGTCCAACAAGACTTTACTAGAGCACACAAAAATAATCCAAACAGCCCGGAGGCAAAAGGACGCACACAGGCGTAAATAAGCGAGCGCACACACAGGTGCGAAAATACTCTCCTAAACACAAGGAGGAAGCTATGAAAATAGCGTACCGACACGGGTAGCGCAACAACACGACACAAACAATTACACACAACACTAAACTAACAACAAGGAAACTAAATAGGGTGCTAAATGAGACATAACACAAAACAGGTGTGACTAACAGACAAAACCAATCAAACAAGAAACATAGAGCGGTGGCAGCTAGTACTCCGGAGACGACGACCGGCGAAACCTGCCCGAACAAGGAGGAGGAGCCGCCTCGGCCGAAACCGTGACAGTTTCCCACCAGACTGTATATGAAAAAAACTCACAGCAGAGTTAAACTGCTATACGTTCTAAGTTTGATTGCATACAGTACCGTGTATTCATGGATGCCAACGGAAGCCAGGCTTCCCAAAAAAATGGACAAAGAATAACATTAAAAAAACATAAAATAAGGTATCTTTCGTCACTGTGTTTCATAATGTCCCTTAAATTCTCAAGAGGCTGAATGTTCTCACCAGAGACAGCATCCAAGCAAACGAAACAGCGCCCTGCTGTCTCTGTATGTGTAGCCCATCTATCTGATGTTGTAAGGGTTGGTGTGAGGTGTGACCCAGGTGCGGTGCAGGATAGACAGTAGGCAGTAGGCAGAGATGGTGAAACAAGGATCTTTACTGGTGGTCCCAAAACCAGAATACAAAATAACGGACTTGTCACAAAAAAATAAAGGAGGAGCAAATTGGTCTCCAAAAACAGGCAGACAGCAAACATACAAAATACTAACTATGACTGAAAACAACAATGAAACAGGGAGAACACTTCTCAAGTACCTGTACATACGTCTCGCGATCAGACACTGATTAGTACTGTTTGGCATCGAGAACTAGCAGAGAGAACAGAGCAAGGGAACACAGGGAAGTGAGGGCATAAATACACAGGTGAACAGGTAGACACACGTGATACCAATAAAATAATGATTAGTCCAGACTGTGAGTGAGGAGGTGCCTAAGGTTGTCGGAGGATGACCCCTAGTGGGTCGCTCCGGAACTGCGACCCCCTCCTGTAACATGATGCTGTCTGGTCAAAAAGAGTATGACATTGTTATCGAGCATTTGGCGTTGAGCTAAACTGTGTGAGCTCAACTGTGAATGGTCCTGGCTCACCAAAATAAAAGGTTCAAGGGAAGCCAGATTGGATTCGGCTTCACACCAATCACATCATATCAAAAGCAACGTCATTGACAGAAAAAAATTGAATTGCTGCTTCACGTTGTGTCATTGTCCTTCGGTGGCTACCTAGATAGCAAAAATTGGCCCTTTTCTAAATTAGCCATGGATGGAGATAGGGATTGGGACTTGTTGTTTTACTTAATTCTCTGTACTGGCAATGACTATAACAGCAATTCCAATCCAACCATAAATTCATACATTGTAACCCTGGCCTGAGAGGATGGAAGTTCAATATGTAGCTAGATGTAGGCTAATGTTAATTAGCTGGCTCATCATTGCCCATGAAAGGAAGTTAGGCTAGCGAGCAAGCATTTTAGCCAGGTAGCCTAGGACAACAAAAACTAAAAGTGTGTACTGTATGACAGTCATAGACCATTTAGGCAACATCAAAGAGAGGAGAATGGCATTGGCGTTTCTCTACAGGTAGGGTGAGTCAACATGTTGTTTCTACTTGCACACACACACACACACACACACACACAGAAATCAGTACCATGGACAGCCACATCATATTTAGCTTACGTTGATTGGACTAAATCGTTTATGGTATCTTTTAGTTTATCACTGTATTAGACTAAGCAGAGGTGATTTGAAGATTTTGAAATGTTGAAGTTGAAATGGTGCTGGAGTAGTGGAGGCAGCTCCTGTTTTCTTTGGGACTTGCGGTAACTCTCAGTGGTTCTAAATCAATAGTTGTTTTGTAGTACAAAAATATCGGAAACATGAACTTGCTTGACCATGTTTATGTCATGTAACTGTTTGTTACATGCAATATGCTTTGTGGACTTCACTGGACAGATGTTGCTCTCCAGTTTTGTGATGAGACAAAGATGTGGTTGAATTTATTCAATTATTCTGGTTTGAAAGGTGAGCATTCAGCCACTGTGGCTGTTAAGATGGATTGACAAATGTCAACGAGTCAGAGACTTCCAATAGACCTTGAGCTGAGCATCTCTGGCAATAATGGTGAGTGGACACCCAACTCCTGCCCTCAGGGCAGATAACACTTGAGTCTAAACGATAACACTTGAGTATAAACAGAGGGAGAAAATTGCAGTAGTGTAAGGGTAAGGAAAAAACTTGTGACATTGTCTTGGTCCACAAAGTTAGTGAGAAGCGAGAAGATTTTCCTCCCACTGATATCTCTTCTCTCTGTTCTCCTTCTGCTAGCAGATTGTAGCCTGGCCTCTCTGGATAATTTGTTATTTGACAGAAGCTTCTTTCCACGTTGCTTTGAGTTACCCAATCTGTTGAGCAAACACGCGTTGTCATACAAAATAATGTAGCCAACTGCTTTCTGTAATTTGTTTGTTTCTCCTCCCGTTTTTCGGAATGCATTATGCACATTAACTCCCCCTCGTCTCCTACTCCTGACAAGGACAGTTGTGAGATATATGCAAGGGTTTTGTTTTAACCCCCCTCCTTCTGTTCACAAGGTTGGTAAGAATAATGACTTGTGTGAATTGTTGTGGCGTATGGAGGTCGAAGCAGCCAATAAAGAGCATACAGTATGTTGTGGGCCCCCAGGGCCACAGAAAGGAGAGCAGGAGATGATGGAGCGGATTGTGTGGAGCTCCACTCTCCAGCCTCCAAGGCCCTGTCTGGTTCCACAGGCAGAAGGTGAGCATCTGCCCTGAGCTGAGTGAGGGATAGAGAGAGAGAGGAGAGAGAGAGAGAGAGAGAGAGAGAGAGAAGAGAGAGAGAGAGAGAGAGAGAGAGAGAGAGAGAGAGAGAGAGAGAGAGAGAGAGAGAGAGAGAGAGAGAGAGAGAGAGAGAGAGAGAGAGAGAGAGAGAGAGAGAGAGAGAGAGAGAGAGAGAGAGAGAGAGAGAGAGAGAGAGAAGAGAGAGAGAGAGAGAGAGAGAGAGAGAGAGAGAGAGAGGAGAGAGAGAGAGAGAGAGAGTGTGACACTCTGGCTCTATGGACGTTTATATTGAGCCAGGGTTGTTCATTTTCATGTGTTTGGGTGTATTTCATTTGGTGGTGTTGGGGATGGGTTGAGTTTCATTTTGTTTGTGTCATGTGGTGATTGGTCGATGACTCCCAATCGGAGGTAACGAGTGTCAGCTGTCGGCTCGTTATCTCTGATTGGGAGCCATATATATTCTGTATGTTTTCTCCTTTGTGTTGTGGGTTATTGTTTCTTTGTTGCTGTTAGTCGTATTTCAGTTTAGAACTTCACGTATCGTCATTTGTTGTTTTCTTCGTGGTTGCTTTAAGTTAATAAAGTCATCATGTTCACTCGCAACGCTGCGCATTGGTCTCCTCCTTCAGACGATCGTGACAGAATAACCCACCACAAGAGGACCAAGCGGCGTAACAAGCGGCAACAGGACCTACCTACGCAGGATTTATGGAAGCCTCCTAAGGACTTTTGGACATGGGAGGAGATTCGGGCTGGAAAGGGTCCTTGGGCACAACCGGAGGAATATCACCGCCCTCGTGAAGAGCTGGAGGCAGCTGCAGCCGAGAGGAGGTGGTATGAGGAGGAATATCACCGCCCTCGTGAAGAGCTGGAGGCAGCTGCAGCCGAGAGGAGGTGGTATGAAGAGGAAGCGCGGAGTCGAGGCTGGAAGCCCGTGGTTACTCCCCAAAATTTTTTTGGGGGGGGGCACATGGCTTGGGCGCCTGGGCAGCAGGAGGCTGCCACAGGTAGAGCTGGAGAGAAGGCTATCGGATTACGGGAGCCATTGGCGAGTAGAGGGAGGGAAGTTGTTGTGGCACGGCATGAGAGACTGAAGTGTGTTCCCAGTCTGGTCCGGTCCGTTCTTGATCCCCAGTTAAGGCCAGTGGTGGGTGTTCCCGGTACGGACCGGTCTGTTCCTACTCCACGCACCAGGTCCACGATGTGCGTCGCCAGCCCGGCCCGGCCTGTTCCGGCCACTCGCACCAGGGATAAGGTGCGCGTCGCCAGCCCAGCCCGGCCTGTTCCTGCTCCACGCACGAATCCTACGGGGTGCGTCACCAGTCGGCCAGAGTCTGCCGTCTGCCCAACGGCGCCTGAACTGGCCGTCTGCCCAACGGCGCCTGAACTGCCTGTCGGCCCTATGGCGTCTGAACTGCCCGTCTGTCAAGCGCTGCATAAGCCGCCCGTCTGTACTGAGCCTGCAAAGCCGCCCGTCTGCCATGAGCCTTCAGAGCCGTCCGCCAGATCGGAGCCGCTAGTGCCTTCCGCCAGACAGGAGCCGCTAGAGCCTTCCGCCAGACAGAATCATACACCTGCTATGGAATCAGCAGGAGCCGACGCAGCCCATATCAGACTGGAAGCTCAGGTTCGGAACCAGAAAGAGCAGCTCCTGCAGATGGGAGCCGCCCTGCTGGAGGTGATGACTGCAATCCGAGGCTGGGGTCCGCCTCCACCGCCAGCCTCCCAGCCAGCACCATCAGCCAGCCATGAGCAGCCAGATCTGTCAACCAGCCATGAGCAGCCAGACCCGTCAGCCAGCCATGAGCAGCCAGACCCGTCAGCCAGCCATGAGCAGCCAGATCCGTCAGCCAGCCATGAGCAGCCAGATCCGTCAGCCAGCCATGAGCAGCCAGATCCGTCAGCCAGCCATGAGCAGCCAGATCCGTCAGCCAGCCATGAGCAGCCAGATCCGTCAGCTAGCCATGAGCAGCCAGACCCGTCAGCCAGCCATGAGCAGCCAGATCCGTCAGCCAGCCATGAGCAGCCAGATCCGTCAGCCAGCCATGAGCAGCCAGACCCGTCAGCCAGCCATGAGCAGCCAGACCCGTCAGCCAGCCATGAGCAGCCAGATCCGTCAGCCAGCCATGAGCAGCCAGATCCGTCAGCCAGCCATGAGCAGCCAGATCCGTCAGCCAGCCATGAGCAGCCAGATCCGTCAGCCAGCCATGAGCAGCCAGATCCGTCAGCCCGCCAGGATCCGCCAGAGCCGTCCAGCCAGGATCCGCCAGAGCCGTCCAGCCAGGATCCGCCAGAGCCGTCCAGCCAGGATCCGCCAGAGCCGTCCAGCCAGGATCCGCCAGAGCCGTCCAGCCAGGATCCGCCAGAGCCGTCCCGCCAGGATCCGCCAGAGCCGTCCCGCCAGGATCCGCCAGAGCCGTCCCGCCAGGATCCGCCAGAGCCGTCCCGCCAGGATCCGCCAGAGCCGTCCCGCCAGGATCCGCCAGAGCCGTCTCGCCAGGATCCGCCAGAGCCGTCCCGCCAGGATCCGCCAGAGCCAGCCAGCCAGGATCCGCCAGAGCCAGCCAGCCAGGATCCGCCATCTAGTCAGGTACTGCCCCTTAGCCCGGTGCTGCCCCTTAGCCCGGTGCTGCCCCTTAGTCCGGTGCTGCCCCTGAGTCCGGTACTGCCCCTTAGCCCGGTACTGCCCCTTAGCCCGGTGCTGCCCCTTAGTCCTGTACTGCCCTTTAGTCCGGTACTGCCCCGTAGTCCGGTGCTGCCCCTTAGTCCGGTGCTGTCCCTTATCCCGGTGCTGCCCCTTATCCCGGTGCTGCCCCTTATCCCGGTGCTGCCCCTTAGGCCGATGCTGCCCCTTAGTCCGGGGTTGCCCCTTAGTCCAGGTGGGGTTAGGTGGAGGGTGGTCATTAGGAGGAGGCTACCGAAGCAGGTTGTGACTGTGGTGGGGTGGGGATCACGACCGGGGCCAGAGCCGCCACCATGGACAGACGCCCACCCAGACCCTCCCCTAGTCCTGATGTTGGTGCGCCCGGAGTTCGCACCTTTAGGGGGGGGTACTGTGACACTCTGGCTCTATGGACGTTTATATTGAGCCAGGGTTGTTCATTTTCATGTGTTTGGGTGTATTTCATTTGGTGGTGTTGGGGATGGGTGAGTTTCATTTTGTTTGTGTCATGTGGTGATTGGTCGATGACTCCCAATCGGAGGTAACGAGTGTCAGCTGTCGGCTCGTTATCTCTGATTGGGAGCCATATATATTCTGTATGTTTTCTCCTTTGTGTTGTGGGTTATTGTTTCTTTGTTGCTGTTAGTCGTATTTCAGTTTAGAACTTCACGTATCGTCATTTGTTGTTTTCTTCGTGGTTGCTTTAAGTTAATAAAGTCATCATGTTCACTCGCAACGCTGCGCATTGGTCTCCTCCTTCAGACGATCGTGACAGAGAGAGAGAGAGAGAGAGAGAGAGAGAGAGAGAGAGAGAGAGAAAGGGAGATATATATAAAAGCAACATGCAACAATTTCTAAGATTTTACTGTTACAGTTCATATAAGGAAATCAGTCAATTGAATTAAATTAATTAGGCCTTAATTAGGCCTTAATCTGACTAATTTACCCTCTAAATACACCTCCGCTGTCTTCAACCAGGATCTCAGCGATCACTGCCTTATTGCCTACGTCCGAAACGGGTCCGCGGTCAAACGACCACCCCTCAACACTGTCAAACGCTCCCTAAAACACTTTAGCGAGCAGGCCTTCCTAATTGACCTGGCCCAGGTATCCTGGATGGATATAGATCTCATTCCGTCAGTAGAGGATGCCTGGTTGTTCTTTAAAACTAATTTCCTCTCAATCTTAAATAAACATGCCCCATTCAAAAAATACAGAATTAAGAACAGATATAGCCCCTGGTTCTCCTCAGACTTGACTGCCCTTGACCAGCACAAAAACATCCTGTGGCGTACTGCATTAGCATCAAATAGCCCCCGCGATATGCAACTTTTCAGGGAAGTTAGGAACCAATATACACAAGCAGTTAGGAAAGCAAAGGCTACATTTTTCAAACAGAAATTTGCATCCTGTAGCACTAACTCCAAAAAGTTTTGGGACACTGTAAAGTCCATGGAGAAAAAGAGCACTTCCTCCCAGCTGCCCACTGCACTGAGGCTAGGAAACACTATCACCACCGATAAATCTACAATAATCGAGAATTTCAACAAGCATTTTGCTACGGCTGGCCATGCGTTCCACCTGGCTATCACTACCCCGGCCACCAGCTCTGCACCCTACGCTGCAACTTGCCCATGCCCCCCCCCCCACTTCTCCTTCACACAAATTCAGACAGCTGATGTTCTGAAAGAGCTGCACAATCTGGACCCCTACAAATCAGCTGGGCTAGACAATCTGGACCCTTTCTTTCTAAAACTAGCCGCCGAAATTGTCGCAACCCCTATTACTAGCCTGTTCAACCTCTCTTTCGTAACGTCTGAGATCCCCAGAGATTGGAAAGCTGCCGCGGTCATCCCCCTCTTCAAAGGGGGTGACACTCTAGATCCAAACTGTTACAGACCTATATCCATCCTTCCCTGCCTTTCGGAAGTTTTTGAAAGCCAAGTTAACAAACAGATCACCGACCATTTCGAATCCCACCGTACCTTCTCCGCTATGCAATCCGGTTTCCGAGCTGGTCATGGGTGTACTTCAGCCACGCTCAAGGTCCTAAACGATATTATAACCGCGATCGATAATAGACAGTACTGTGCAGCCGTCTTCATCGACCTGGCCAAGGCTTTCTACTCTGTCAACCACCGCATTCTTATTGGCAGACGAAATAGCCTTGGTTTCTCAAATGACTGCCTTGCCTGGTTCACCAACTACTTCTCAGATAGAGTTCAATGTGTCAAATCGGAGGGCCTGTTGTCTGGACCTATGGCAGTCTCTATGGGGGTGCCACAGGGTTAAATTCTTGGGCCGACTCTTTTCTCTGTGTATATTAATGATGTCGCTCTTGCTGCTGGTGACTCTCAGATCCACCTCTATGCAGACGACACCATTTTGTATACACCTGGCCCTTCATTGGACACTGTGTTAACAAACCTACAAACGAGCTTCAATGCCATACAACACTCCTTCAGTAGCCTCCAACTGCTCTTAAACACTAGTAAAACTAAATGCATGCTCTTCAATCGAACGCTGCTGGCTCCCGCCCACCTGACTAGAATCACTACTCTCGACGGGTCTGACCTAGAGTATGTGGACAACTACAAATACCTAGGTGTCTGGTTAGACTGTAAACTCCCCTTCCAGACTCACATTAAGAATCTCCAATCCAAAGTTAAATCCAGAATCGGCTTCCTATTTCGAAACAAAGCCTCCTTCACTCATGCTGCCAAACATGCCCTCGTAAAACTGACTATCCTACCGATCCTTGACTTCGGCGATGTCATTTACAAAATAGTCTCCAAAGCCCCATACACTACCCACCACTGTGACCTGTACGCTCTTGTTGGCTGGTCCTCATTACATGTTTGTCGTCAAACCCACTGGCTCCAGGTCATCTATAAATCACTGCTAGGCAAATCCCCGCCTTAACTTAGCTCATTGGTCACCATAGCAACACCCACCCATAGTATGCACTCCAGCAGGTATATCTCACTGGTCATCCCCAAAGCCAACACCTCCTTTGGCCGCCATTCCTTCCAGTTCTCTGCTGCCAATGACTGGAACGAATTGCAAAAATCTCTGAAGCTGGAGACTCTTATCTCCCTCACTAACTTTAAGCATCAGTTGTCAGAGCACCTTACCGATCACTGCACCTGTACACAGCCCATCTGAAATTAGCCCACCCAACTACCTCATCCCTATATTGTTATTTATTTTGCTCATTTGCACCCCAGTATCTCTATTTGCACATAATCTCTTGCACATCTATCATTCCAGTGTTAATACTAATTGTAATTATTTTGCACTATAGCCTATTTATTGCCTTACCTCCATAACTTGCTACATTTGCACACACTGTATATATATTTTCTGTTGTATTTTTTGACTTTATGTTTTGTTTTACCCCATATGTAACTCTGTGTTGTTGTTTTATCGCACTGCTTTGTTTTATATTGGCCAGGTCGCAGTTGTAAATAAGAACTTGTTCTCAACTGGCTTACCTGGTTAAATAAAGGTGAAATAAAATAAAATAAAAACATCTATGGATTTCACATGACTGGGCAAGGATGCAGCCATAAGAGCCAGGCCCAGCTAATCAGAATGAGTTTTTCCCCACAAAAGGCCTTTATTAGACAGAAATACTCCTCAGTACCCCCCTCAAACAATCCCGCAGGTGAAGAAGCCTGATGTGGAGGTTCTGGGCTGGCGAGGTTACACGTGGTCTGCGGTTGTGAGGCCGGTTGGACGTACTGCCAAATTCTCTAAAATGACGTTGGAGGCAGCTTCTGGTAAATAAAATAACATTCAATTCTCTGGCAACAGCTCTGGTGCAGTCAGTATGCCAATTGCACACTCCCTCAAAGCTTGAGACATCTGTGGCATTGTGTTGTGTGACAAAACGGCATATTTTAGAGTGGCCTTTTATTATCCCCAGCACAAGGTGCACCTGTTTAATGACCATGCTGTTTAATCAGCTTCTTGATATGCCACATCTGTCAGGTGGATGGATTATCTTGGCAAATGAGAAATGCTCCCTAACAGGGATGTAAACACATTTGTGCACAGCATTTTAGAGAAATAATCTATTTGTGCGTATGGAACATTTCTTGGATCTTATAATTCAGCTCATGCAACATCGGACCAACACTTTACATGTTGTCACGACTTCCGCCAAGGCTGCCTCCCCTCCTTGTTCGGGCAGGTTTCGGCGTTCGTCGTCACCGGCTTCCTAGCTGCTTCCGGTTTTCATCACTCCACTTGTCTTGTCTAATTAATCACACACACCTGGTCCTTATCCCCAATTAATCATTGTATAAGTGTTCCCTCTGCTTCCTTGTCTGTGTGGGTGATAGTTTGTTGTGAGCTGTGTGTAACTCGGTTGAGCTACCCTTACCTTGTTGTTTGCCAGGGTAGATATTTCCCCTGTGCCTGAGTTTTGTTGTCGCATGCTTGCGCAACTGTTTATCGACTGAATAATCTTTTTGGATGCGTATTACTCTCCTGCGCGTGACTCCTTCTATCACACATGTTGCTTTTATATATTTGTTCAGTATAAATATATATGTATGTGAATGGTTTGTATAGACAGTAGGGACAGTATGTTAATAGAAAAGGTGTGTATAGCAGTAGTTATATAGGATGAGCCATGACTAGAATACAGTAAATACAGTGGCTTGCGAAAGTATTCACTCCCCTTGGCATTTTTCCTATTTTGTTGCCTTACAACCTGGAATTAAAATATATTTTTTGGGGATTTGTATCATTTGATTTACACAACATGCCTACCAATTTCAAGATGCAAAATATTTTTTGGTGTGAAACAAACAAGAAATAAGACAAAAAAACAGAATTTGAGCTTGCATAACTATTCACCCACCCAAAGTCAATACCTTGATATGCCACCTTTTGCAGCAATTACAGCTGCAAGTCTCTTGGGGTATGTCGCTAAAAGCTTGGCACATCTAGCCACTGGGATTTTTTCCCATTCTTCAAGGCAAAACTGCTCCAGCTCCTTCAAGTTGGATGGGTTCCGCTGGTGTACAGCAATCTTTAAGTCATACCACAAATTCTCAATTGGATTGAGGTCTGGGCTTTGACTAGGCCATTGCAAGACATTTAAATGTTTCCCCTTAAAACACTCGGGTGTTGCTTTAGCAGTATGCTTAGGGTCATTGTCCTGCTGAAGGTGAACCTCCGTCCCAGTCTCAAATCTCTGGACTGACTGAAACAGGTTTCCCTCAAGAATTTCCCTGTATTTAGCACCATCCATCATTCCTTCAATTCTGACCAGTTTCCCTGTCCCTGCAGATGAAAACCATCCCCACAGCTTGATTCTGCCACCACTATGCTTCACTGTGGGGGCATAGGGTTTTCCTTGATGTCCAAAACGCTCAATTTTAGTCTCATCTGACCAGAGTACCTTCTTCCATATGTTTGGGGAGTCTCCCACATGCCTTTAGGACAGATGCTCAAATCTCCGCTGTGGAGCTTTGCAGCTCCTTCAGGGTTATCTTTGGTCTCTTTGTTGCCTCTCTGATTAATGCCCTCCTTGCCTCGTCCGTGAGTTTTGGTGGGCGGCCCTCTCTTGGCAGGTTTGTTGTGGTGCCATATTCTTTCCATTTTTTATTAATGGATTTAATGGTGCTCCGTGGGATGTTCAAAGTTTCAGATATTTTTTAAAAACCCAACCCTGATCTGTACTTCTCCACAACTTTGTCCCTGACCTGTTTGGAGAGCTCCTTGGTCTTCATGGTGCCACTTGCTTGGTGGTGCCCCTTGCCTAGTGGTGTTGCAGACTCTGGAGCCTTTCAGAACAGGTGTCTATTACATTTAACATTTTAGTCATTTAGCAGACGCTCTTATCCAGACCGACTTACAGTCAATGAGTGCATACATTTTCAAACTGGCCCCACATGGGAAACGAACCCACAACCCTGGCGTTGCAAATGCCATGCTCTCCCAACTGAGCTACACTGGACTACATACAGTGAGGGAAAAAAGTATTTGATCCCCTGCTAATTTTGTACATTTGCCCACTGACAAAGAAATGATCAGTCTATACAGTGGGGAAAAAAGGATTTAGTCAGCCACCAATTGTGCAAGTTCTCCCACTTAAAAAGATGAGAGTGGCCTGTAATTTTCATCATAGGTACACGTTAACTATGACAGACAAATTGAGAGAAAAAAATCCAGAAAATCACATTGTAGGATTTTTAATGAATTTATTTGCAAATTATGGTGGAAAATAAGTATTTGGTCACCTACAAACAAGCAAGATTTCTGGCTCTCACAGACCTGTAACTTCTTTAAGAGGCTCCTCTTTCCTCCACTCGTTACCTGTTTTAATGGCACCTGTTTGAACTTGTTATCAGTATAAAAGACACCTGTCCACAACCTCAAACAGTCACACTCCAAACTCCACTATGGCCAAGACCAAAGAGCTGTCAAAGGACACCAGAAACAAAATTGTAGACCTGCACCAGGCTGGGAAGACTGAATCTGCAATAGGTAAGCAGCTTGGTTTGAAGAAATCAACTGTGGGAGCAATTATTAGGAAATGGAAGACATACAAGACCACTGATAATCTCCCTCGATCTGGGGCTCCACGCAAGATCTCACCCCGTGGGGTCAAAATGATCACAAGAACGGTGAGCAAAAATCCCAGAACCACACGGGGGGACCTAGTGAATGACCTGCAGAGAGCTGGGACCAAAGTAACAAAGCCTACCATCAGTAACACACTATGCCGCCAGGGACTCAAATCCTGCAGTGCCAGACGTGTCCCCCTGCTTAAGCCAGTACATGTCCAGGCCCGTCTGAAGTTTGCTAGAGTGCATTTGGATGATCCAGAAGAGGATTGGGAGAATGTCATATGGTCAGATGAAACCAAAATATAACTTTTTGGTAAAAACTCAACTTGTCGTGTTTGGAGGACAAAGAATGCTGAGTTGCATCCAAAGAACACCATACCTACTGTGAAGCATGGGGGTTGAAACATCATGCTTTGTTTGGGGCTGTTTTTCTGCAAAGGGACCAGGACGACTGATCCGTGTAAAGGAAAGAATGAATGGGGCCATGTATCGTGAGATTTTGAGTGAAAACCTCCTTCCATCAGCAAGGGCATTGAAGATGAAACGTGGCTGGGTCTTTCAGCATGACAATGATCCCAAACACACCGCCCGGGCAACGAAGGAGTGGCTTCGTAAGAAGCATTTCAAGGTCCTGGAGTGGCCTAGCCAGTCTCCAGATCTCAACCCCATAGAAAATCTTTGGAGGGAGTTGAAAGTCCGTGTTGCCCAGTGACAGCCCCAAAACATCACTGCTCTAGAGGAGATCTGCATGGAGGAATGGGCCAAAATACCAGCAACAGTGTGTGAAAACCTTGTGAAGACTTACAGAAAACGTTTGACCTGTGTCATTGCCAACAAAGGGTATATAACAAAGTATTGAGAAACTTTTGTTATTGACCAAATACTTATTTTCCACCATAATTAGCAAATAAATTCATTAAAAATCCTACAATGTGATTTTCTGGATTTGTTTTCCTCATTTTGTCTGCCATAGTTGACGTGTACCTATGATGAAAATTACAGGCCTCTCTCATCTTTTTAAGTGGGAGTGTCACGATCGTCGGGAACAGATGAGGACCAAGGCGCAGCGTTGCAGACGAACATACTCTTTATTAGTGATACACGACCAAAACAACAAAAACGATAATGTGACAGTCAACGGTCTAACACAAACCAACTAGAACAAGATCCCACCACTATTGTGGGAAAACAGCCTGTTTAAATGTGGTTCCCAATCAGAGACAACCAGCCACAGCTGACACTCGTTGCCTCTGATTGAGAACCACACTGGCAACATAGAAAAGAAACAACTAGACCTACAACACAGAAATCTACACACCCTGGCTCAACATAAGTGTCCCCAGAGCCAGGGCGTGACAGTACCCCCCCTAAAGGCGCGGACTCCGACCGCGCCAACCAAATACCACAGGGGAGGGACCGGGTGGGCACTCCGCCTAGGCGGCGGATCCGGCTCCGGGCCTGATCCCCGCTCCCTCTCCAACCCCCCAAAGTACCCCTGGTCCGGTCTGGCCCCGCTGGCCGGAGCTGGACTGCACGACGCACACCACTGGCTTGGTGTGGGGAACAGGCACGGGCCGTGCCGGGCTGACGACGCACACCACTGGCTTGGTGTGGGGAACAGGCACGGGCCGTGCCGGGCTGACGACGCACACCACTGGCTTGGTGTGGGGAGCAGGAGCGGGCCGGACCGGGCTGGCGATGCGCACCACTGGCTTGGTGTGGGGAACAGGCACGGGCCGTGCCGGGCTGACGACGCACACCACTGGCTTGGTGTGGGGAACAGGCACGGGCCGTGCCGGGCTGACGATGCACACCACTGGCTTGGTGTGGGGGGCAGGAGCGGGCCGGACCGGGCTGGCGATGCGCACCACTGGCTTGGTGTGGGGAACAGGCACGGGCCGTGCCGGGCTGACGACGCACACCACTGGCTTGGTGTGGGGAGCAGGAGCGGGCCGGACCGGGCTGGCGATGCGCACCACTGGCTTGGTGTGGGGAACAGGAGCGGGCCGGACCGGGCTGGAGACTCGCACCATTGGCCTGGTGCGGGGAGCAGGAACAGGCCGGACCGTACTGGGGACACACACCACTGGCCCTACGCAGGGATCTGGAACGGGCCGGACCGGACTGGTAACACACCCCAGTACCCTTCGCCGTGCCTCTACACCTTCCATCCCCTCTTCGACCAGTGGCCCCCGTAACCTGGCGGCCTCCTCTGCCAACCCGCTGGGCCGCTCTGTCGCGGTCTCCTGCTGGCCCGTCGTCCACGGCGTTAGCCCCCCCCTAAAAATGTTATGGGCTTCACTCCTACCCGTGGACCAGGTCTCCATACTTTTTGCCAGCCTTTCGCCCTTCTGCTTCCACGTCAAGCCCCTCTCTTCCTCACATGGCTTGACCCAGTCAAGGAGGCGAAGGAGATCCGCTAGAGATCTCCCAGGCGATGGCTCCTGGACTTGCTGCTTGGTCCAGTCTTGGTGGGATCTTCTGTCACGATCGTCGGGAACAGATGAGGACCAAGGCGCAGCGTTGCAGACGAACATACTCTTTATTAGTGATACACGACCAAAACAACAAAAACGATAACGTAACGGTCTAACACAAACCAACTAGAACAAGATCCCACCACTATTGTGGGAAAACAGCCTGTTTAAATGTGGTTCCCAATCAGAGACAACCAGCCACAGCTGACACTCGTTGCCTCTGATTGAGAACCACACTGGCAACATAGAAAATAAACAACTAGACCTACAACACAGAAATCTACACACCCTGGCTCAACATAAGTGTCCCCAGAGCCAGGGCGTGACAGGGAGAACTTGCACAATTGGTGGCTGACCAAATACTTTTTTTCCCCACTGTAATTTTAATGGTAGGTTTATTTGAACAGTGAGAGACAGAAAAACAACAAAAGAATCCAGAAAAACGCATGTCAAAAATGTTATAAATTGATTTGCATTTTAATGAGGGAAGTAAGTATTTGACCCCCTCTCAATCAGAAAGATTTCTGGCTCCCAGGTGTCTTTTATACAGGTAACGAGCTGAGATTAGGAGCACACTCTTAAATGGAGTGCTCCTAATCTCAGCTTGTTACCTGTATAAAAGACACCTGTCCACAGAATCAATAATCAATCAGATTCCAAACTCTCCACCATGGCCAAGACCAAAGAGCTCTCCAAGGATGTCAGGGACAAGATTGTAGACCTACACAAGGCTGGAATGGGCTACAAGACCATCGCCAAGCAGCTTGGTGAGAAGGTGACAACAGTTGGTGCGATTATTCGCAAATGGAAGAAACACAAAATAATTGTCAATCTCCCTCGGCCTGGGGCTCCATGCAAGATCTCACCTCGTGGAGTTGCAATGATTATGAGAACGGTGAGGAATCAGCCCAGAACTACACGGGAGGATCTTGTCAATGATCTCAAGGCAGTTGGGTCCATAGTCACCAAGAAAACAATTGGTAACACACTATGCCGTGAAGGACTGAAATCCTGCAGCGCCCGCAAGGTCCCCCTGCTCAAGAAAGCACATATACAGGCCCGTCTGAAGTTTGCCAATGAACATCTGAATGATTCAGAGGAGAACTGGGTGAAAGTGTTGTGGTCAGATGAGACCACAATGGAGCTCTTTGGCATCAACTCAACTCGCCGTGTTTGGAGAAGGAGGAATTCTGCCTATGACCCCAAGAACACCATCCCCACCGTCAAAGATGGAGGTGGAAATATTATGCTTTGGGGGTGTTTTTCTGCTAAGGGGACAGGACAACTTCACCGCATCAAAGGGACGATGGACGGGCCATGTACCATCACATCTTGTGTGAGAACCTCCTTCCCTCAGCCAGGGCATTGAAAATGGGTCGTGGATGGGTATTCCAGCATGACAATGACCCAAAACACACAGCCAAGGCAACAAAGGAGTGGCTCAAGAAGAAGCACATTAAGGTCCTGGAGTGGCCTAGCCAGTCTCCAGACCTTAATCCCATAGAAAATCTGTGGAGGGAGCTGAAGGTTCGAGATGCCAAACATCAGCCTCGAAACCTTAATGACTTGGAGAAGATCTGCAAAGAGGAGTGGGACAAAATCCCTCCTGAGATGTGTGCAAACCTGGTGGCCAACTACAAGAAACGTCTGACCTCTGTGATTGCCAACAAGGGTTTTGCCACCAAGTACTAAGTCATGTTTTGCAGAGGGGTCAAATACTTATTTCCCTCTTTCAAATGTAAATCAATTTATAACATTTTTGACTTGCGTTTTTCTGGATTTTTTTGTTGTTATTCTGTCTCTCACTGTTCAAATAAACCTACCATTAAAATTATAGACTGATCATTTCTTTGTCAGTGGGCAAACGTACAAAATCAGCAGGGGATCAAATACTTTTTTCCCTCACTGTATGTACTGAGATCATGTGACAGACACTTAGATTGCACACAGGTGGACTTTATTTAACTAATTATGTGACTTCTGAAGGTAATTGGTGGCACCAGATCTTTTTTAGGGGCTTCATAGCAAAGGGGGTGAATACATATGCACGCACCACTTTTCCGTTATTTATCAAAATAAAAAATGAAATGAAACAAGTTATCGTTTTCATTTCACTTCACCAATTTGGAGCATTTTGTGTATGTCCATTACATGACATCCAAATAAAAATCCATTTAAATTACAGGTTGTAATGCAACAAAATAGGAAAAATCTTAAGGGGGATGAATACTTTTGCAAGGCACTGTACATATAAAGTGGGTAAAACAGTATGTAAACATTATTAACCCTTTGACATGTAAAACACGGGTGTGATCATTCTACAGTGGTCCCTGCAGCGCACAACATTTGAGAGAAATAAGCTTTTCGTACATATGGAATATATCTGGTATCTTTTATTTCAGCTCATGAAACATGGGACCAACACTTTACATGTTGAGTTTATATTTTTGTTCAGTGTAGTTCGTCAGGAGCTTCATGAAATGGGTTTCCATGGCCGAGCAGTCTGGGGCTGTTTTCCATGGTTCGGGCTAGGCCCCTTAGTTCCAGTGAAGAGAAAGCTCAACGCTACAGCATACAATGACATTCTAGACGATTCTGCGCTTCCAACTTTGTGGCAACAGTTTGGGGAAGGCCCTTTCCTGTTTCAGCATGACAATGCCCCCGTGCACAAAGCGAGGTCCATACAGAAATGCTTTGTTGAGATCGGTGTGGAAGGACTTGACTGGCCTGCACAGAGCCCTGACCTCAACCCCATTGAACACCTTTGGGATGAATTGGAACGCCGACTGTGAGCCAGGCCTAATCGCCCAACATCAGTGCCCGCAGCAATGTTCCAACATCTAGTGGAAAGCCTTCCCAGAAGAGTGGAGGCTGTTATAGCAGCAAAGGGGGGACCAACTCCATATTAATGCCCATGATTTTGGAATGAGATGTTCAACAGCAGGTGTCCACATACTTTTGGTTGTGTAGATAGATAGATAGATAGATAGATAGATAGATAGATAGATAGATAGATAGATAGATAGATAGATAGATAGATAGATAGATAGAAAGAATGAAAGAGGTGTGCGTGTGGTATGGTTTTGTGTGAGAGAAAGGTAAAGAGAGAGCGATAAGAGTGATAGATAGGAAGTGTGTGAGAGAAGGTGAAAGAGAAGAAGGAAGAAAGTGAATGGTGAGAATGACTGTCCAATATGTTCTCATGTCCAGTACCCTGTCCCAATAAGTGATTTTAAATCCCTGGACCCTATAAATGTCTGTAACAGATCTACAGTATATAGACAAAGAGAATTCCATGCACACCCATCTACATTTTTTGTAAATTAAACACCCATCTGACTTTCTACCTACACCATACATCTTCTTTGTCTGTGTAAAACCTGGCAGCGTGCACTTGTAATTCCATTCCATTCCTAGCCACCATAATGAACTGGACTGATATGGTATGCATCACATGATGGAGTGAACAAATAGAATAGCAGAAATACTTCAGATTGCTTCCGCCCACAATGAGTCAATCAGTCAGCATGTCCAGAATACAAATAAACAGCAGCAGCGGCTGAATTAATCACCTGGAGTAAACTAGAGGCTGCATTTCTGCCTCCATTGCTCAAGATGACGTCCAGGAAAACAGCCTGACTCTGATGATAAAGCACACTTGATTTGACACTTAATAAGTCTGTTGGATCGATGGCATGGTGAGAGGGTAGACTGGTCACAAAGAGAAACTACTGTTTTCAGTTCCTTTAATAACCGTTTCCTGCTGGCGGATTCCAACCCAATGAGCCCTCTCTCTGATCACAGGAAGCAGGAGAAAGGATGGCATGGCTGTATGAGGCTCGTCTCTTTCACAGTTCACAAAAGATTTGCAAACAAAGCTTTTTCGACTGCTTGTACTTGTCTGTGTTGTCTCTGCTATTGTCTAATTTCCGCTGTGTACATATGTAACTTATTATCTGGCCTCTCAGTAGATATGGCTGCCCCGTCGGGCCTTGATTTTTTGAATTAATTCAGCCCCTGTTATCGCTGACACATTCTTCAAAAGCTCACCTCTCATTATGTGGGGCTGGGAGACTGAATTTTAATTACATTTGATAGTGGATGGTGCAATTAAGTCACTGATTGGTTTGCAAATTGCAAAATGTTAATATGCACGAAGGAATGTGATACGAAGCCGAACTCGGACCAATTAGTGTCCATCGCTGTATAGCTAGCCTATCTCGCTTTCTCCTGGCCATGGAGCATTATTTTCAAACTTTTATTATAAAACTCTCTCTCTCTCTCTCTCTCTCTCTCGCACAAACACAAAACCTCTACTTAAATTAAATCTGAGCTGAAATATAGGAAGTTTAGCTAAAGGGCAGCAAATCGATTGAGACTGAGACACAAAACAGAGCATTCAAAATGTAATCAGACACCCACCCACTCACTTCTTTATTTATCTCTTAAGGTTCATGTCACAGTACTTAATGTAGCAACAGTGATCAAAATTGTTAAAAGGTTAAAAAAATAATTATATGCAACAGCTGGACAATGGATGAAGATACTCCAAACATTTAGTCGAAAGCGTTCCACAGGGATGCTGGCCCATGTTGACTCCAATGCTTCCCAAAGTTTTGTCAAGTTGGCTGGATGTCCTTTGGGTGGTGGACCATTCTTGATGTACACGGGAAATTGTTGAGCGTGAAAAACCCAGCAGCTGTCAGGATGTGGTAGGACGAAGTCATGCGCAGGACACAGAGCTAATCAAAAACGTACTTTATTCGTAGGTAACGTAAAATACATAACCTCCACGCAGTGAGGAAACAAACCCGCTCACCAGACGACAACCAAACATGAACAAACACGCACAACATACAGTGGGAGCCAGAGGGTTAAATAGGGAAGTAATCAATACCTAATGGGAACCAGGTTTGAACAATAAAGACAAGACAAGTAGAACACGGAAACATAGATCGGTAGCAGCTAGTACTCCGGTGACGACGAACGCCGAAACCTGCCCGAGCAAGGAGGAGGAGCAGCCTCGGCTGAATCCGTGACAGTACCCCCCCACTTGACGCGCGGCTCCAGCCGTGCGCCGACACCGGCCTCGGGGACTGCCAGGAGGACGCAGCGCAGGGCGAGTCGGATGACGACGGTGGAAATCCCTCAACATGGATGGACCCAGCACCGTTCCTCCGGATCCGTACCCCTCCCACTCCACGAGATACTGCAGGCCCCCCACCCGACGCCTCGAATCCAGGATGGAACGGACCGAGTACACCGGTGCCCCCTCGATGTCCAGCGGAGGAACCTCCCGTACCTCAGACTCCTGGAGTGGACCAGCTACCACCGGCCTGAGGAGAGACTCATGGAACGAGGGGTTAATATGGTAATTCAGAGGAAGCTGTAACCTATAACAAACCTCATTCAATCTCCTCAGGACTTTAAATGGCCCCACGAACCGCCGACCCAGCTTCCGGCAGGGTAGGCGAAGGGGCATGTTTCGGGTCGAGAGCCAGACCCGGTCCCCCGGTGCATACACCGGGGCCTCACTGCGGTGGCGGTCGGCGCTCGCCTTTTGTCGCCTGATGGCCCACTGCAGGCGTACATGGGCAGCGTTCCAGGTCTCTTCCGAGCACCGAAACCACTCATCCACCGCAGGAGCCTCGATCTGGCTCTGATGCCAAGGTGCCAGGACCAGCTGATAACCTAACACACACTGAAAGGGAGAAAGGTTAGTGGAGGAGTGGCGGAGTGAGTTTTGGGCCATCTCTGCCCAGGGGATAAAACCTGACCACTCCCCCGGCCGGTCCTGGCAATAGGACCGCAGAAACCTACCCACATCCTGGTTAACTCTCTCCACCTGCCCATTACTCCCGGGGTGAAAACCTGAGGTCAGGCTGATCGAGACCCCCAGACATTCCATGAACACCCTCCAGACCCTTGAGATGAACTGGGGACCCCGATCCGATACAATATCCTCAGGCACCCCGTAGTGCCGGAAGACGTGTGTAAATAGGGCCTCAGCAGTTTGTAGGGCTGTAGGGAGACCTGGCATAGGAATGAGACAGCAGGACTTAGAAAACCGATCCACAACGACCAGGATCGTAGTGTTCTCTTGTGAGGGGGGAAGGTCCGTAACAAAATCCACCGATAGATGGGACCACGGCCGTTGTGGAATGGGTAGGGGTTATAATTTCCCTCTGGGCAGGTGTCTAGGTGCCTTACACTGGGTGCACACCGAGCAGGAGGAAACGTAAACCCTCACGTCCTTGGCTAAAGTGGGCCACCAGTACTTCCCACTAAGACAGTGCACTGTCCGACCGATGCCAGGATGACCAGAGGAGGGTGACGTGTGAGCCCAAGAGATCAATCGATCGCGAACCTCGAGTGGCACGTAAATACGACCCTCTGGACACTGGGGGGGAGTGGGCTCGGTACGTAACGCCCGCTCGATGTCCGCGTCAACCTCCCACACCACCGGTGCCACCAGACACGACACCGGAAGTATGGGAGTGGGCTCAATGGACCTCTCCTCTGTGTCATACAGTCGGGACAGGGTGTCTGCCTTAGCGTTCTGGGAACCTGGCCTGTAAGTAAGAGTAAACACAAAACGAGTGAAGAACATGGCCCACCTTGCCTGGCAAGGGTTCAATATCCTCGCCGCCCGGATGTACTCCAGATTGCGATGGTCAGTCAAAATGAGGAAAAGGTGTTGAGCCCCCTCAAGCCAATGCCTCCACACTTTCAGAGCCTTAACCACAGCTAACAGCTCCCGGTCCCCCACATCATAGTTGCGCTCCGCCGGACTGAGCTTCTTAGAAAAGAAAGCACAGGGGCGGAGCTTTGGTGGCGTACCTGAGCGCTGAGACAGTACAGCTCCTATCCCAGCCTCAGATGCGTCCACCTCAACCTGGAATGCTAAGGAGGGATCCGGATGAGCCAGCACTGGAGCCGAGGTAAACAGGTCCTTCAGATGACCAAAAGCCCTGTCCGCCTCAGCTGACCACTGCAGTCGCACCGGTCCCCTCTTCAGCAAGGAGGTAATGGGAGCCGCTACCTGACCAAAGCCCTGGATAAACCTCCGGTAGTATTTGGCAAAACCCCAAAATCTCTGCACCTCCTTCACCGTGGTTTGAGTCGGCCAATTTCGCACGGCCGAAATGCGGTCAATCTCCATCTCCACCCCTGACGCGGACAGGCGGTGCCCTAGGAAGGAGATGGATTCTTGGAAGAACAGGGTAGGGGTGGTCCTCTGTAGCTCAATTGGTAGAGCATGGCGCTTGTAACGCCAGGGTAGTGGGTTCGATCCCCGGGACCACCCATACGTAAAAATGTATGCACACATGACTGTAAGTTGCTTTGGATAAAAGCGTCTGCTAAATGGCATATTATTATTATTGACATTTCTCCGCCTTCACATACAGGTCATGCTCCAACAGTCGACCAAGCACTTGACGCACCAGGGACACATGCTCAGCCCGTGTAGCGGAGTATATGAGAATGTCAACAATATACACCACTACACCCTGTCCGTGCAGGTCCCTGAAAATCTCATCAACAAAGGATTGGAAGACTGATGGAGCATTCATCAACCCGTATGGCATGACGAGGTACTCATAGTGCCCAGAGGTGGTACTGAATGCTGTCTTCCGCTCATCTCACTCCCGGATACGCACCAGGTTGTACGCGCTCCTGAGATCCAATTTTGTGAAGAAGCGCGCCCTGTGCATTGACTCCGTCATACTAGCAATGAGCGGTAGTGGATAACTGTACTTGATAGTGATCTGATTGAGCCCCCGTTAGTCAATGCACGGGCGTAAACCTCCATCCTTCTTCTTCACAAAAAAGAAACTTGAGGAGACAGGTGAAGTGGATGGCCGAATGTATCCCTGCCCCAGAGATTCGGAGACATATGTCTCCATAGCCACCGTCTCTTCCTGTGACAGGTGATACACGTGACTCCGGGGAAGTGCAGCGCCTACCTGGAGATTTATCGCACAATCCCCGTCGATGGGGTGGTAATTGAGTCGCTTCTTTTTACAGAAGGCGAGAGACAAATTGGAATATTCGGGGGGAATGTGCATGGTGGAGACCTGGTTTGGACTTACCGTAGTTGCCCCTATGGAAACACCTACACACCTTCCCGAGCACTGACTTGACCATCCCTTGAGAGCCCTCTGTTGCCATGAAATCGTGGGGTCATGAGAAGTTAACCAGGGAAGCCCCAACACCACTGGAAATGCAGGAGAATCAATCAGATAGAGACTAATTTTCTCCTCATGACCCCCCTGCGTTTTCATCCAGAGTGGAGCTGTGACCTCCCTAATCAGGCCTGACCCTAAAGGACGACTATCTAAGGTGTGTACAGGGAAGGGCACATCAATAGGAACAATAGGAATCCCTAACATACGGGAAAACTGACGATCAATAAAGTTCCCAGCTGCGCCTGAATCTACGAGCGCTTTATGCTGGGATTGAGGGGAAAACTCTGGAAATACAATATCAATACACATATGCGCAACAGGGAGCTCTGGGTGAGTCGGGTGCCTACTCACCTGAGACGGTCCACCAGTGCTCTGCCTACCGCCTCGACTCCTGAAAGACCCTCCCCAGCACCGACCAGCAGTGTGTCCTCCGCGGCCACAGTTGGTGCAGGAGATGGCCCTCCTTCCGGTCTCCCTAAGTGCAGCACCTCCGAGCTCCATAGGAGTAGGGTCGGAGGTGCTGGGGATGGAATGGACGGCCCCTGAACCGGACGTCCGCGGGTTGCCAACAGGTTATCCAGCCTTATTGACATGTCCACCAGTTGGTCCAGGTTATAGACGCCGCTCTCCCCTCCGGTGGATTATCGAATACCGCCCGAAAGCGGCGGGGGAAATCCTCATAGCGTACTGACGCTGTGTCTATTCCTCCCCACTCGGCTTTGGCCCACTCTATGCGCTCTTCCAGACAGACAGCAGGTGAGGGCGGACACGCTCTCGTATCCCGAGAGAGCCGGGTGGATGGTAGCCAGGTAGAGCTCTAGCTGGAGCAGAAAACCCTGGCACCCGGCAGCTGTTCCATCGTATGTCCTTGGGAGCGAGAGCCGAATCCCACTGGACCCAGGTGACGAAGGGGTGGACAGCGGTGTGGGTGGTTGTGTAGTTGGAGGAGGTGTAGGACCACCACCTCTCTCCCATCGCTCCATAGTGTTCAACACACGCTCCATTGCGGTGCCGAGAGTCTGGATCATGGTCGCCTGCTGTTGGACACGTTCCTCCATTGATCCAGACGAAATGAATGTACCTGCTGACTCCATATTTTGGTGCGTGTTTCTGTCAGGATGTCAGTGTGATGCGGTAGGACGAAGTCAGGCGCAGGACACAGAGCTAATCGAAAAAGTACTTTACTCGTAGGTAACGTAAAATACATAACCTCCACGCAGGGAGGAAACAAACCCGCTCACCAGACGACAACCAAACATGAACAAACACGCACAACATACAGTGGGAGCCAGAAGGTTAAATAGGGAAATAATCAATACCTAATGGGAACCAGGTGTGAACAATAAAGACAAGACAAGTAGAACACAGAAACATAGATCGGTAGCAGCTAGTACTCCGGTGACGACGAATGCCGAAGCCTGCCCGAGCAAGGAGGAGGAGCAGCCTCGGCTGAATCTGTGACAGCAGCGTTGCAGTTCTTGACACAAACCGGTGTGCCTGGCTAGGGAGGTTGCAGTGACGTTATTACCGCCACACTGGCGGTCATGGGTCACGAGTCATGAAGGAAGTCAAATTCCATGTGACCGTTTAGTCACGGTAATTAGGCTTCTCCAAGCTCTGATTCTGCTGATGGTCATTAGTAGCCTACCAAAATTGCTAACTGCCTGGTACTCAGCACTCTATTGTCCCTCTAAATCTAATCAAACCCTTCATGAGAACCCATGAGCTCATGTTGCGCAACATTTCTATAGGCTATATAATTGCGTGAGAAAACAGAGTGATGGCCTCTATTAAAAAGAGGAGGATCCCATCAGCTTTCTAAAGGCTAGGCCTACTATATTTATTTCTCAACTTTCCAAATATTAAGCACATTGCTTATCTTTACAACAGGAGCATAGCCTACCTGACTGGCATGAAAATGAATCACGGGAAAAAGCATCCTCCATTCGCTATTGAAGTGCATAGATGACATGTATTTTTTTCCGCTGCATGATAATGGTCCATTCTAAATCAAAACAAATTTCACACAAATATTTTTTGATGGGTGACAATATTAGCCTATCACTTGTGAATTATATATTATCCAGGGGCGCAACTTTCATTGGGGAAGGGGAGAAATGTCCCCCCCACATTCAGAAATTGCGTTTTTGTCCTCCCCAGTTTTATCATTGGAATGTGATACAAAACGAGGCAACGGTGTGCTTTTGGACCAATGCGGGTGCCTCCGAGCTGTCGGGTAGGCTGTTTGGAGTGTTTATCCGACTGGATAAAAAAAATATATGTCCCCCCCACTTCTAAAACCAAAGTTGCGCCCAATATTATCACCTGTGAATGATGCCCAGCATAAGGCAAGAAACATTGCCTTTTTTTTGCAACTTTTTCTAATCATAGTCGCACACCTCATGTAGCCTAGCCCATAGGCCTATCTGGGGTTTTTTGGATTTTCTTGTGTACTTTTTCTCACCAATTTCGTGATATCCAATTGGTAGTTACAGTCTTGTCTCATCGCTGCAACTCCCGTGCGGACTCGGGAGAGGCGAAGGTTGAGAGCCATGCGTCCTCCGAAACACAACCCCGCCAAGCCACACTGCTTCTTGACACACTGCTCGCTTAACCCGGAAGCCAGTCGCACCAATGTGTCGGAGGAAACACCGTACAGCTGGCGACCGAAACCATAGTGCATGCGCCTGGCCGCCACAAGGAGTCGCTAGAGCGCGATAGGACAAGGACATCCCAGCTGGCCAAACCCTCCCCAAACTCGGACGACGCTGGGCCAATTGTGCGCCGCCTCATGGGTCTCCCAGTTGAGGCCTCTAGCACTGATCAGTGCCTTAGACTGCAGTGCCACTCGGGAGGCCCAGGCCTATATGTTTTGATAAGGTTTGTATCACAACTACAGTGGCCAAATAACTTCTTAAAAGTAAGCACATTCATCCGCTTTACAACTGGTATACATAAGCAGCTGGTGAGTTTCAAGTTTGGGGAACATAATTTTCCCCATAAAAATGCACCTTTATAATAAAAGCATTACATGCATAATCGCATTTGCGGTCACTTTTGATAATGGTGTTTTCCCGCTAATGGAACATTCGTTCTCATAGCCTACCGCCATGTGCACATTGCTGCGCTTACAATGTGAAGAAATAGCCTAATAGTTTATCAACATTTAAAGCAAAACGTTCTGATCTGTTGCGTCAGCCACATTGCGTAAAAAAGGTTTTTGGATGCTAGTGGTTGCATTAATTTGGGATCTATCGCATCCCACAACTGTCCCAGACTATGTTTGGAATATTTATTTCTCACACAGAATAGAATAGGTCAACTTTTGTACTATGGGGGATAGTAGATTGACATAGGGTAGTGCTTTTGCTGTTCGTTAGGCCTTCTCATCTTGTTGGCTGATGAAAAGTAAATGTTCTTCCAATATCTTCAATATGCACCTCGGAATTGGACAAGGACGCACCCAGTTGCGTCCCCGATGTGTCTGTCTTCACGTGTAGCCTGTGAGAAAGACCCAATCACGTGATGGAGAGCCATGTGAGTGAGAGGTGCTTCAGAGCAAGCAGCACTCAGGGAGAAGGGCACAATGCAGCAATCCGGGCCAAGGGCACAACGGCCACTGGCCGCAAAAGTCATGGATTTTTTTTGGGTGCATTACGGCCACACAAAGGGGATGCTGCCGTGAAATGCGAGGCATTATCAAGTGCTTGTCAAATTGTGAATGAGAGACTGATAAAGTGTGTAAAGCCTGCGCAAAAAACAAAGCAGAGCTCATGCCTTTCAAGATACTTTTTTCAAATCATTATTAGAGTCGCATCATGCAGCCTTACAATGTATTAAAAATCAAAACATATAGCCCAACGTTTGTAGAACAACTAAAGTTACATTAATAACTCTAAATTAAGCATATTGGAGTACCTATTTATTTGTTAACTGCTCATCACAGAATAGCCGCATGTGCGCACTCCCTCAAATCCCTCAAAGAAAATATCATTTCTATTTTATTCAGCTTTGTTCAATTGTATTCTTCATGCTATAAAATGCTATAAAATAATGCCACGAAATTCTAAGCAAATCTTGTCTGCTAAATTAACTAGTGTAGCCAACAGCCATTTGGCATAGCCAGATCAGGACATAACATAAGGACAACTCAGATTATGCTGTTCTGTTTTTCTGAAATAGACTACATTTTCTCCACATCATGCTTCTTTAGACCTGTCTAAAATAAATAATGGATTTATTGTGAAGGTGTATGCTATATTACATGGATTTATTAGACTTTTTAAAATGTAGATGTTCCAAAGGTCTGCATCATTGGCTTCTAGAATATGTGTGGAAGCCAGGAGATACTAAATGTGTTTATGTTAATTCACGTCAATTACCGTGAGACTGACAGTTATTTGCTTGACAATCACCGGCTGATGAAATGTTGTGACCGCCACAGCCCTACGCCTGGCACCTACTACCATACCCAGTTCAAAGGCACGGAAATATTTTGTCTTGCCCATTAACCCTCTCAATGGCACACATACACAATCCATTTCTCAATTGTCTCAAGGCTTAAAAATCCTTCTTTAACCTGTCTCCTCCCCTTCATCTACACTGATTGAATTAGATTTAACAAGTGTTATCAATAAGGGAACATAGCTTTCACCTGGATTTACCTGGTCAGTCTATGTCATGGAAAGAGCAGGTGTTCTTAATGTTTTATATACTCAGTGTATACACTGGGTGTATTCGCATACTTGAATACATTTATATAAAGGGGTGGAACATGCTGCAACCACCAAAAACTTGCTCTGTCTAGGCCTACCTGTGCTCACCTGTGCTGTCTAGACTACTGCCTCATTAATTATTAATTACTGTTGTTATCATGTTCTCATGCATAATTCAACAAGTGTGTCTAGAGAAAGATACCCACGCGATTTAAAATCAAAATGCTTGGCTCTAGATTATACCTATCAGTAGACAGGTTAGCTGACAATGTCACATTTTACATTTACATTTTAGTCATTTAGCAGACGCTCTTATCCAGAGCGACTTACAGTTAGTGCATACATTATTTTTTATCGAACCCACAACCCTGGCGTCGCAAACGCCATGCTCTACCAACTGAGCTACATCCATGCTTTAATGGGGCAGAAGTCTTTGTGTTGTTGTGATTCTGGATGGCCAGATAGCTAGCAACAATGACAAGAAGCTGCCATGTGGGGAATCGTAGGTGACTCGTTTCAGCTAGTTCTATCTTGTTGTTGGTACCATGTCTTGTTTTGAGGTGTTTTGACTGATGTCACTACTATGCTAATATGGCAAAAATTCGCTAGCTAGCTACCAACAACTGTAATTATGTATTTGAGAGACCACAAGTGCACATTGTGCAAATGTATTTATGTATTCAAACATTGGAGGAAATATAGTTTACATGTTGTCAACAATCTACGCCAACTCTGTCTGTTTTGCCCCTTAGTTGGGCACTTGTCAGTTTTGTTGCTAAACAACCAACCCATCTATAAATACTTTATATTGTTTGCGAGATCATACATAATATCACTATTATTCGAGTGTCCCTTTTCGGAAGTTGCTTTAAGTTCAGTGCATATAATATTTTACAATTTCAACTGTATTAAAGGGTAGATAGCAAAAATGTAACCACATGTAACATGGATTTGCATTAGTATACGCATCAAAAGTCCCAATGCAAAGTTAAACCTCACTTTCCTATTTTTCCAGTTATTACATAAAAACCGATCAGATTCCCGAAGTTATGCCGGATTTTCTTTTAAGGGCAATGCGTCATAAAGAGGACCTGGCCAGCCAGACTATTCTCTACAAAGTGCACTGAGTATACCAAACATTAGGAACACCTTCCTAATATTGAGTTGCACCCTAGACATTTCCACTTCACAATAATAGCACCTACAGATGACCGGGGCAGCTCTAGCAGGACAGAAATTTGACGAACTGACTCTTTGAAAAGGTGACATCCTATGACGGTGCCACGTTGAAAGTCACTGAACTCTTCAGTAAGGCCATTCTACTGCCAATGTTTGTCTATGGATATTGCATGGCTGTGTGCTCGATTTTATACAACTGTCAGCAACGGGTGTGGCTGAAATAGCCGAATCCACTAATTTGAAGGGGTGTGTATAATGAAAGAAGAGAAGCTGCATGTATCTAATTATAGACAAGTTGACTAACAAATAGCCGTCTACAGGCGGTTGCTGATGGGTTATTAGCAATTGGGCAGATGTGGGTGAACAAACAGCTCACCGTGCACCACTAATAGGTAACCAGGTCATGACTAAGTCTTAGACAACACTGTGTTGTTACTTTGGTGAGTAGAAACTCCTGCTTCATACCCTTTAAATCATTACTTTTTAAATTACATAAACAATCTACACCCACCAAAACAATGTTTTCTTTCTTGTGATCGAGACTACTAATGTGCAGTTCGCAAACAATTCTTTATTTTTGAACAACTCGTTTACTGACTCGAGAGTCATGATTACTTTTACAGAGTGACTCATTTATTTTAGTCGTTTGTTTGACCTGCTGGCCGCAATGAATACATCAGGATGAATATGCGCTCCTCTGGCTCAGCGGCTCCACAGACGTGCTCCGACCACCAACTGTCTATTATACTGTATGTACGCACACGAAAATAGATAGTGCTCAAGCAGCATAGAAAAGAATAAGACATGTTTAGAACTGATAATTGTTTGCATGGTGCAAGAATTAATACAAATTATTATTGAATTATCAATGGACACAGCTTTGTAGAAACAAAACATACAGCCTGCCTCTGGTCAACAAGCTCGAACTCGAGAACGAATCGTTTGGGAGGCTGCTGCAGTTCACGAATGATATTGCATTCGGCCATGAGTCATTCACAATCTAGTCTGGTTGCTGCCGCAACTATCAAATCAAATCAAATGTTATTTGCCACATGCGCCGAATACAACAGGTGTACACATTAACGTGAAAAGCTTACTTACAGCCCTTAACCAACAATGCATTTATTTTTTTATAAAAAAAGTAAAATAAATCAACAACAACAACAAAAAAGTGCTGAGAAAAAAAAGAGCAGAAGTAAAATAAAATAACAGTAGGGAGGCTATATACAGGGGGGTACCGGTGCAGAGTCAATGTGCGGGGGCACCTGCTAGTTGAGGTAGTTGAGGTAATATGTACATGTGGGTAGAGTTAAAGTGACTACGCATAAATAATTAACAGAGTAGCAGCAGCGTAAAAATATGGGGTGGGGGTGGGGGGGGGGCAGTGCAAATAGTCCGGGTAGCCATGATTAGCTGTTCAGGAGTCTTATGGCTTGGGGGTAGAAGCTGTTGAGAAGCCTTTTGGACCTAGACTTGGCATTCCGGTACCGCTTTCCGTGCGGTAGCAGAGAGAACAGTCTATGACTAGGGTGGCTGGAGTCTTTGACAATTTTTAGGGCCTTCCTCTGACACCGCCTGGTATAGAGGTCCTGGATGGCAGGAAGCTTGGCCCCAGTGATGTACTGGGCTGTACACACTACCCTCTGTAGTGCCTTGCGGTCGGAGGCCGAGCAGTTGCCCTACCAGGCAGTGATGCAACCAGTCAGGATGCTCTCGATGGTGCAGCTGTAGAACTTTTTGAGGATCTGAGGACCCATGCCAAATCTTTTCAGTCTCCTGAGGGGGAATAGGCTTTGTCGTGCCCTCTTCACGACTGTCTTGGTGTGTTTGGACCATGATAGTTCGTTGGTGATGTGTACACCAAGGAACTTGAAGCTCTCAACCTGTTCCACCACAGCCCCGTCGATGAGAATGGGGGCGTGCTCAGTCCTCTTTTTTTTCCTGTAGTCCACAATCATCTCCTTTGTCTTGGTCACGTTGAGGGAGAGGTTGTTATCCTGGCATCACACGGCCAGGTCTCTGACTGTCACGAATTCAGCCAAGGCTGCCCCTCCTCCTTGCTCGGGCAGGTTTCGAAGTTCGTCGTCACCGGCTTACTAGCCACTAACGCTCCATTTATCATCACTCCATTTGTCTTGTCTTGTCTTGTCTTGTCAATCACACACACCTGGTACTCATTCCCTCATTAGTCTGTGTATAAGTGTTCCCTCTGCCCCCATGTCCTTTGTGAGTGATTGTTCATTGTGAGAGTGAGTAGCTCGGTCCTTAATATGTAGCCAAGGTGGATTTTTCATTTTGACGCTTGCTGCGCTTTATTCATGTACACAGAATAAACTCTGGATTTCGGTGTTTTACCTCCTGCGCCTGACTCCATCATTCACACCTCATCACATAATCACTCACCTCTATGGAGTCAGCAGGAGAGGAGCGCATGCCTGGAATAGTGGCAAGGGTCCAGGAACATTCCACTATGCTGGCCAGCTTGGGGGAAGCGATGGATCGTGTTCTTCAGGTCGTCCAACGCCTGGAGAGAAGAGGAACCGATCCGTCGAGACCAGCTGGCCAACCGGATCCAGCCACCTACATCACAGCACCCAGAGGGATCCAGATATCTCGACCACGGGCGTTCGATGGGACGCCGGCTCTATGTCAGGGATTCCTTCTCCAACTGGAGCTGTACTTCTCCAGTGTCAGGCCGGCGCCATCAGATCGAGAGCAGGTGTCCGTCCTCATTTCCTGCCTCTCGGGGAAAGCCCTGGAGTGTGCCAACGCGGTTTGGAGAGAAGGAGGAGCCGCGTTGGAGGACTACAGGGAGTTTGCCCGCCTATTTCGGGTGGTTTTCGATCACCCGCCCAGCAGGATCCGGGTGGAACGAGCGGGCCCTGATCAACCAATTCCGGTGCCATCTACGGGAGGACGCCCGATGGGAGCTAGCCTGCCGTGACACCAGTTTCCATTCCACCACACGTTGTCAACAGCGCTCTTTTGGGTCAGGAGGCGGCCGGCAGGGCACTCTCGCATCACCCCAGGTATTGAGCACCCACACTTGTTCAGAGCCCTCTGCTGCGCACTGTACCATACCCATATACTTCCCTGATTACATGAGAGTTCCCAAGTGTAAGGCGCTAGTAGATTCAGGCGCAGCTGGGAACTTTATGGATAAAACTTTTGCACGCTGCCAGGGCATTTCATTAGTTCCCCTATCCAATCCACGCCCCATCAGAGTACTTGATAGTTGACCATTAGGGTCCGGGTTGATAAAGGAAGTCACGGTACCAGTCAGCATGATCACACAGGAGACGCATTGTGAGCAGGTCACTTTTTCCATCATTGAGTCTCCTGCTTTCCTTGTGGTGTTAGGTATTCCGTGGCTAGCACTCCACAACCCCACTTTCTCATGGCCGCAGAGGGTTCTCACGGGGTGGTCGCGAGAGTGTCAGGGTAGGTGTCTGGGTGTTTCCGTTGGTGCAACCACAGTGGAAAGTCCTGACGGTGCCTCCACCATGCGCATTCCCCCCGAATACCATGATCTGGCACAAGTTTTCCCCAAGAATAAAGCAACTAAATTACCACCTCATCGGGGGGGGATTGCGCAATAAACCTTTGGGTAGACGCTGTACCTCCCAGGAGTCATTTGTATCCCCTGTCGCAGGCTGAGACGGATGCTATGGAGACATATGTCACCGAGTCCCTGCGCCAGGGGTACATACATCCCTCCACTTCACCCGCCTCCTCTAGTTTCTTTTTTGTGAAGAAGAAAGACGGCGGTCTGCGCCCGTGCATTGACTATCGACCACTGAACAAGGAGACGATTAGATTTAGTTATCCTCTCCCCCTCATTCCGTCTGTGGTTGAGTTATTGCATGGAGAGCGCTTCTTCACTAAATTAGATCTCAGGAGTGCGTACAACCTGGTGCGTGTCCGAGAGAGAGATGAGTGGAAGACAGCATTCAGCACAACCACGGGGCATGTGAATATTATGAATACCTGGTGATGCCCTATGGTTTGATGAATGCTCCCTCAGTCTTCCAGTCCTTTGTGAACGAGGTGTTTCGGGACATGCTTGGTCGCGGTGTAGTGGTCTACATTGATGACATCTTGGTGTATTCCGCTACGCGCGCCGAGCATGTGTCCCTGGTTTGCAAAGTACTGGCCCGACTATTGGAAAATTACCTTTATGCTAAGGCAGAAAAGTGTATGTTTTTCCAGCAGTCCGTCTCCTTCCTCGGATACCACATTTCTACCACAGGTGTGGAGATGGAGGGCGACCGCATTGCAGCCGTGCGTAATTGGCCGACTCCAACCACGGTAAAGGAGGTGCAGCGCTTCCTTGGCTTCGCCAACTATTATCGGAGGTTTATCCGGGGCTTTGGCAAGGTCGCAGCTCCCATTACATCTCTGTTGAAGGGTGGTCCATCCCGGCTGACAGGGCCTTCAGTAACCTGAGGGAACTGTTCACCTCGGCCCCGGTACTGGCCCACCCCAATCCATCACTACCGTTCGTAGTGGAGGTGGATGCGTCCAAGGTTGGGATGGGAGCAGTCCTGTCTCAATGCTCGGGCACGCCACCCAAGCTCTGCCCCTGTGCGTTCTTCTCAAAGCAGCTCAGCCCGGCGGAGCAGAACTACGGCATTGGTGATCGGGAGCTGTTGGCTGTTGTCCGAGCTCTGACCGTGTGGAGACATTGGCTCGAGTGGGCGAAACACCCATTCCTCGTCTGGATGGACCACCGTAACCTGGAGTACATCCGGGCAGCGAGGAGGTTGAACAGTGAGGCCCCCGTCTTTATACCGGGGGATCGGGTCTGGCTCTCGACCCGGAATCTGCCCCTCCGCCTGCCCTACCGGAAGCTGAGCCCGTGGTTTGTAGGGCCGTTCAAAGTCCTGAGGAGAATCAACGTTCAACGTGGTCACATATAGGTTATTACTCCCCCCTGATTACCGTATTAACCCCTCGTTTCATGTGTCTCTCCTCAGGCCGGTGGTGGCTGGTCCACTCCAGGAGTCTGAGGTGTGGGAGGTCCCTACACCTCCTTTGGACATCGAGGGGGCGCCGGCGTTCTCTGTACGTTCCATACTGGATTCGAGGCGCCGGGTGGGGGGCCTTCAGTACTTCGTGGAGTGGGAAGGGTACGGTCCGGAGGAACGGTGCTGGGTCCCGCTGAGGGATATCCTCGATCCGTCTCTGTTGAGGGACTTCCATCGTCGCCATCTGACTCGCCCTGCTCCGCGTCCTCCTGGCCGTCCCTGAGGCCGGTGTCGGCGCGCTGCTGCAGCTGCGCGTTAAGGGGGGGGTACTGTCACAAATTCAGCCAAGGCTGCCCCTCCTCCTTACTAGCCACTACCGCTCCATTTATCATCACTCCATTTGTCTTGTCTTGTCAATCACACACACCTGGTACTCATTCCCTCATTAGTCTGTGTATAAGTGTCCCCTCTGCCCCTTGTCCTTTGTGAGTGATTGTTCATTGTGAGAGTGAGTAGCTCGGTACACTGAAAAAACTCTGGATTTTGGTGTTTTACCTCCTGCTCCTGACTCCGTGATCAGGCCTACCACTGTTGTGTCGTCGGCAAACTTAATGATGGTGTTGGAGTCGTGCCTGGCCATGCAGTCATGGGTGAACAGGGAGTAAAGGAGGGGACTGAGCACGCACCCCTGAGGGGACCCCGTGTTGAGGATCAGCGTGGCAGATGTGTTGTTACCTACCCTTACCACCTGGGGGCGGCCCGTCAGGAAGTCCAGGATCCAGTTGCAGAGGGAGGTGTTTAGTCCCAGGATCCTTAGCTTAGTGATGAGCTTTGAGGGCACTATGGTGTTGAACGCTGAGCTGTAGTCAGTGAATAGCATTCTCACGTAGGTGTTCCTCTTGTCCAGGTGGGAAAAGGCAGTGTGGAGTGCAATAGAGATTGCATCATCTGTGGATCTGTTGGGGCGGTATGCAAATTGGAGTGGGGGTCTAGGGTTTCTGGGATAATGGTGTTGATGTGAGCCATGACCAGCCTTTCAAAGCACTTCATGGCTTCAGACGTCAGTGCTACGGGTCGGTAGTCTTTTAGGCGGGTTGTCTTAGTGTCCTTGGGCACGGGGACTATGGTGGTCTGCTTGAAACATGTTGGTATTACAGACTCAGTCAGGGATATGTTGAAAATGTCAGTGAATACATTTGCCAGTTGGTCAGCACATGCTCGGAGTACACGTCCTGGTAATCCGTCTGGCCCTGCGGCCTTGTGAATGTTGACCTGCTTAAAAGTCTTACTCACATTGGCTACGGTGAGCGTGATCACATAGTCATCTGGGAACAGCTGGTGCTCTCATGCATGCTTCAGTGTTGCTTGCCTCGAAGCGAGCATAGAAGTGGTTTAGCTCGTCTGGTAGGCTTGTGTCACTGGGCAGCTCGCAGCTGTGCTTCCCTTTGTAGTCTGTATTAGTTTTCAAGCCCTGCCACATCCGACGAGCGTCAGAGCCGGTGTAGTACGATTAAATCTTAGTCCTTATTGATTCTTTGCCTGTTTGATGGTTCGTCGGAGGGCATAGCGGGATTTCTTATAAGCGTCCAGGTTAGAATCCCGCTCCTTGAAAGCGGCAGCTCTACCCTTTAGCTCAGTGCGGATGTTGCCTGTAATCCATGGCTTCTGGTTGGGGTATGTACGTACGGTCACTGTGGGGACGACGTCATCGATGCACTTATTGATGAAGCCAGTGACTGATGTGGTGTACTCCTCAATGCTATCTGAAGAATCCCGGAACATGTTCCAGTCTGTGCTAGCAAAACAGTCCTGTAGCTTAGCATCTGCGTCATCTGACCACTTTTTTATTAACTAAGTCACTGGTGCTTCCTGCTTTAATTTTTGTTTATAAGCAGGAATCAGGAGGATAGAGTTATGGTCAGATTTGCCAAATGGAGGGCGAGGGAGAGCTTTGTATGTGGAGTAAAGGTGGTCTAGAGTTTTTTTCCCTCTGGTTGCACATTTAACATGCTGGTAGAAATTAGGTAAAACGGATGTAAATTTCCCTGCATTAAAGTCCCCGGCCACTAGGAGCGCTGCCTCTGGATGAGCGTTTTCCTGTTTACTTAAGGCCTTATACAGCTCATTGAGTGCAATCTTAATGCCAGCATTGGTTTGTGGTGGTAAATAGAAAGCTACGAAAAATATAGATGAAAACTCTCTTGGTAAATAGTGTGGTCTACAGCTTATCATTAGATACTCTACCTCAGGCGAGCAAAACCTCGAGACTTCCTTAGTATTTGATTTTGTGCACTAGCTGTTGTTTACAAATATACACAGACCGCCACCCCTTGTCTTACCGGAGTCAGCCGTTCTATCCTGCCGATGTAGCGTATATCCCGTCAGCTGTATGTTGTCCATGTCGTCGTTCAACCACGACTCGGTGAAACATAAGATATTACAGTTTTTAATGTCTTATGTTTCACAGCAAGGCTGTGGTGAAGGTAGGATAACCGTAATCTTAGGTCATCTAATTTATTTTAAAAGGATTGATCATTGGTTAATAGGATTGATGGAAGTGGCAGTTTACTCGCTCGCCGTCGGATCCTTACAAGGCACCCCGACCTACGTCCACGATATCTCCGTCTCTTTCTCCTGCGAATGATGGGGATTTGGGCCTTGTCGGGTGTCTGTAGGATATCTTTCACGTCCGACTCGTTGAAGAAAAAATCTTTGTCCAATACGAGGTGAGTAATCGCTGTGCTGATATCCAGAAGCTCTTTTTGGTTATAAGAGACGATGGCAGAAACATTATGTACAGAATAAATTAAAAATAACACGAAAAAACAGACATAATAGTACAATTGGTTAGAGGGCTGTAAAACGGCAGCCATCCTCTCTGGTATCAAAGGTATCAAGAAATAATGTTATTTGTATGCCTAGCCATCACAAATGTACATTGTTTGAAGGACACTTTTAGAAGTCTCAGTCACAAATGACAGCTCCAATAAGCCCCCTGTGGTGAACAAGATGGTTGTAGAATCATGATTCTTTCCAGTTTTTAGTTCATCGTTCGGCGGTAGGGGGTCCCTGCATGCTCTGGGCTTCACTGAATCAAATGAATGAAATGAGTCTAAAGATTAGTTATTTTGACTGAATGAGTTAAAAAGATCAGAGTCAGTAAAAAGAGCCAAACTTCCTATCACTAGTCGAGACCGTGCGTTAAATCACCGTCCAAGCGTTAGCGTTCTTATAGATGCAAACGGAAAGCCAATGTATAAAAAAATGAATGGTACAAGCAAGAATGGAAAAGAGTCACCAGCGTAAAATGAAAGCTATCAATCCAGCGAGATTTGAGTAACAAGTGAATTTTGCACCCATCAAACATAGGAAATCGATGACTGAAAAGGAGAGATGCTCAGGTGGGCAGGGTTTGCGCATTGCTAGCATAATGGAGTTTATTTAAGCACACCTGAATAACAAATGAATCTATAAAACATTATCTTGTTGTTTGTTTCATTCAGACTTTTATATGATTCAAAGTTACTGCGCTGAAATTGTCCTGCATGCATCTGTAGTGGTGTGTTGTTGAACATAAGTGTTTGAGGGCTGGATCCACATAGAAATGTTTGTCCCAAAACCAAACTGCTGCTTAGGTTTCTCTCAAGCTGGGTTCTCACTATGACAGAACTCTGGTCACATTAGCTAAGAGTGTAGGTATCCTTCCACACAACCAGTCCGAAGGCTCACACACACACACATGCAAACATACACATGCACACACACACAGCATGGCACTGCACGGCATGACACACACACACACACACACACACACACACACACACGCAAAAATACACATGCACACACACACAGCACGGCACTGCACGGCATGACACACACACACACACACTCACAAACATACACACAGTCATAATCACCAGCCTAGCCCATGCATACACCACCTGTGGCCCTTAGCTCTACAGACACAGCCCTGCCACAGACACACATATCCCAAATCCGATCCAGAAGAAGGCAATACAAACCAAAGAGCTCAAGGGGTGACAGATCCCCACTGCTCCTGTGGCGTGACGAGTCGTGAGCAGGCTGCTGCTTTCATGGAGAATCAGATTGGCCATCATCCTCTCTCCCTGCTGGCAGGAAGATGGCCGCCCTATCTCACTAGATCCACCCTCCAGAGGGTGTTATGGTGAGCTGTGTAATGTCCATTCCACACGCATGTGGCAGAGATGAGAGAGAGGCTAAAAAAATCTTCCTGCCCAATAAGCATGCTTCAGACAACACAACAACACATAATTCAAAAATTCTCAATCTTATCCTCATTCTCGTGTGTTTCTCCTGTGAGGGAGGAGGCTTTCTCTCCCATGCCCAGCCTATTTAGTCATGGGTGAATAAAAATGCATTGTTTAGTTTACAGTGCTCATGGGTGTTAGAAACAATTCACAATCCTTTGACTTTGAAATCCTCCCCATCTGAATGTGTGTGTCTCTTGACCTGTCAGTGTAAAATGATGCTACTGTAGTGGTTTATTTCATGCTCACTGTTGAGGTTAGACAGGTGTGTGTGTGTGTGTGTGTGTGTGTGTGTGTGTGTGTGTGTGTGTGTGTGTGTGTGTGCGTGGAGGAAAAGAAAACAACATCATGCTTAAGCCAGAGCCATCTTCAAGAAGAACCAGCCCTTCTTTCTTCAGGGTTAGCATGCTGAGGGAGAGTGTTGCATCCCCGGTTAAAGGAAGCGGGTTCTTTTTAGTTATTGTAAAGAGAAACTCGACAGTATAAAGCATTAACATCACGAAGATGGTTTATTTCCAACATGACAGCGGATACAACATAGCCGGTTCCAAGCTGAGTCCATCTGCACCCGCTCAAAGGTAGCACACTTCCAATCAGATACATATTTCCAAAATCACACACTGAACACGTGTATACCATTTTAACCAGTTGTGCATAATAACATGCTGCTTATCTCGCGAACACTACAGAGAGGGTTAGGGCTCAATGCACTTCTATGGCATTGTTCTGCAGGTATCGCTGATTGTGTCTTTACAGCCTATGTGTTATTATTTTTTTACATTTTAGTCATTTAGCAGACGCTCTTATCCAGAGCGACTTACAGTTAGTGAATGCATACATGTTTTTTTGTTTGTTTTTTGTTTTTTTTCATACTTTTTTACATCCCACATCCCTGCCGGCCAAACCCTCCCCTACCTTGGACGACGCTGGACCAATTGTGCACCGCCCATGGGTCTCCAGGTCGCGGCCAGCTGCGACAGAGCCTGGACTCGAACCAGGATCTCTAGTGGCACAGCTAGCACTGCGATGCAGTGCCTTAGACCACTGCGCCACTCGGGAGACCATGTTATGAGTCACCTCGCAAGTGCGGCTGAGAAGCTATATACAGATCAATTAACAGTAGAGAGGTCTGGGTGGTCTCTGATGAAAGGGTCTTGGATGGAGGATGGTCCTCTAGGGGAAAGCCTTTCAGAGGAAATGGTTATACATAACCGTAGGGTTGCTCACCCCCGGCATGACAGACTCCCTGTGCATGGAGAACATGTCTGGCAATATTGAGCAAGGCTGTGGTGAAAGTGATCCATCTCTAATTATGCATACACTGTAGGTTAGAGATGTGTCAGAGTTTGAGTGGCTTAACTCTGAATCACGGTTCCACTGCTGTGTGTGTGTGTGTGTGTGTTTGTTTGTTGAATGGTAATCTGTTTCCATAGTAACAGAGCTGGCAAAGTTTATGACATTTAATTACTGCCACTCTCTATGTTGTAGTTGCTTGGACTTGGTTTTATTTATGTAACACCAATATTCACATTGACATTCACTGACATTCCACTGCCTGATACAGCTAATTCTGATTAGCTTGCGGAAATGCATCTTGCCCTGCAAAAATTAAGCTAATATTGCCAGACTATGTGATTTTAGCAAATACTCTCATGGGAAGTTATCTTCGGTATTTCATTTCATGTATGAGCATGGAAGCAGCATATTTGCATTATAATCCTCAACCATAAAGATGCACTAAAGCAATGTGTCATTACACCATGGATGATATTAAAGCTGTTTATCAATGTTTTTCAGCTGTGAAAAACTAAAGTGTTCACAGGCTCTCTACGTGCCACCCTGAACCCCTGATGTGATGTGATTCTCTATGGGACTGAGCTGGTGCCAGACTAAGCGTGCATCCCAGGTACCAAAGGAGATCCCAGCCCTGCTCCTCTGAAGCTCCTTCGATTCCTCCATGCTCCCTCTTTACCAGGGAGCACAAAAACACAGGGAGCCAGCATGAGCAGATGCCTCAGTGTTATGGCTGCTGCTGGTGAAAAGTACAAAGTCCCTCCACTCTCCTCTGTGTGTGATCTCAGAGCTGTCTGAGAGCCCGGTGAGCTCATTAGCACTGCTGGATCTTCCCTATGTCAACCCCCACACAACCACCACTGACAAAAAGACTAGGGACCCCATTCCAGAGGTCCCAGAGGAGGGTAAGTCACAGTCATGCACAGACATGGGATAAAGCAAACACACACACAGGCCACAAAAAAACACGATGAAGAGATTCCATAGCGGCGGGCTCTTGACAGCAACTTTCCCCAAAGACTCCACTGTGTGTTCTGCCCTGTTTCTATAACATCTGGGGCTGTCCAGGTAAAACAGGTTCCTAGAATAGATTTATCTTCCACTCCCTGTAGGATCCATCACTGTGTTTCCTAATGCTCCTTATGCATACAGCAGGAGAAAGTCAGCCTGCCCTTTCCTTGCCTTGACAGGGGGAACATCCCATTGCATTAATGTACAGGATTGTCAAAGCATGCTAATGACCGCTAACAAGTATAATAAGGCCATGACTTCAACTGATCAGAGGGTTTGATGTTCTATACAGCACCTGCTTTGCATAGCAATCTTCCAATTGTCCATTGTTGCACAGAAATGTGTCGTAACCAACTAGGTATTGAACCTGAGGTGTTGACATAACTCAAGACCATGTTAGCCTGCTGAGCTAAAGCCAAGATGCTTTCTCTGGGAGAAATCACACGACTTCAGGTGTCAGGCGAGGCCTGGTTTTCACTTGCTTTAATGTGTGATCAGATAGCAGGTGGTTAAAGGTCTATTCACTGGGGGGTTAATAGAATGAAATATAGAGTGTAATGCAGTTTGGAGGTAAGACATGAATGGTTTAATGGTTTGTTCAGGGGCTTGGGTAGCCCTGTTACTGTTAAGTCTAATTTAAGAGCACAGGTCTAGTGCTCAATTTTGGAAGAAACACTAAAAGCCTTGCACCAAAGAAAGGAGTGATAGAAAATGGAACTTAAAGTGATGACACATAATACAGGGGATTCAGCTTTCATTTAGAAAGAAATTAAAGCTAGGCTCACAGTACATGGATTCAAAGAGTGAAAAGAAGAGGAGTCTGTCAAAAAGTTACCATTCACTCCATACAAGCAAAGTCTTTGGAGATATATAGCTCCTTCTTACATTATAGGTGAGCCAGCTTCTTCTCTCCTAAATTTAAACAGAATTTCTAAAGAACCTCTGACTTGTTCCGTCTCGGATTAAAAATCCCTGCAGATCAGGGTGCAGCTCCACCCACCGATGCCTCTCCAACTGGGTGCTCACAGACATGCCGATAAAATATTAATATCTCCGGCATCAAGATTCTACCACCACTCCCCTCCCATCCAACCCCCTAACCCCCTGCCAATTTACACCCGGCAGATTTGTTCAAGTGAAGGCAGCCCCCTACACAGACAAGGCAAGGGGGGATCTAGAGAACGGGTTGAGAGACACAGCTGGGGCACTGGACCTGAAAAGTTCGACATCCCAGAAAGCCCTGAAAACAAATGAAACAACCATTTAATATAAAATTATATTGGGACAAAGTCCACTCTGAGTCAAGCATGGTGAGCAACAGCCCCCAGTGAGAAAGCTCAGTGAGCCATAAGCCCACATCAGAATAGAGTAATTACAGTTAGGGCTTGAATAAAACAAAAGGATGAAGTAGCAGGAGCACATGTGTACAATGCCGCAAATGACACTTTATGTAGGAACTGTGCATAATTTGTTGCAACATAATTTTACTGGATAAACAATGCATTATGCCACGAGAGTTGTCATCACTCTTTTCTTCCCTTTTACTTTCCAGTAAACTTGAGAGATGATGGACAAATAATGAACTGAGATGTCATTAAAGTAAGCCATGTCTTCAAGTGTCTTTTTATGTTGATGTCAAGTGTATTATGTAATAATAACTGAAAAGGACATTATTCAGTTCAATGTGAACCCCCATCAAAATTCACTCTGTCTCAGCTAGAGTAATTGACAGATGTTCTTGAAAACAACCCTTAAAAAAATTCATGAATATGTAGAGTACCAGTCAAAAGTTTGGACACACCAACTCATTCAAGGGTTCTTCTTTAATTTTACTATTTTCTACATTGTAGAATAATAGTGAAGACATCAAAACTATGAAATAACACATATGGAATCATGTAGTAACCATAAAAGCCACCCTTTGCCTTGATGACAGCTTTGCACACTCTTGGCATTCGCTCAACCAGCTTCACCTGGAAGGCTTTTCCAACAGTCTTGAAGGAGTTCCCACATATGCTGAGCACTTGTTGGCTGCTTTTCCTTCACTCTGCCGTCCGAGTCATCCCAAACCATCTCAATTGGGTTGAGGTCGGGGGATTGTGGAGGCCAGGTCATCTGATGCAGCATTCCATCACTCTCCTTCTTGGTAAAATAGCCCTTACACAGCATGGAGGTGTGTTGGGTCATTGTCCTGTTGAAAAACAAATGATAGTCCCACTAAGCCCAAACCAGATGGGATGGTGTATCGCTGCAGAATGCTGTGGTGGCCATGCTGGTTAAGTGTGCCTTGAATTCTAAATAAATCACAGACAGCGTCACCAGCAAAGCACCAGCAAAGCACCCCCACACCATAACACCGCCTCCTCCATGCTTTACGGTGGGAACTACACATGTGGAGATCATCCGTTCACCCACCCATTTTTGGAACCAAACATCTCCAATTTGGACTCCAGACCAAAGGACACATTTCCACCGGTCTAATGTCCATTGCTCATGATTCTTGGCCCAAGCAGGTCTCTTCTTATTATTGGTGTCCTTTAAATCAAATCAAATCAAATTGTCTTTGTCACATGCGCCGAATACAACAGGTGTAGACCTTACAGTGAATTGCTTACTAACAAGCCCTTAACCAACAACGCAGTTTTAAGAAAGACTACCAAAGAAAATCTATGCAAATAGTCTGGGTAGCCATTTGATTAGATGTTCAGGAGTCTTATGGCTTGGGGGTCGAAGCTGTTTCGAAGCCTCTTGGACCTAGACTTGGCGCTCCGGTACCGCTTGCCGTGAGGTAGCAGAGAGAACAGTCTAAGACTAGGGTGGCTGGAGTCTTTGACCATTTTTAGGGCCTTCCTCTGACACCGCCTGGTATAGAGGTCCTGGATGTCAGGAAGCTTGGCCCCAGTGATGTACTGGGCCGTACGCATTACCCTCTGTAGTGCCTTAGGGTCGGTGGCCGAGCAGTTGCCATGCCAGGCAGTGATGCAACCAGTCAGGATGCTCTCGATGGTGCAGCTGTAGAACCTTTTGAGGATCTGAGGACCAATGCCAAGTCTTTTCAGTCTCCTTAGGGGGAATAGGTTTAGTCGTGCACTCTTCATGACTGTCTTGGTGTGCTTGGACCATGTTAGTTTGTTGGTGATGTGGACACCATGGAACTTGAAGCTTTCAACCTGCTCCAAAACAGCCACGTCAAAGAGAATGGGGGCGTGCTTGGTCCGCTTCTTTTTCCTGTAGTCCACAATTATCTCCTTTGTCTTGATCACGTTGAGGGAGAGGTTGTTATCCTGGCACCACACGGCCAGGTCTCTGACCTCCTCCCTATAGGCTGTCTCGTCATTGTATGTGATCAGGCCTACCACTGTTGTGTCATCGGCAAACTTAATGATCCAGGATCTAGTTGCAGAGGGAGGTGTTTAGTCCCAGGGTCCTTAGCTTAGTGATGAGCTTTGAGGGCACTATGGTGTTGAACGCTGAGCTGTAGTCAATGAATAGCATTCTCACATAGGTGTTCCTTTTGTCCAGGTGTCAAAGGGCAGTGTTGAGCGCAATAGAGATTGCATAATCTGTGGATCTGTTGGGGCAGTATGCAAATTGGAGTGGGTCTAGAGTTTCTGGGATAATGGTGTTAATGTGAGCCATGACCAGCCTTTCAAAGCACTTCATGGCTACAGACATGAGTGCTACGGGTCGGTAGTCGCTTAGGCAGGTTATCTTAGTGTTCTTGGGCACAGGGACTATGGTGGTCTAATTGAAACATGTTGGTATTACAGACTCAGACAGGGAGAGGTTGAAAATGTCAGTGAAGACACTTGCCAGTTGGTCAGCGCATGCTCGGAGTACACGTCCTGGTAATCCGTCTGGCCCTGTGGCCTTGTGAATGTTGACCTGTTTTAAGGTCTTACTCACATTGACTACGGAGAGCGTGATCACACAGTCGTCCGGAACAGCTGATGCTCTCATGCATGCTTCAGATTTGCTTGCCTCGAAGCGAGCATAGAAGTAATTTAGCTCGTCTGGTAGGCTCGTGTCACAAGGCAGCTTGGGCTGTGCTTCCCTTTGTAGTCTGTAATAGTTTTCAAGCCCTGCCACATCCGACGAGCGTCGGAGACGGTGTAGTACGATTCAATCTTAGTCCTGTATTGACGCTTTGCCTGTTTGATGGTTCGTCAGAGAGCATAGCAGGATTTCTTATAAGCTTCCGGGTTAGAGTCCCGCTCCTTGAAAGCGGCGGCTCTACCCTTTAGCTCAGTGCGGATGTTGCCTGTAATCCATGGCTTCTGGTTGGGGTATGTACGTACAGTCACTGTGGGGACGACGTCATCTATGCACTTATTGATGAAGCCAGTGACTGATGTATGAAAAAAAATGTATGCACTCACTAAACTGTAAGTCACTCTGGATAAGAGCGTCTGCTAAATGACTACAATGTGTTCTCCTCAATGCCATCAGAAGAATCCCGGGAACATATTCCAGTCTGTGCTAGCAAAACAGCCCTTTAGATTAGCATCTGCTTCATCTGACCACTTTTTTATTGACCAAGTCACAGGTGCTTCCTGCTTTAGTTTTTGCTTGTCAGCAGGAATCAGGAGGATAGAATTTTGGTCAGATTTGCCAAATGGAGGGCGAGGGAGAGCTTTGTACACGTCTCTGTGTGTGGAGAAAAGGTGGTCTAGAGTTTTTTCCCTCTGGTTGCACATTTAACATGCTGGTAGAAATTAGGTAAAACGGATTAAGTTTCCCTGCATTAAAGTCCCCGGCCACTAGGAGCGCTGCCTCTGGATGAGCGTTTTCCTGTTTGCTTATGGCCGTATACAGTTCATTGAGTGCGGTCTTAGTGCCAGCATCGGTTTGTGGTGGTAAATAGATATCTACGAAGAATATAGATGAAAACTCTCTTGGTAGATAGTGTGGTCTCTACCTCAGACCACCAAAACCTAGTAGTGGTTTCTTTGCAGCAATTCGACCATGAAGGCCTGATTCACTCAGTCCCCTCTGAACAGTTGATGTTGAGATGTGTCTGTTACTTTTATTTGGGCTGAAATCTCTGAGGCTGGTAACTCTAATGAACTTATCCTCTGCAGCAGAGGTAACTCTGGGTCTTCCATTCCTGTGGCGGTCCTCATAAGAGCCACTTTCATCATAGTGCTTGATGGTTTTTGCAACTGCACTTAAAGAAACTTTCAAAGTTCTTGAAATGTTCCGTATTGACTGACCTTCATGTCTTAAAGTAATGGTGGACTGTCGTTTCTCTTTGCTTAATATAGACTTGGTCTTTTACCAAATAGGGCTATCTTCTGTATACCCCCCTTACCTTTTCACAACACAACTGATTGGCTGAAACGCATTAAGAAGGAAAGACATTCCACAAATTAACTTTTAAGAAGGCACATCTGTTAATTGAAATGCATTCCAGGTGACTACCTCATGAAGCTGGTTGAGAGAATGCCAAGAGTGTGCAAAGCTGTCATCAAGGCAAAGGGTGGCTATTTGAAGAATCTCAAAAATAAAATATATTTTGATTTGTTTAACACTTTTTTGGTTACTACATGATTCCATGTGTATTATTTCATAGTTTTGATGTCTTCACTATTATTCTACAATGTAAAAAATAGTAAAAATTAAGGAAAACCCTTGAATGAGTAGATGCGTCCAAACTTTTGACTGGTAGTGTATATCCGTGAAGTCTCAAGGCTCAAACAAACCAGCCATTGCATTATTCTCAAGGGAAGAATAATTTTACGTTGTCAAGTTAGACATCCATCCTAATCCACATAGAGATTCAGGCACTGACAAATATAATAACCTTACAAAATGAGCAATGCCCTCCAAGATTCTAAACAAACAGCCAACTCAGAAACGTCTCACCTAGAGACGACAAGTAGGTCGCTGCATTGTTTACTTTTCAGAGTTTTCTCCAACACAAATAAAGAACACCTCCTTGGAAGCTATAACAACGTATTACAATGGCCATTATTCTCATTTCATAAAACTCTCCTAAATTGCACAATTACTGAGTGTACGCCTACTACGCCCCCGGTCCACCTGCTGTCAGTCAGAGAGGTGCATCTTGGGGCCTCTGAACTCCCACGGTATCGCAACGCTCACAACAACATCGACACGTCTTCCTCCCGGCTGTCACAGCTGCCAGGCGACAGCAAGGAGATGACCACAATGACGTCTGGAGGAGGGCCATCAAACAGATGATTGGCACAAGCTTTGACTCCTTAAAGTACAGAGGAACTGGAAGAAGCTGTGCACCAGGAGTTTTATAGACTCAATACACTACATGTAGGTGAAATAGGCGATAGGGGACATATGAGGGTTTTGAAAGCAGAAATGTGTTGATGGCACTGGTCAATATGTAATCATGCACCGACCAGAAGGATGCTTTGTCGTACTTTCACATTTTATTGCACTGCTAAATCGATACGGTTTATAGAAGTTATATACATAGATATAATTTAGAGACAGTTTAAAAGCATACCTCACATTGTGATGTACTGTGTAGTGTTTGTTCTTGTTGGAATATAGGATGTGTAGCTATGATTTCCTTACAGAAAAAAATGACTCTCATTGCCATCTGTCAGTGGTCAGTGAGTTGTTTGTGTGTTTGATCCAGGCTATTGATCTACTCTCTCTCCCAGTGGGGGTGTAAGTGCCTTAGGATGAAAACTGCGACTGTATCAGCATTCAAACCCTGTCTGACTGCTATTTGTGGACTATTTCAAAGAAGACTCTTCTCCAAAGCATTGCGGGCCATTCTGCAAGGCATGAAAGTCAATAGTTCTTTAAGAACTAAACAAAAAATGTGATATTTAACATTTAACTTTCTAGTTTAAAAAATATCAACTTTATCAAAAATACATGGTACAGGTATTTGGCTTAAATCATTGCTGTGAATCTTACTGCTTGAACTCATTCAACTCTCAAATTATTCCTGTGGAAAGTTGAGAGTAACTAACACCTAGTAGGGAGTAACTAAAAACACCTAATTCCCTTCCTTTGGTCATATTCTTGTAGCATTAACTGGGGAAGTCTTGGTCTGGCGCTGACTTGTCTGATAATGGGATGTTCATTTTCCTCTCTACTGCTCCACTGCTTCCTCATTCTCCCCTGATACCGTAGCTCTCCTTATATGGTCATACAGACAGACCTTTGTTTCCAGGATAGACTCTTGGAATGCCAACAGCATCAACCACAACAACACCAGCAGCAGAAAAAACAACACATGGCCACAATAATCAGCAGGAATTTTTCTATCACACCTACTTACAGTATGTCATTATCTGTGCTATAATGTATTTATTTTCTGATAACCTGGAGAGTATAGGAATAAAATATTTATGTACAATCTATTATGGAAACTATATCAAAGGAGTCCATCAAACATGGTCAATAGCATGCCTACGTGTTATACAATAAAACATTTGCACAATACAGAAGATTGTCATGGTAACACAAGATGACATTCTTCAGCTTTTCTCTCTCTCCATCTCTCTCTCTCTCTCTCTCTCTCTCTCTCTCTCTCTCTGGGATATTAACTAACATCATAGAGAAGAAGTGCTGGGGGCTAATTAACTGTAACTCATATGGTAGCTGAGTCTAACCTGTTGCATCAGTCCAGCGCCTCCACGGCCATGATTCATCTGTGGCTCACTACTGGATCTGGGTAAACATTGAGCAATGACATTAAAGCTAGAATCCTTGGTTGCTACATACATTTTAGATTTTAATGATTACAGTTTTTCTCGATTGCTGAGACACATTTCTTGAAAGCTGCTCTCCTTTTCTCTTAACTGTGAACACAAAACCCAATTTTCAAGCTACATTCACAAAACCGCAGACTCTTCTTGCAAAACCAAACTTTCACCTCAAAACAGTTCAATCTGTGCTCAAAACTGAACTATGTTGTCAAATCGTGCCCCGAGTCAATCAAAATAAAAAACACTACTGAACAGTCACTAAACACTACGTAGAAAAATAGAAAACACAATGCTCAGGACATGAAGCTGGAGAAATAAATGTTTATTGTTCACTGTAGGCTAAATGCATGTTGCAAAACAAAAAAAAACTGTGCATTTAGCACTTGTACAAAAAGACAAAACAGAAATCTTGTGCATTTACATGTAGCACTTGTAAAAACAAACAGAAATCTTATGCGTTTGCCAATTGTGTACAGTAAGCCCATGTAAAAATAAAGTACAAAAATATACAAATAAGTGCATTACTCAGCCACAGCATCTTGTCTTCGTACTGGGTCAGGCCACAGGACTTCATCCACATCACAGGCCACATTTTGTCTGGCCAGGCAACGGGGGAAAAAAACCCTGGCATGCCGTATCCAGGCTTGGCATGCCTCCACACCTATGTCACCACAGGCAAGTCCCATGGCTTGCAGGAGATTTACCCTGGTGTAAGGTTGGCGTTCATATACCTTCCACCGCCATGAGGAGAAGAATTCCTCAATGGGGTTTAGGAAAGGGGAGTACGGTGGAAGGCAAAGATTGATAAAACCTTGGTTCATATTGTACCTCTCTAACCTGGAGGGCTCTGTGAAAACTCACATTGTCCCAAACAACAACATAGATGGGATGCTCATCCTGCTGCCCTAACAAAGCATCTCGCATGTGATTGAGGAAAATGAGGAGCTGGTGAGTGTTGTAGGGCCCCAGGTTGGCATGATGGTGGACAACCCCATGATTGCTGATGGCAGCACATAATGTGACATTGCCACCACGCTGCCCAGGAACACCAACAATGGCCCGATGGCCAATCACATTACGGCCTCTCCTTCTCCTTTTGGTGAGATTAAACCCAGCTTCATCCATGTAGATGTATTGATGGGGTCTTTCCATTGCATCCAGTTGAAAAACCCTCTGTAGAAATAGATATGGTTTTGTGAGTGATACGGAAAAAGTGATTTAGGCCACTACAGTAAATCACTACTTAGAGTAATCAACATTGAATGTGTCTGGATATATGCCAACCTGTACATACTGGAATCTTTGCTCTTTGACTCTGTCTGAGTTGCGATCAAAGGGCACTCTGTATAGCTGTTTCATGCGCAGTCTGTTGCGCTTGAGGACACGATCAACAGTAGAGAGGCTGACACTGTTGATACCCTCAAAATGTAAATGGTCCTCAATGATCTTCTGCTGAATTTCGCTCAGTTTAATGGCATTGTTCTCACGGACCATATCAACAATTAGGGTCTCTTGGTGTGGGGAGAACATACCTGTCCTCCCACCCCCATGTGGCAGTCTTTCAATTCTACAAAAAGAGAACATGGAGTTACAAAAAATATACATGGAATACTAGGCCTACAAACAGTTAGACCAACCCTCCATTAAAATACTACAGTACATTGGTACAGTGATGTACTGAAACATATATTTACTTACAGTATACTGTGGTACAGTATATAGTATGTCATACAGTAATTGCTGTCAACATTTACATACTGTACTATAATGTCAAAAAAAGGTAATTACCTGTTCTCTTCTCTAAATCTTCGGATTATGGTGGACACAGTGAATCTACTGATGTTTGGTTGTACCCTTTGTCCAGCCTCCCTCATGCTCATACCATGGACAAGAACATGGTCAATCACAGTAGCTCTGATTTCATCAGATATTACTATTCTTTGTCTTCGCTGACCACCTCGACCACCTCGACCTCCTCTCACACGAACTCTTCCTCTCAGATTTCTAATTTTGAGTTGTTGTGTTCAAGTGGTGACACCTGTGCTCTAATTGTGTTTGACTTTTGTCACCTGTGCTCACCATTATGCAGCACGGGTGCATCACAATGAAAATGTGTTGGCAAGTTATGTCTAAACAGGTGAAAAGTGCTTATGGTTTTGCCAAAAGAGTGATTGATTCAATCAGTGGGTTCAGGCAACTGAGCATTTGGTTCAGACAATAGGGTTTAGTGTTTTAGCAATTGAGAAAAACTGTAATGATATATACCGATTGATTCTTGACGAATATAACATATAAATGCCTCTTGAGCTTAGTTCAACTGTTCTACCTCATCAGCACACAACATATAAGCTTGTTTTACTCCAATGTTTGTAAACAATGTCAAAGTTAACAAACACTGTACAGCCTCAAAACACTATAATTTTGATATCATGGATGGTCAGTCCTTTCATCCATAGCTCTGTCTATGAATTTGAGAGTAGTTACATTTCACTAGGCCCATCGCTCAGCTTTTTACTAAAACTGTGCCAGGCGACCGCTGTGTTATTGTTTAAATTAAGGATTCTAGCTTTAAGACGAGAGCATCCTCTACCTGCCTTCTCATGGGAACATGACGTCAAAGGGGATACAGGCACACAGCAGAGAACACATTGTACAGCCGCTCATGCAGCCGGCAGCCCCGGCGGGATCAGAATCCATCATCATCATCACATTGTATAAAAGTGCTTTGACATATTTTTTTAATTTCCTTTTCCACGGCACCATTTTGACTTGCAGGTAACATTTCAAAAGGCTATTCGAAAGGTTTACTTGACAAGACTGCCAAATGAAAGTAAAGTGCAATTTCAGAGATTGTATGATTTCCCCCTCCCAGCTTTCTGATTGTTGCTCTCCACTCTGACGAGCCTTTGGAACAGGGTTTAGAAAGAGCCTCTTATGAAACATATTTTACGCCAACTGGGGCCCCTGCTCCTTTCTCGTCTTTGGTTTTTCTTTCTCAGTTTTTTCCCATTGCTCAATTTTTGGTGTCTGGTAAAAGCCTCTCTACTTTCTTTTATGTAATTCAACAAGAAGACTTCCTGAGCTTTGAAAGCTTGAAAGGCCACACAGTTTAGTTTCACTTCTGACTTGATCATGGACTGTGTTTTTTCACATAAAGGCCTTACGCTTCAAGCACTCCTTTAATAAACACTTGAAAAGAAAGACATTCTAATGAGCCAATGGAAGGGATGAAAGAGTGCAGAGTGAGGGATTGTTGAAGGGACTGGGAGGAAGAAGAGGAGAGGCATAGTCCAGAAGTGAGTACTTGGAGAAGTGGAGGAGAAGAGGAGTATCCGAGGCTATCTGTTTCCATGTGAGAATCAGAAGGCGGCACTTGAAGTCTTGAATTCTGCTCTGTCTCTGAATGTAAATGTCTTCTCATCAAAGGCACCATGCACAACCATGGCACTGTCTGTCTGTCTGTGGCATTATCCTGTCTTACATTAGAAGATACATATCTTTATGGAGGAGCCTGCATTCTGCATTCTTCACCTTTGAACTCTGTGATGGAAGAGAAAGGCTGAGTCACACATATGGAACACTGATTTCTAAAGAGAACGAGGGGGTGATTGGGTTTGTGTGTCTACTTGTGTGGGGAGAGGGGGAGTTAGTTTCCGGCATCCGTGTATTTATGCCGTAACGGTATTTTATGAGCTGTTCAGACAAAAACATCTTAATAATAACAGAAACCATTGTATTATTTGGTGACTTTACAACAAAAATGTAAATTAATGCCCAAATTCTGAGCAGTGATGGCAGTAGCAGGCATGGTGGCATAATCAGTTTCACTGTGCAGCCACAGGGGAAGGAGAGAGAGAGAGTGAGAGAAAGAAAGGGTGAGAAAGAGATAGAGGGTGGGTGTATGTGTCTGTGTGCATGTTTGTGTTTGTGTGTGAGTTAGTGAGGATGTGTAGAGTATGTGTGCGAGTATGCCTTTGCGTATTTATATGTTTTAGCCGAGGGATAGCGGGCCCTGCCTGCTTCTAGAACATCCCAGGCATTGGTTTCAGTGAGCGGTTCCAGAGAGCGGCTGAAGTGAGGGGTTATTTATCATCCCAGCACCCAGGCCTTATCGTTCGTCTCTCGAAATGAGATGCTATCTTGGACGGCTTAATCTGGTTTCCAGTCGCAGCGTTTAACGCCCTTGGGAGTAGAGAGCGTGTCGCCTGTCAGGACTCATTGTTCCAGCAACCAAGAGGAAGAGAGGCCAGACTCACAGAGGTGCAGAGGGGTGAGGGTAGGAGGGGAAGAGAGAGAGAGAGACAGGGAGAGAGAGAGAGAGAATAGGAGATAAATAGAAAGGAGTGTGCGTGCATGTGATATGGGTTTGTGTGAGAGGAAGGTAAAGAGAGAGAGTTGAGAGTGATAGATAGGAAGTGTGTGGGAGAAAGTGAAAGAGAAGGAGGAAGAAAGTGAATGGTGAGAATGACTGTACAATATGTTGTCCTTGTGCGTGTGTATGTGTGTGTGTGTTTGTATGCATGCATAAACCTGTGTGTGTGCTTGTACTGTATGCATGCATACGTGGGTGTGCTTGTACAGTACCAGTCAAAAGTTTGGACACACCTACTTAACAAGGGTTCTTCTTTATTTTTACTATTTTTTACATTGTAGAATAATAGTGAAGACATCAAAACAATGAAATAACACATATGGAATCATGTAGTAACCAAAAAAAGTGTTAAACATATTATATTTGAAATTCTACAATAGCCACCCTTTGCCTTGATGACAGCTTTGCACACTCTTGGCATTCACTCAACCAGCTTCACCTGGAATGCTTTTCCAACAGTCTTGAAGGAGTTCCCACATATGCTTAGCACTTGTTGGCCGCTTTCCCTTCACTCTGTCGTCCGAGTCATCCCAAACCATCTCAATTGGGTTGAGGTCGTGGGATTGTGGAGGCCAGGTCATCTGATGCAGCACTCTCCTTCTTGGTAAAATAGCCCTTACACAGCCTGGTGTCAGAGGAAGGCCCTCAAAATTGTCAAAGACTCCAGCCACCCTAGTCATAGACTGTTCTCTCTGCTACCGCACGGCAAGCGGTTCCGGAGCGCCAAGTCTAGGTCCAAAAGGCTTCTCAACAGCTTCTACCCCCAAGCCATAAGACTCCTGAACAGCTAATCATGGCTACCCGGATTCTACCCCCCCACCCCACCCCACCCCATATTTTTACGCTGCTGCTACTCTGTTAATTATTTATGCAAAGTCACTTTAACTCTACCCACATGTACATATTACCTCAACTACCTCAACTAGCCTGTGCCCCCGCACATTGACTCTGCACCAGTACCCCCCTGTATATCGCCTCCCTACTGTTATTTTATTTTACTTCTGCTCTTTTTTTCTCAACACTTTTTTGTTGTTGTTGTTTTATTTTACTTTTTTATTTAAAAAATAAATGCATTGTTGGTTAAGGGCTGTAAGTAAGCATTTCACGGTAATGTCTACACCTGTTGTATTCGGCGCATGTGGCAAATAACATTTGGTTTGATTTGATTTGATTTGGAGGTGTGTTCGGTCATTGTCCGTTTGAAAAACAAATGATAGTCCCCCTAAGCCCAAACCAGATGGGATGGCGCATCGCTGCAGAATGCTGTGGTAGCCATGCTGGTTAAGTGTGCCTTGAATTCTAAATAAATCACAGACAGTGTCACCAGCAAAGCACCCCCACACCATAACACCTCCTCCTCTATGCTTTACGGTGGGAACTACACATGCGGAGATCATCCGTTCATCCACACCGCGTCTCACAAAGACACAGCGGTTGGAACCAAAAATCTCAAATTTGGACTCCAGACTAAAGAACACATTTCCACCGGTCTAATGTCCATTGCTCGTGTTTCTAGGCCCAAGCAGGGCTCTTATTATTATTGGTGTCCTTTAGTAGTGTTTTTTTTTGCAGCAAATCGAACATGAAGGCCTGATTCACTCAGTCCCCTCTGAACAGATGTGTCTGTGACTTAAACTCTGTGAAGCATTTATTTGGGCTGCAATTTCTGAGGCTGGTAACTCTAATTAACTTATCCTCTGCAGCAGAGTAACTCTGGGTCTTCCATTCCTGTGGCGGTCCTCATAAGAGCCACTTTCATCATAGCGCTTGATGGTTTTTGCGACTGCACTTGAAGAAACTTTCAAAGTTCTTGAAATGTTCCCTATTGACTGACCTTCATGTCTTAACGTAATGATGGACTGTAATTTCTCTTTGCTTATTTGAGCTGTTCTTGCCATAATAGGGACTTGGTCTTTTACCAAATAGGGCTATCTTCTGTATACCCCCCTTACCTTTTCACAACACAACTGATTGGCTCAAATGCATTAAGAAAGAAAGAAATTCCACAAATTAAGTTTTAAGAAGGCACACCTGTTAATTGAAATGCATTCCAGGTGAATACCTCATGAAGCTGGTTGAGAGAATGTCAAGAGTGTGCAAAGCTGTCATCAAGGCAAAGGGTGGCTATTTGAAGAATCTCAAATATAAAATATATTTTGATTTGTTTAATACTTTTTTGGTTACTACATGATTCATTTACATTACATTTACATTTCCACATTTACATTTCCACATGATTCCACATGTGTTATTTCATAGTTTTGATGTCATCACTATTATTCTACAATGTAAAAAATAGTAAAAATAAAGAAAAACCCTTGAATGAGTAGGTATGTCCAAGTTTCTGACTGGTAGTGTATGTGCATGTATGCTTTTATAAAATGGGTGTCTGTGTGTGTGTGCTTGTATGCATGCATGCATACACGAGAGAGAGAGAGAGAGAGAGAGAGAGAGAGAGAGAGAGAGAGAGAGAGAGAGAGAGAGAGAGAGAGAGAGAGAGAGAGAGAGAGAGAGAGAGAGAGAGAGAGAGAGAGAGAGAGAGAGAGAGAGAGAGAGAGAGAGAGAGAGAGAGAGAGAGAGAGAGAGAGAGAGAGAGAGAGAGAGAGAGAGAGAGAGAGAGAGAGAGAAGAGAGAGAGAGAGAGAGAGAGAGAGAGAGAGAGAGAGAGAGAGGAGAGAGAGAAGAGAGAGAGAGAGAGAGAGAGAGAGAGAGAGAGACTGAGAGAGACTGAGAGAGACTGAGAGAGAGACTGAGAGAGACTGAGAGAGACTGAGAGAGAGACTAAGAAGAAAGGGGGAATGATGAAGATGAAGATATGATTGGGCAGGGATCAATTGAGATAGAACATCAATAGAAAAGGGGAATAACAACAAGACAAAAAGTAGGGGGGTGTTAATAGGTGTTGACAATGATGAGCTGAATGGGAAAGAAACGTGTACCCTGGAAATACAGCTGGATCTGACAGGCCCCTGAGGGCTGATTGTAGGCTCACTGTGATCTGACGCCATTTCAAAAGCCCACAGCAGCCGCATGCTACACCCTAGCCAATGTGACGCTAACTTCCATCACTAACCTCTGATTGATTAGCATTTGCTGTATTTCTGCCATTAACCTGCATGTCCAGCTGACAACGCCGTTGTAAATCGGAGGAAATCAAGCCCTACAAGGTAGTAATGTTTCACTGGCTTTTGTCGGGTGAGGTTTATCATCTGCCCCACTCTCTCGGTTCCCTCAAGGGGATCATTATTGTATTTTCCTTGATGAACACCATTAGGTAAATTGGCCTGCTGGAGAGAAAGAGCGATCCCGGTGGCCCACTCTCTCTCTCCCTACTGTTGATTACTTTGTTCAAAATTCCAAATTGAGCCTCCTGCCCTTTAAGGACTTGGCAATGTTGGGTTAATTTGCAGAACATGCTGTAATCATTATTAAATATACTTCCTTCTCTTAGTGGGACATGAATGTGGCGGCCAGAGAGGCAGCCATAGTGTTTTGTTGCTGCTCGTGTCTTTTATGTTTTGTTTGTTTACTCATGGATTTGTGACAAAATGCGGATTTTATCAATTCTGTGTCTATATATCTTGTCTGTATATTCTGTGTCACGCCCTGGCCTATAGAACTCTAGCTAGTTTGGTCAGGGTGTGAATATATTCTAGGTTTGTATTTCTACGTTTGGCCGGGTGTGGTTCCCAATCAGAGGCAGCTGTCGCTCGTTGTCTCTGATTGGGGATCATACTTAGGCAGCCAGTTTTCCTGCCTGCGTTGTGGGATTTTGTTATGTTCATGTTTAGGCTTGTGTGTTAGCGTTTGGACCGTCATGGTTAAGTTTGTTGTTTTGGTCACTGTTTCATGTGTTTATTAGTTAATAAACATGTTCGCCGTTCACGCTGCACCTTGGTCCGTCCCGTTCCTTAACGTACGTGACAGAAACTCCCACCAGACCTGGATCAAGCAGTGTGCCGAGGAGGAGCAGAGAGGATGGACTTGGCGGGAGATAAGAGAGGATCTGGCAAGAAAGATGGAGGCCCTGAAAGGGATCAGGGTGGAGAGACAGCCCCAATAAAAAAAAATTGGGGGGCTAAAAGGGTGGTCGGGGAGCGACAGAGAGGAGCCCCGACCACTGCACTCGTGGGGGCTCAAGGAGGAGTCCTCACTGGAGGAGGACGGGGCGCGGAGTGTAAAGGACGGAGACAGTCATAGACCTCCAGCGCCGGTTCCCAGTCCGGTACGCCCCGTACCTGCTACCTGCACCAAGCCAGTGGTGCATGTTCCCAGTCCGGTCCGGCCTGTTCCTGCTCCTCGCACCAAGCCGGTGGTGCGCGTCGCCAGTCCGGCCCGGCCTGTCCCTGCTCCTCGCACCAAGCCAGTGGTGCGCGTCGCCAGTCAGGCCCGGCTTGTTCCTGCTCCTCGCACCAAGCCAGTGGTGCGCGTCGCCAGTCCGGCACGGCCTGTTCCTGCTCCTCGCACCAAGCCAGTGGTGCGCATCGCCAGTCCGGCACAGCCCGTGCCCGTTCCACCGGTGCCTGGGCCGGCACCGGTCAGTGGCTCCACTCCGGAGCCAGAGCAGTCCGCTCCACCGGTGCATGATCCAGCTCCGGTCAGCGGCTCCATGCCGGAGACAGAGCAGTCCGCTCCACCGGTGCCTGATCCAGCTCCGGTCAGCGGCTCCACTCCGGAGCCGGAGCCGCCACCGAGGCTGGAAGCCCACCCGGACCCTTCCCGATTCAGTCAGGTTTGTGCGGCCGGAGTCCGCACCTTTGGGGGGGGCGGTACTGTCACGCCCTGGCCTATAGAACTCTAGCTAGTTTGGTCAGGGTGTGAATATATTCTAGGTTTGTATTTCTATGTTTGGCCGGGTGTGGTTCCCAATCAGAGGCAGCTGTCGCTCGTTGTCTCTGATTGGGGATCATACTTAGGCAGCCAGTTTTCCTGCCTGCGTTGTGGGATTTTGTTATGTTCATGTTTAGGCTTGTGTGTTAGCCTTTGGACCGTCACGGTTAAGTTTGTTGTTTTGGTTACTGTTTCGTGTGTTTATTAGTTAATAAACATGTTCGCCGTTCCCGCTGCACCTTGGTCCGTCCCGTTCCTTAACGTACGTGACATTCTGTTTATTGTCTGTCTGTATATTCTGTTTATTGTGGCAGCACCATTTCACCACGTCAAATTCCTGTACATGCAAATGTATTTGGCGAATAAAGGTGATTCTGATTTAACACAAAGTCAGAGCCAACACAGGGGGATAACTGTCATAAATGGTAATGTCATGTAGATCTGGAATTCTTACAGGTTACATGACTGATGTCACGCCTACTCCAGCTCTTTCTCTCCAGTGCTCGACGTCGCCGGTCTACTAACCACCGGCCCTGGCAACAATCATTACGCACACCTGCTCCCCATCATTACGCACACCTGCTCCACATCATTATCTCCTTGATTACTCCCCCTTTATTTAGCCCTCAGTAGACAGCAGTCACTAGGTAGTATTGTTTTCTCTCATGTTATGTACGCTTCTCATGTTATGTTCTTCTGCATTTATTCTTTATTCAACTCATTTATTCAACTTCTACACCTGCTTCCCAACTCCCGGCGTATTACGTTATAGAATACTACGCAATATGGAAGCAGAAGAGGACAAAACCATCTTCCAGGCGGTTAACGAACAGGGTCATCTACTCCACCAACACCACGACCAGCTGGCGCAACTGGGTACGGCCATGGAGGTCCTCCGCGTTCTCCACCACAAGCGAGACTCTCCATACCCCTATCCGAGGGCCTCCTACCACGGGTCGTCACAGTGAGCCAGTTCCCCAGCCTACCCAGCCTGTCCACCCAGGTCAGCTATGCCGATTGTCCCTTCCGGATAAATATGACAGCACTTCATCGAAATGCCGTGGCTTCCTACTCCAGTGCTCCTTCTATCATGCCCATCAGATGGGAACTCCTACCACCGAGAGGTCCAAGGTTGCCACGGTCATTTCCTTCCTGACCGGGCGGGCGTTGGAGTGGGCTATGGCTGTCTGGGAGAAAGGAGGAGCTGGGTTCCTATGAGATGTTCATGGCTCTGTTCAGCGATCCCGGTGGCCCACTCTCTCTCTCCCTACTGTTGCTTACTTTGTTCCATTTTGAGCCTCCTGCCCTTTAAGGACTTGGCAATGTCGGGTTAATTTGCACCTGCTATCAACCTGCTAGAAGGCTCTGCGCCGCCGTGTCTACCCTCTGTCGGTGGCTGAGACCGAGGCCATGGAGGAGTACATCCTGGAGGCTCTCCAGCAGGGTTTTGTCCAGGGTTTTGCCCTCTCCAGCATCGGCAGGCCTCTTCTTCGTGACCAAGAAAGATGGGGGTCTGCGTCACTGCAACGATTACAAAGGTCTCAATTCCATTACGTCTAAGTACCGTTACCCCCTTTCGTTGGTAACGGCTGCCATCGAACAGCTCCGCGGGGTCCGTTTTTTTACGAAACTGGACCTGCGGAGTGCCTACAATCTTATCCGCATCCGAGAGGGGGATGAGTGGAAAACGGCATTCAGCACCATGTGTGGGTACTACGAGTACTTGGTGATGCCTTATGGACTAGCCAATTCTCAGTCAGAGTTTCAGGCATTCGTGATCGGGCGCCAAGTGGTCATGTATATTGACGACATCCTGGTCTACTCGGCCACATTGGAAGATCACATCGCTCACGTCCGAGTAGTCCTGAGACGCCTCCTGGAGAACTGCCTTTATGTTAAAGCGGAGAAGTGCCAGTTCCATCAGATCGAGATCTCCTTCTTGGGATACCGGATCAGCCAGCAGGGAGTGAGCATGGATGAAAGGAAGGTCAACGCAGTCATAAAGGGGCTCCAACGTTTCTGGGGTTTGCCAACTTCTACCGCCACTTCATTAAGAACTTGAGCTCCATCGCCTCTCCCCTCACCTCTCTCCTCAAGGGTGGTCCTCGTAAGTTGGTGTGGAGTCCTGCAGCGGATGAAGCTTTCTGCCTACTGAAGGGGCGTTTCACCTCCGCCCCGTTGCTGAGACACCCATATCCTACGCTACCCTTTGAGGTGGACGCATCGGAAGTGGGCGTGGTGCCATCCTGTCCCAATGCCAAAGTAACCCACAGAAATTGTCCATGTACATACTTAAAAAATTAAATAAAAATGTCCCCTACAGAGTGGAACTATGCCGTCGGCGACCGGGAGCTCCTGGCGGTGAAGTTGGCATTAGAGGAGTGGAGACATTGGCTGGAGGGTGACCATCGGAACCTGGAGTACATACGGACGGCGAGGTGACTGAACCCGCGCCAAGCAAGGTGGGCCTTTTTTCTTCACTAGATTCCACTTCACCCTTTCATATCGTCCAGGTTCTAAGAACATCAAAGCCAATGCCCTGTCCCGTCTCCACGATTTGAGAGAGGTTCCGATCCCTAGTGCGCCCATCATTCCACCCTCTCGAATCATTGCTCCCGTGCTCTGGGATGTATACGTGGACATCCGCCAGGCTCTGGAGAGGGAACCTGCGCCTACTACCTGCCCTCTGGAGCGCATCTACGTTCCCACTGGGGTATCACCCGCACTATCCACACCCTCTCCGTTAAGTACTGGTGGCCCACATTGGCGCAGGACGTCACCCGCTATATCAACTCCTGCTCCGTATGTGCCCAAACCAAATCTCCCCGGCACGCTCCAGCAGGGAAACTCCTTTCTCTTCTGGTGCCTCAGCAGCCTTGGTCACATCTGGCTATAGACTACGTAACTGATCTCCCTCTTTCTGATGGTTTTATCACTATTATGGTTGTTGTTGACAGATTCTCTAAATCCTGCTGTGTGATCCCTCTCTCTGGTCTACCTACCACTCTCCAGTTCGCTGAGGCACTATTCCAGCAGGTCTTCTGGCACGATGGCCTTCCAGAGGACATCGTTTCCGACCGTGGTCTCCAATTCACATAGCGGTTATGGAAAACCTTTATGGAAAAGTTGGGGGCCACGGTGAGCCTCACATCCGGGTACCGGCCTCAGTCCGATGGGCAGATGGAGAGGATCAACCAGGAGCTGGGGAGGTTCCTAAAGACTCACTGCCAGGACCGACAGGGGGAGTGGGCCCGGTTCCTTCCTTGGGCAGAGTACGCCCAGAACTCACTTCGGCACTCCTCCACTGGGCTGACTCCCTTCCAGTGCGTCCTGGGATACCAGCCGGCCCCGGCTCCATGGACTTCGAGCCAGATGGAGGCCCCTGCAGTGGACGAGTGGTTCAGGCACACAGATGTGTGGAACGCCACCCACGTGAGGCTCCAGCGTGCCGTCCACCTTCAGAATGATCAGATGGACCACCACCGCAGTGAGGCTCCCGTGTTCCATCCTGGTGATCGCGTCTGGATCACCACCAGGAATCTCCCGCTCCGCCTGCCCTGCCGGTATCTGAGTCCCCGGTTTGTGGGGCCCTTCAAGGTCCCTGGAGGATCAATGAGGTAACATAATCTACAACTCCCATCCAACTACCGGATCTCACCATCCTTTCATGTCTACTTCCTCAGGCCGGTGGTTCCTGGTCCCCTGGCGGATGCCGTTCCCTGTGACACCTTTCCTCCTATCCTTCATGTTGAGGGGACCCCCGCCTATGCCGTGTGGTCCCTCCTGGATTCCTGATGTCATGGGGGTCGGCTCCAGTACCTGGTGGACTGGTAGGGGTACGGTCCTGAGAAGCGCTTTTGGGTCCCGGTGGGGGGTACTGTCACGTCTACTCCCGCTCCCTCTCTCCAGTACTCGATGTCGCCGGTCTACTAACCACCGGCCCTGGCAACAATCGTTACGCACACCTGGTCATCATTATCTCCTTGATTACTCCCCCTTTATTTAGCCCTCAGTAGACAGCAGTCACTAGGTAGTTTTGTTTTCTCTCACGTTACGTACGCTTCTCATGTTATGTTCTTCTGCATTTAGTCTTTATTGAACTCATCTTCTACACCTGCTTCCCGACTCCCGGCGTATTACGTTACAACTGATGTGTCCAAGAGCATCGACGTAAATTATTCATCCAATCAGGGCCCATAGTTTTTCATGGTTGGGTCAGGAAAAAACACTGGCCCTAATCATTATTTTATCGTAACCACTCATTCCAAGAGAAAAGTCATGAATGAGTTCAAGGATACAGTCAGGGGCACAACTTTCACATTGCATTTTTTTCCCCTCCAGTTTTATCATTGGAATGTGAAACAAAACGAGGCAACAGTGTGCTTCAGAACCATGCGGACGCCTCCGAGCGGTTTATGCGACTGGATAAAAAAATCTAATGTCCCCCCCCTTCTAAAACCAAAGTTGCGCCCCTGGATACGGTTATTGGTTGACCTTTACAGGAAGCAACACATTACTGGTAGTCTTATCTATACTAAAATAGAGAACCCTGAAAGAAAAAGTACCTGCAGCTTTGACCTCCATGCAGGGTAGCTCTGACTGAGTGCAGCAAATGTATTTTTCCCTCTTGCTGAAATATAAATACACAAACATTTACTGAACCCCAACTCAAAATCACGCAAACAAATATTATCGCTGCTGAAACACTAGTGGTCACAAAGACGACACACAATTGCATATTTAGGCACACTCACTCATATTTACATGGTGACACTAAAGAGGCCAATTGGGGCCCTTTACGCAGTCTTTCTTACTGTCATGTGCACCGGGTGTAAATGCTGATAAGTTATAAGTCATCGTGGTAGCATTTACAAGATACAGCGGGAAGTGGATCTACACCTTTGCAAGTGTGACAGTTCTCCATGTCCCTTTAGAGGTGCAGTTTGTGTGTGTGTGTGCTTGGTGGCGACTTCATGTGAGATTACTCTCCTTCTATCACAATATCTTGTCTACCTCTGTTTTAGAATAACCAGACCTACAGCAGGTTGCTGAGTGAGTGGGAGAAAAACGACATTAAGTATAACACAGATGACAAGATGCTGAGCTTGCGTAATGAAATCAATTTGCCCAATGCTGGGGCAAGGAGGAGTGTGTACATTTCATTTCCTTTCTAAGCAAGAAACAAAATGCACTTGACATTTCCTATGGAATCCTCAGCAGTCTGTCATTTTGACCTTTCTGTCCGATTGTCACGTATGATTCTAATCCGACGAGTGGGACGACAGCAAAATTACTACGTCAGAAATACCAAGCGGTTGTATTTTTTTTGTTTAAGCTGGGCTGAAGTGCATTTGGGTGTACCATTTTAACAGTTGTATTAATAATTTTACATGCCGGCAGATTCCTATGAAAATGTACTATAGCAGAACCAAGCTAAGCGTGGACAGAATACCAACAGTTTCATGGGGGAACATCTCAAACTGACTAGCCAAAAATGGATGTAGCCCACAGGAGGTTGGTGGCACCTTAATTGGGGAGGACAGGCACATGGTAATGGTTGGAGCGGAATAGGTGGAAAGGTATGGATGTGTCTGATGCCATTCCATTTGCTCCGTTCCAGACATTATTATGAGCCGTCCTCACCTCAGCATCCTCCACTGACATAGCCTATGCGTAATGCACATCCCTTCCTGAAAACATTCACATTTAATTTAGTCAAATGAGGGTTAGTTATCCTCCCACAATGACAAGTTATGTATCATTAGATTTTATTCATTAGAAGATTAAGGGTATACTGGGTATCTTTCTTAAGGTCTGGATGCCTTATATGGAATACAGTACGACTAAAGGAGTCTGTATTGAAAACATGCCCACGTCAGGGGAGATACCTATTTAGGCCATCTCTAGCTGCTGGGCTGATCAGTCCTGTCCCTGGGGGTCTGCCGTCCTGTGGGTTGTCACTCTGGCCTTGGCCTAACACACCTGATACCAATAATGAATGTTTCACTAAGAAAGCAGCAATATCCTTGCCTGTGAAGCCCTTTTTGTGCAAAGCAATGATGATGGCATGTGTTTCCTTGCAGGTAACCATAGCTAACAGAGGAAGAACAATGATTTCAAGCACCACCCTCCTTTTTAAAGCTTCCAGTCTGTTAGTCTAACTCAATCAGCATGACAGAGTGATCTCCAGCCTTGTCCTCGTCAACACTCCCACCTGTGTTAATGAGAGAATCACTGACATGATGGCAGCTGGTCCTTTTGTGGCAGGGCTGAAATGCAGTGGAAATGTTTTTGGGGGATTAAGTTCATTTTCATGTCAAAGAGGGACTTTGGAATTCATCGCAATTCATCTTCATGACATTCTGGAGTATATGCAAATTGCCATCATCAAAACTGAGGCAGCAGACTTTGTGAAAATTAGTATTTGTGTCATTCTCAAAACTTTTGACCACAACTGTACTTTTTTTTGTATTATTTATTATTCAAATTCCATTGACAATACAAAAACATAGAATATCAATACAAATATATTTTTCAATCTGTAAACATTAAATAAAGAAAGAAAATAAAGAAAAAAGAAGAATCACTACACATGAATACATTAAGATGTCAGAAACATTTTACATTCCTTTTGCAGATAAAAATGTAAAAGGATCAGGGGTTACATTTGTTTAAAATTGTTATAATGTTGTAAGAATATATTGTTCTTCTTGTCATTGACTAATTCTAGAGATTTTAATAAAGATTGCATTTTAGGCACATATTTCAAATAGGCTATTTGTGTTTGTGTATGAAGTATTTACCAGATAGTATCAAGAGTTAACAATGAACTCAGTAGCTTTGTTTTCATTCGAATCTTTCACTGTAAATACATGGGCCTTATTAATGAAATAAAACTTGTAATTACTTAGCTTCTGGCTCTAAAATAACTTCACAAGATTAACAGTTGCGCAAATGCAGGCTAGATGAGTTTATGACGTAGCCATGTCTCTGTCGAAAGTTATTTCACAATCACATGGTAGCGCATTCAACATATAAAAAGAGAGGGTAGTGTCTAATAAAATTACAGATTGTGTTATATATTATCAATATGAATAGATCATTATTACAATTATTTCTCATCAGAATATAGGGGAATGAAAAGTTTAATTTACGTGTGATGTTTTCCATCAGGAAGTTGAATTGACGAATCTACACATGTGAATCATAAATCATATTTACTAACTTTTCCAACATGGCTGCACATGTCAGAAATATGTTTTGTGAGTATGTTTATTGTGGCATTTCGCACCTTTTCTTTTAAACAAGAAAGAAAGACTTTGTAGTACGACAATAATTGAACGATAGTGATATAACTTAACTAACGTTAGTTAGCGCACTAGATTTCTTTTACGTGTTTTCACGTGCGAATTTGGAATGTATCGGCGCGGCGGGGGCAAGAGGGACCACAACAACAAGCCGGTGAAGAAGGATGAGAGCGACAGCAAAAAATATGCCGAGCTTTTGGTGTTCGGCTATGCCTGCAAGCTGTTCCGGGACGACGAGAGGGCTCACTTCCACGAGCAGGGCAAACAGCTCATACCATGGATGGGGGACAAGAACATCCTGATTGATAGGTCGGTTGAACAAACCTAGACGGAATTGTTATCCTAACCAACTTTCCTAATCAGATCTGTCTTTCGAAGGGACCGATCGGATTATTGTTTTGCTGAAGGCGTAGTTTACCAAAATATAACTGTGTGCGAACCATTTATCTAGCTTCCTTAATAATGTAAGTTTTGTCCTCATGAATGCGAAGATGCATTAGCTATTAACAAAAGGTAGCAGAGCATCATGTCAAGATGCTATGTTCTCCACAAGTTGGGTCATATTTCAACAGTGAACAAGCTCTACATGAGACTGACAGTTGTCTAAAATGGCCCCTTAAAATTGTCATAAATCAATGTACTTGTTTACAGGGCTTTGGACTATAGATAGTCTACTAGTAATATTGTATTCAATGTAGTATTATGTAACTGCCCATTGCCCTTTTAAGGGAGGCCTATGCGTGTTGGTGTATTTGGATTTGCTCTGGTAGCTTCAACATGAGAATATTCAGTTAAGTATATATTCAGTTCAGTTTCTTTCCAACACGATTTGGATGTAAACAACCTAAGATCTCTAAATGCATTTCACTAAACTGCATTCAAATGAGAACTTCAAACCTTACCAGCAAGTCGCCTACGAATCTAATTTGTTGATAATACCACAGCAAATTCAACCCAAACTTCTGCTATACGTCAAATATGTGAAATAAGGTGGTTCACAGTAATTACTGTCAAAATGTAGGTTCTTATACTGTTGACTAATGCCTGCCAAGTATCCCAGCTCTGTTGTTTCCCTTTTGCTTTCAGTTGTTCTTTTCTAATGACATTTTCTTGCAGGCTGTAAAGCATGTTGGCAATGATGACCTGTAAAAGTAGTTGTTTATTTGGAAATAAACCCACTTGAACCATGAAGGGAGTGACATTATGTTGGACCTTCATGATCTCGTTGAGCCACCTTAATCTTTTTGGCCGTGTCTCTTGTTTCCAATGTATTTGTGTTTCTCTATCACATAACCAGCCCTTATTTCCCCAGCTAGTAGCCTAAGGCTAAGGGGTCCTGCCTGGCCCCCCAATGCCAACCCCAGTGCCCACTTATCTCTTTCGACGAAGAAACTCTGGAGAAGTGGAAGAGAGGAGCGAACGCAGGAAAATTTCGTCCGTTTGGGTTCTTACGGATAGGTATTTATGTGCTCGGGTTTGTGTGGATGTACCTTTTTTACAGATATAGGAGGAGTGGTGAGTGTTATAGGGGGGAAACTTGAACCCTGTAAGGTAAGAGGCGAGTTGTTTTCTTTTGGTTTGTTTTTCTGTTCATGCAGGGCTGTTGCTCCGTAGCAATTTGTTGAGAGATCAATGAGATTCATTGAGTAAGCTTGCCAGAAAACTGCACTAGAGAGCCTATGTCAGGAGTTGTTCAGGTTAGTCTGTCTTTATTGTGACGAGATTGCTCAGTTCCAGTACCATACACTCCCTCATGAAAGACTTGTGACTGAGGTAGCACGTTTTGTTGTTAAAAACTCGTTGTTTTAGGGTCCTACCTGTGTTGGTAAGTAGGTCCGTGTGTTGACCTTTCTCACAATTGGCTTGCTCTATTTCTCTAACCCCTCTCTTCACCCTACAGGTATGATGGGCGTGGTCACTTACATGACCTCTCGGAGTATGACGCGGGCTCGTGGAACAGAGACTACCAGCTGTCCGAGGAGGAGGCCAGGATCGAGACCCTGTGTGATGAGGAAAGGTACCTGGCCATGCACACAGACCTGCTGGAGGAAGAAGCCAGACAAGGTAGGCCTATCAGAGTCACAGCTGGGGGCATCATACTCTGTCTGTGGTGTCTGAACTGCTGCACAATGCCTCGGCTCATCTGGATAAGCTGTGGAAGACAGTGGTGAATTAATTATTTCAGGAAGTGCCCATGCGTTTCAATTACACATATATCAGTATGTGGGGACATCACTCAATTCAGCGTCTGCATTTGCCATCTGTTTCAGATGACAGGAAGTTCTACCTGAAAGGAGAACAAAAACACTATGCAACAATTAGGTTCTACATAAGGTGCCAAAGTGAATAATGGAATGAATCCCCTTGTGTTCACTGAGCGGAATGAGCTTTCAAAAGGCTGTTTCAATGATGTATTCTGCAACACCTCCATCATCAACAGAATGTGTTCAGGCACTGGAAGGTTGTTTTGATTGCAGTATGGTAATGTGCCCTTCTCTCTGTACTGGCAACAGAAAGGCCATGTTATCCTAGGTAATAACCTCGGTTCAATTTTCACATTCTGATCTACTGATCTGAATCCTATTTGGATGGGAAAGAGAAGTCTGGTAGTAAAGCTATGTCAAAGACGGTGAGAGAGTTTATGAGAGGGTAGATTCTCAGCAGCCTAAAGTACGGGGGTCATTTCAGTGCATGCAGACCCTCTAGTAAGTAGGTTTGCGAGGTCCATGATAAAATGTTCAGTATTTTCTCAGACAACCACTGTCTGGTTGAATGACTGATTATAGACTATTGTTGAGACTTAGGCTATGTTTACTGTTTAATTTGTCATTTCCAATGGGAATCAGCATCAGTTGTGCTGCCTTGGACAATGTTATAAACATGCCTTCATGTTCAATTTTTTTCATGTACTTTTAACCACTCTTTCTGTCCTTGTCTGATGTTCCATGCAAAAGTACAGTGCCTTGCAAAAGTATTCATCCCCCTTGGTGTTTTTCCTATTTTGTTGCATTTCAACCTGTAACTTAAATTGATTTTTATTTGGATTTCATATAATGGACATACACAAAATAGTCCAAATTGGTAAAGTGAAATGAAAAAAATAACTTGTTTCAAAAAATTCTAAAAAAGAAATAACGGAAAAGTGGTGTGTGCATATTTATTCACCCCCTTTGCTATGAAGCCCCTAAATAAGATCTGGTGCAACCAATTACCTTCAGAAGTCGCATAATTAGTTCAATTGCACACAGGTGGAGTTTATTTAATTGTCACATGATCTCAGTGTATATATACACCTGTTCTGAAATGCCCCAGAGTCTGCAACACCACTAAGCAAGGGGCACCACCAAGCAAGCGGTACCATGAAGACCAAGGAGCTCTCCAAACAGGTCAGGGACAAAGTTGTGGAGAAGTACAGATCACGGTTGAGTTATAAAAAAAAATATCAGAAACTTTTAACATCCCACGGAGCACCATTAAATCCATTGTTAAAAAATGGAAAGAATATGGCACCACAACAAACCTGCCAAGAGGGGGCCGCCCACCAAAACTCACGAACCAGGCAAGGAGTGCATTAATCAGAGAGACAACAAAGATAACCCTGAAGGAGCTGCAAAGCTCTACAGCGTAGATTGGCGTATCTGTCCATAGGACCACTTTAAGCCGTACACTCCACAGAGCTGGGCTTTACGGAAGAGTGGACAGAAAAAAGCCATTGCTTAAAGAAATAAATAAGCAAACACGTTTGGTGTTCGCCAAAAGGCATGTGGGAGACTCCCCAAACATATGGAAGAAGGTACTCTGGTCAGATTAGACTAAAATTGAGCTTTTTGGCCATCAAGGAAAACACTATGTCTGGCACAACCCCAACACCTCTCATCACCCCGAGAACACCATCCCCACAGTGAAGCATAGTGGTGGCAGAATCAAGCTGTGGGGATGTTTTTCATTGGCAGGGACTGGGAAACTGGTCTGAATTGAAGGAATGATGGATGGCGCTAAATACAGGAACATTCTTGAGGGAAACCTGTTTCAGTCTTCCAGAGATTTGAGACTGGGACGGAGGTTCACCTTCCAGCAGGACAATGACCCTAAGCATACTGCTAAAGCAACACTTGTGTGGTTTAAGGGGAAACATTTAAATGTCTTGTAATGGCCTAGTCAAAGCCCAGACCTCAATCCAATTGAGAATCTGTGGTATGACTTAAAATTGCTGTACACCAGCGGAACCCATCCAACTTGAAGGAGCTGGAGCAGTTTTGCCTTGAAGATTGGGCAAAAATCCCAGTGGCTATATGTGCCAAGCTTATAGAGACATACCCCAAGAGACGTGCAGCTGTAATTGCTGCAAAAGGTGGCTCTACAAAGTATTGACTTTGTGGGGGGTGAATAGTTATGCACGCTCAAGTTTTCTGTTTTTCTGTCTTATTTCTTGTTTGTTTCACAAAAAAAAATATTTTGCATCTTCAAAGTGGTAGGCATGCTGTGTAAATCAAATGATACAAACCCCCCCCCAAAATCAATTTTAATTCCAGGTTGTAAGGCAACAAAATAGGAAAAATTCCAAGGGGGTGAATACTTTCGCAAGCCACTGTACCTCTCGTGTCCAAAGATGTATATTTTATTGCCTTGAGTGGTGAAATGCCCATCATTTTAAACACATTTGTATTCACTACAACCGCTGGGCATCGATGGACCCCCCCTTCAAGCTAATGAGCAGTTATTCTGACTGCAACATTCTAACAGTATAATTTATATATTTTATATATGCTATTTGAAAAATAATAATTTGGTTTTGTTTATGAAGCCTTGGGTAACATTAGAATACGATTTGTATTTTATTTCAAGTAACACTAGCATTTTCATGAGTTTATGTTACGGCTATATGTAAAAATTCAAATGTTCAATCAATTTTATTTGTTACAACTGTTAGGTTCTGACAAAAACAGAGTCAACTCACGGACAACTAAGAAATGCTCAAACCAAGTGTCAAGAGTTGCTGTAGGTAGGTGTGGTGTGGAATCAGGCGCAGGACGCAGAAGTTAAGTCCAAACAAAGTCTTTAGTAGATCAACACAAAATAATCCAAGAACAGCCCGGAGGCGAGAAAAGCGAGCACAGGCGTAACCAAACGGGCGCACTAAACATGTGCGTAAATCTCTCCTAAAACAACAAGGAGGCAAACTACTAAATAGCGCACCAAAATAGGTAGCGCAGCAACACGGCAAGAAAACAATTACACACAACACCTAACTAACAACAAGGAACTAAATAGGGTGCTTAATGAGACATAACACAAAACAGGTGTGACAAACAGACAAAACCAATCAAACAAGAAACATAGAACGGTGGCAGCTAGTACTCCGGAGACGACGACCGCCGAAACCTGCCCGAACAAGGAGGAGGGGCCGCCTCGGCCGAAACCGTGACACCAAGTTTATTCACCCAATGGGTCAAACAGCTGAATGACAAAAAACATGTTCCCACCAGCACTAGTGTGTGTGTGTGTGTGTTTGTGTATATATATATATATATATGTATATATACCCCACTTTAGGTGAAGTCTCCTTCTTTCTCTAAACATTAGATCTTTATTGCTAGGCAGGAAGTTAAATGATGTGGGTAATAAACTGTTCCTTGTGACCTGACCTCGGCCCCCATTCCTCACTAATCCACAGCTATCCACCCTTATCTGTCCCCACCATATACATTCCTACTACAGTGAGGGAAAAAAGTATTTGATCCCCTGCTGATTTTGTACGTTTGCCCACTGACAAAGACATGATCAGTCTATAATTTTAATGGTAGGTTTATTTGAACAATGAGAGACAGAATAACAACAAAAAATATCCAGAAAAATGCATGTCAAAAATGTTATAAATTGATTTGCATTTTAATGAGGGAAATAAGTATTTGACCCCCTCTCAATCAGAAAGATTTCTGCCTCCCAGGTGTCTTTTATACAGGTAACGAGCTGAGATTAGGAGCACACTCTTAAAGGGAGTGCTCCTAATCTCAGTTTGTTACCTGTATAAAAGACACCTGTCCTCAGAAGCAATCAATCAATCAGATTCCAAACTCTCCACCATGGCCAAGGCCAAAGAGCTCTCCAAGGATGTCAGGGAAAGATTGTAGACCTACACAAGGTTGGAATGGGCTACAAAACCATCGCCAAGCAGCTTGGTGAGAAGGTGACAACAGTTGGTGCGATTATTCGCAAATGGAAGAAACACAAAAGTACTGTAAATCTCCCTCGGCCTGGGGCTCCATGCAAGATCTCACCTCGTGGAGTTGCAATGATCATGAGAACGGTGAGGAATCAGCGCAGAATTACACGGGAGGATCTTGTCAATGATCTCAAGGCAGCTGGGACCATAGTCACCAAGAAAACAATTGGTAACACACTACGCCGTGAAGGACTGAAATCCTGCAGCGCCCGCAAGGTCCCCCTGCTCAAGAAAGCACATATACAGGCCCGTCTGAAGTTTGCCAATGAACATCTGAATGATTCAGAGGAGAACTGGGTGAAAGTGTTGTGGTCAGATGAGACCAAAATCGAGCTCTTTGGCATTAACTCAACTCGCCGTGTTTGGAGAAGGAGGAATGCTGCCTATGACCCCAAGAACACCATCCCCACCGTCAAACATGGAGGTGGAAACATTATGCTTGGACGGGGCCATAGGCAGCATTCCTCCTCCTCCAAACACGGCCATGTACCGTCAAATCTTGGGTGAGAACCTCCTTCCCTCAGCCAGGGCATTGAAAATGGGTCGTGGATGGGTATTCCAGCATGACAATGACCCAAAACACACGGCCAAGGCAACAAAGGAGTGGCTCAAGAAGAAGCACATTAAGGTCCTGGAGTGGCCTAGCCAGTCTCCAGACCTTAATCCCATAGAAAATCTGTGGAGGGAGCTGAAGGTTCGAGTTGCCAAATGTCAGCCTCAAAACCTTAATGACTTGGAGAAGATCTGCAAAGAGGAGTGGGACAAAATCCCTCCTGAGATGTGTGCAAACCTGGTGGCCAACTACAAGAAACGTCTGACCTCTGTGATTGCCAACAAGGGTTTTGCCACCAAGTACTAAGTCATGTGGTTCTCTGTAGCTCAGCTGGTAGAGCACGGCGCTTGTAACACCAAGGTAGTGGGTTCGATCCCCGGGACCACCCATACACAAAAAAAAAATTATGCACGCATGACTGTAAGTCGCTTTGGATAAAAGCGTCTGCTAAATGGCATATTATATATTATTATATTATTATTATCATGTTGTGCAGAGGGGTCAAATACTTATTTCCCTCATTAAAATGCAAATCAATTTATAACATTTTTGACATGCGTTTTTCTGGATTTTTTTGTTGTTATTCTGTCTCTCACTGTTCAAATAAACCTACCATTAAAATTATAGACTGATCATGTCTTTGTCAGTGGGCAAACGTACAAAATCAGCAGGGGATCAAATACTTTTTTCCCTCATTGTACATATATCCATTAACTTCTTGTTTAGCAAGTATTTCAAATTACAACCCAACAACTGAAACTAGACTGTGGCCCTTCTCCTCTCCATAGGATATTTCACATTTCAAGTTTAGAACCCATCACAACTATAAAACAGAAAGCATATGTGTTGGGACATGGTAACAGATCATTTTTATTGAGACAAAATAAAAAATACCTCAACCACCAAGAAGCATGGTCAAAAGACGTGCAGTGAAATGATGAAAACATCAGTAGCCTAACCACCATCATAAGCTCCAAGTGGCCGTGATAAATGGTGAAACTCAGCACAATAATGGCATTATAATGATATTATAATGATATGTGTCGATATGATAGCAGTCAAAAATAGTCAATTATTGTCAGCTCGTGCTTTTGTGCAGCTTCACACAATGTCATCAGTTGGATTTCATTTTGCTGTTATCCCTTGTCCTAACAGTTGACATAATTTTCATAACTTTCACTTGCTTGACACACTTTGACGTACCTTTGTTTGGTTGTAGTGCGTAATTGTATCCGATTTTCTCTTGATTGTGTCCTGTTGTGTTGTGATTTTTCAGCACCGTTGTGGAGTACAACGGCTGTGCAGGTGCCTTATTTTGCGCAGAGGGAGGGAATTCCCATCTCACTTTGTTCATGGTGTTGGCCAGACTTGTTTTCTTTGCAAGCAACTTGTTCGCCAATGACAGTGAAGTACAGAAATTGTCCATGATGACATTTCTCCCCTTGTCATCGTAAGGTTCCACAAGCATCATCACATTCTCCGACACTCGTGCCTGCTGCCCGATGTTGATATTTTCCCAGAGATTGAAAGCAGTTCAGCATATACAGTTACACACGCGCTCGCTGCGTAGCCTACTCCAAGGAGGCCAGAGTAGACTGATAAGACCACTTGGATATGGTGAACTGATATAGTGTACAAACCATTTAAAGATTAGGCCTATAATTAGACTGGATCAATACAATAGAATGGCCCGCCCTGTTCTTCATTCACAATTAGTGATTACATAATTATGCTCATTTCGCTTCCCCTCGCTCATCAACTCACCCATTCTCCCCATCATACTTAATTTATTTAAACTGTTATATGTGTGAAATTAGTTTCGGTATAGTTTAGGTTCAGTTTTGAGGCAATTGTCCGGGGGATTATCAACTGGGCACTGCACTTTCAACTGTCGTAAGAAGGAGCGGAGCAGGTCCTACTGTTGGGAGAAGGAATCGTTTTTGAAAACTATTCAAAAAAATGACATGCCCTCCTCAAACTGGTGATAACTCCAGTTTTGTTTGTGATTTTAAGATTCTAACAACGGCAGTGTTATATACTTATTTAGCAAAAGTCAAGGACGGGGGCATGAGTAAATAATTGTCAGAGTAATAAAAGTAAATAAATCATGAGCAGTCAAAATGACTGCTTTAGCGGTTCTAGTGTTAAGGCTACAAACACAGACTAGCCTAAGGTTATTTTAGCAATGCTGCAAACTTTATAGCAAGGAGTTTGTTACTTATAATGAAATAGCACTAACGATTAGATAAAGAATCACCTTTACTAAATTGAATAGTTTCCAAGGGTTTAAGTGAAATGTGGTGTTTAATTCCCAAACTGACAGGATTGTATGAGTCATCATATAATTTGTGTTACTTTTGTCCCCTCACGCTGGTTTGCCCTTGGGTAGTGGGGCTTTAGCAATTATCCATCTGTCCATTGTGGGAACACAAGACACATAAAAAATATTGATCATGTTAGATGTGATTTTGTCCTTCATTCCTCACTGTCCTTAACTATGAGACACATTGCATTAGAAAAGTGGGGTTTTGTAAGGTAAGACAAAATTCCATCTGGTTTAGTTTCTGTTATGTCAGCTCTCAGCTTACGACACTGTTCACATCCTTGAAACTAGCTAGGATGGATGGAATGATGATTTTGAATGAATCCACTGCTTTTGTCTCATGCTAGAGGCAATCCTTACAGTAGCCTTCTATGACTGTGCTTTCCATTAAATCTACCGTGCCATTCTCATGACTCTTTTTTTATTATGTATGTTTGACCCACACAGAGGAAGAATACAAGCGTCTGAGTGAAGCTCTGGCAGATGAAGGCACCTATAACTCAGTGGGCTTCCGCTACAGCGCAGACTACTACGACCCTTCTCAACCCACTGAGGAAGAGGAGGCCAAAAGGGAGACTGGTGAACACACACACACACACTTTAAACAATTTACAGTGGGGGAAAAAAAAGTATTTAGTCAGCCACCAATTGTGCAAGTTCTCCCACTTAAAAAGATGAGAGAGGCCTGTAATTTTCATCATAGGTACACGTCAACTATGACAGACAAAATGAGGATTTTTTTTCTCCAGAAAATCACATTGTAGGATTTTTAATGAATTTATTTGCAAATTATGGTGGAAAATAAGTATTTGGTCAATAACAAAAGTTTCTCAATACTTTGTTATATACCCTTTGTTGGCAATGACACAGGTCAAACGTTTTCTGTAAGTCTTCACAAGGTTTTCACACACTGTTGCTGGTATTTTGGCCCATTCCTCCATGCAGATCTCCTCTAGAGCAGTGATGTTTTGGGGCTGTCGCTGGGCAACACAGACTTTCAACTCCCTCCAAAGATTTTCTATGGGGTTGAGATCTGGAGACTGGCTAGGCCACTCCAGGACCTTGAAATGCTTCTTACGAAGCCACTCCTTCGTTGCCCAGGCGGTGTGTTTGGGATCATTGTCATGCTGAAAAACCCAGCCACGTTTCATCTTCAATGCCCTTGCTGATGGAAGGAGGTTTTCACTCAAAATCTCACGATACATGGCCCCATTCATTCTTTCCTTTACACGGATCAGTCGTCCTGGTCCCTTTGCAGAAAAACAGCCCCAAAGCATGATGTTTCCACCCCCATGCTTCACAGTAGGTATGATGTTCTTTGGATGCAACTCAGCATTCTTTGTCCTCCAAACACGACGAGTTGAGTTTTTACCAAAAAGTTATATTTTGGTTTCATCTGACCATATGACATTCTCCCAATCCTCTTCTGGATCATCCAAATGCACTCTAGCAAACTTCAGACGGGCCTGGACATGTACTGGCTTAAGCAGGGGGACACGTCTGGCACTGCAGGATTTGAGTCCCTGGCGGCATAGTGTGTTACTGATGGTAGGCTTTGTTACTTTGGTCCCAGCTCTCTGCAGGTCATTCACTAGGTCCCCCCGTGTGGTTCTGGGATTTTTGCTCACCGTTCTTGTGATCATTTTGACCCCACGGGGTGAGATCTTGCGTGGAGCCCCAGATCGAGGGAGATTATCAGTGGTCTTGTATGTCTTCCATTTCCTAATAATTGCTCCCACAGTTGATTTCTTCAAACCAAGCTGCTTACCTATTGCAGATTCAGTCTTCCCAGCCTGGTGCAGGTCTACAATTTTGTTTCTGTTGTCCTTTGACAGCTCTTTGGTCTTGGCCATAGTGGAGTTTGGAGTGTGACTGTTTGAGGTTGTGGACAGGTGTCTTTTATACTGATAACAAGTTCAAACAGGTGCCATTAATACAGGTAACGAGTGGAGGACAGAGGAGCCTCTTAAAGAAGAAGTTACAGGTCTGTGAGAGCCAGAATTATTGCTTGTTTGTAGGTGACCAAATACTTATTTTCCACCATAATTTGCAAATAAATTCATTAAAAATCCTACAATGTGATTTTCTGGAGAAAAAAAATCTCAGATTGTCTGTCATAGTTGACGTGTACCTATGATGAAAATTACAGGCCTCTCTCATCTTTTTAAGTGGGAGAACCTACACAGTTGGTGGCTGACTAAATCCTTTTTTCCCCACTGTATTTTAATCCATAAATCACATTACAGTCCAAAAGGATTTAAACATTTCATAGTTTACTCACGCATACATATTTACAACTCCTGACCACTTTCAACCACTGAACATCTCTCCTCTGACCTGCCCTTAGAGGGTGAGAGAGGAGAAAGAGAGAAAGTGTCTGAACTTTTACACACACACACACACGCTAGACACATGAATGCGCTGGTGGAGAGGCTCGCACATCAGCTTCAATAAAAACCCTGTGATTCATTATTTATCATGGCAGGCTCCCCGGAGACACATAAACCACTACTTGAAGCCCTGGAGCTATAAAAAATAACAATTTTCAAGATTCAGCTCTGAATGTGAAATAGCTTACTGGCTTGCTACTGTACTGACTGTTAATCACCTGTGAAGTCCAATACTGGGTTCCAGCCCCTCCACTATGCCCTGTTTTGGCCCACACTCTAACCACATGAATACTGTTTGGTTTCCCAGAGACAGCCTGCACCAGCCAGTCCAAGTATCCACACATATTGAGGGTAAACCGAGTCCAAAATAAGTAATTGCCTTGCCGCTCATGCATATTCATAAGCACCTGGCCGCCTCCTCACCGGCAGGAGACATTGTCTCAAAGCCTGAGGCACTTAGCAAGAGAATCTGTTACCTCATTGGCACTAAAGTGTATTTGCTTTGGATGTGACAGTCAATGTCAGTCCGACATCTTGACTGGCAGCCTAACACTGGGGGAGGGAGTGTTGGAGTGTTAATGCTGAGTGTTAATGATGATAGTGGCTGTCAGGATGCTCTACTCCGCGCCAGGCCTGGCTCTCTCCTCTAATTGGACAGTCATTTATAAGACCGCAAACAGCATACTCTTCTGCAGCTTGATGTCTGTTGAAAAAATCCTAAGTACCAGGCCCATTTATCAGCCGGGTCACTGCTTCTATCAAGACCCAATGTCCCTATCAGCCCAACCATACTAGCCCACACATTGTCAACGTGGAAATTAACCTTGTAAAGCTGGCAACACTTATACCACCCCTCCCCGCGCCCGCCCACCTCTAGCCAATGCCCATGTGCCCCTCCCTCAGCAGATGGTACAGTACTACTGCTGTGTGTCTGAGTGCTGTCATCAGTACCATGTAACCTGGCCCAGCGCTGCCTGGGATTACTCAGCCGTACAACCCCCCTCAACTGTGTGTTAACAGAGACGAAAGGAGAAGAGAGGAGTCGATTTGTCAAGGATGGAGTTCTCAGCATGAACCAATCATTTGGCTCTGTTGTGGTGTCGGGCAGGGGCACACCTCGGGCAACCGGCTGAGCCCTTGATTAAATCAGCACAAACAGTGGTGTCCATTAACCGTAAAAAGGTGCAAGAGGAATCTAAGCTGGGCTCCTTGGCTGCCATGTGCTTACCCCCTACATCCATCTGCAACCTCCCAACCGTGAACCAACGCATACAATTCTAATCTAATTTCCAGCTGACTTGTCTGCCTATTATTTCACACTGGGGGGAGGCGGTTGGATGTTGTAAATAATTGTGACAGGGACCGCGGCCTCCCGGAAAGTTAAGAGTAAGTAAAGCTGAAACTTTGAGTGCCTCGGGCAACGTGGCCGGATGAGAGTGGGTAGAGGAAGGAGAGGAGGAAACGTTGAGTGGTTGTGTGTCACAGTGACTCTAGGGTGAATTCTAATCTATTTTCTTCTCCTCTTCTCTCTCTGACCTTGTGGGTTGTTCCCCATCAGAAGAAGCAGAGCCGCAGGAGAGCGAGGAACCCTACGTGGCACCCCCGGGTCTGGCGATCCCCCCCGATGTGGAGCTGGTGAGTGCCCTGCACAACGTCCCACTGCTTCATGCTTAAACCATTCTGCACCACAGGGGTGCAGAATCGGTTTTGGGCAGATCAGAGTCATAACTACATTTGAAAATGTTGGGTCAGGGGGTCAACGGTTCCTTTTCTATAACAATCCCTGTTATGGTGCCACAGAGAGAGAATAGGAAGGGAGCAGAGATACCAGCAGAACTTAGTCCTAGCTTGTGAGGGCTGTGTGCAGGGTAGTATTGATGTTGTGAGGCCGATCAGACTGCTGACAGACATGTGGTGAGGCCGGAGGCAAACGATAAGGTGTCTGATCTGGAGGAGGTTATTGAGGTCATCACTCACATCCTGGAGCCTGGGAGGAGACTGAGAAGAGGAGTCTGTGCTGCCTTGGTTTGCATCAGCCAGTATCAGGGGTCTGCATCTCAATCCACTAGGACAGACTGTCCACTCCACTTCTGCTGCTTCCCCCATTGACTGCCGCTCGCCTTTCATCTGCAGGCTCCTTCTTATACGAGACGGGGAGGCTTTCATCACAGCATGGCAGCATGGCCTCGATTCTCACACACACACACCCTATCTGACTTCAGACTGACGCAAACACACACACACTGACATACACACAGAGATACACACACACACACACACTGACATACACACAGAGATACACACACACACACACAAAGTGATTCAATAAAGATGCATGTGACAGAGTTCTCCCTCACTCTGGCTGTCAAAGCGTCCTCTGTGATGTCCAGAGTAGACACACACTGAGACAATGGGCCCACCCACGTCTCAGAATCCTTACCTGCTGATTTCTTTCCACGTGTCCTTATAATGAGATTTCGATTTGGGACCCAGCAAAGCCCTTCCAATTGCTCTGCCTCGAAACGGTCAATTAGTCAAAGCCGGCACCATTCTCAGAATATCTGATCTGAATTATTATTCTGGAAATGTGGCTGTATTTCCCCCACGTTATCACGAGTGTGAGTTCTCAGGCAGCACAGGCAGACGGTCTGACAACCTGGGGAGAAGGAATCAGCTCTCTCGCTCTGCTCTCTCTCTGTGTATCATGACTCCATAAGAAGTTAGTGGTTCCACATTTATTTTCATAATTGCAAGGTTATTTGCCGCTACGGAGCTTTCTGCTCTCGCAAGCGCTTGGAGGCTCTGAATGCATTAGGAGTGTATGTGTAGAGGGACACTACTACTGAGTGCAGGCCTTAGCGTCTCCTCTCCAAAGGTCTTCATTTAATATTCATTATTTCAGATTTTCACAATTGTTGCTCTCTCTTTTTTGGGACTCTGATGGTAACTAACGAGAATGATTCATCATTGAAAGTACACAGACGCAGTGATATTGAATAATGTATCACATCAAATCCCAATGATTTCCATCTTGTATCTATTTTGTAAATGAGTGTTAAAGTGAAGAAGCCATTAAACCTCAGCTACAGTCTTTAGAAAATAGAATTTGGGGAACTTTGATTTGGCCCCACCAAGAACACTCAGACACTCAAAGTCCAGTTTCATGTTTCGTTGTATTTACTTTTTCATCTTTGCTTCTGAAGTGATTGCTCTTTCTCTTATGCCTCAGTTATAAAATACAGTTCGCATGTATGAAGTGTCTCAGAGTAGGAGTGCTGATTTAGGATCACCGTTACTTATTAGACCACAATTAATCATATTAAATGGACAGGGGGACCTGATCCTAGATCAGCACTCCTTCTCTGAGATGCTTGATACATACTGCCACAGGTTGTCACCTATCCTTAACCCCACACTTCTTTTGCCCTGCCTCATTGATAACGGCCCTGTCTGCTGACTTAGTGTGTGTGCTCTTCCTCTCTCCTCTCCAGCCAGCGACCACCAAAACCCATGCCATCATCGAGAGGACCGCCAACTTTGTGTGCCAGCAGGGGGCCCAGTTTGAGATTGTTTTGAAAGCCAAGCAGTCTGGCAACTCCCAGTTTGACTTCCTGAACTTTGAACACTACCTGAACCCCTACTACAAACACATCCTGAAGGCCATGAAGGAGGGCCGCTACACCCCTGCCTCCGACAAGCAGGACTCACAGGGTAAGTCACAGGGGTCAAAGAGGTTAACAAAAAGAGTTCATATAGAAGGTGTTGTAAATAATGTATGGGATACATAGTTCCATACTACCTAATACGTAATATATGTGGAAGTCTTAGAGAGCAGGGCCACAGAATACATGTTAACAACACAATACACGAACCGAGTTCAGAATGCAAGGACTTGAGACATTAACTGTTTTCATACTTCAATGTCTTTCTATAGTCTCTGATGATTCTGATGATTCTGACGATGATGGGGATGGTAACTACCTCCACCCCAGCCTGTTTGCTCCTAAGAAGAGTTCTCGCCTTGAGGAGCTGATGAAGGTAAGGACTAGAGCTGTGACTGTCATGGAATAGCTTTGACTGTCATGGAATTTTGGATCACTGTTATTGGTCAGCCAAATGACTGCGGTCAGCGTAATAACCATTCAGAAAATAAAGAATACTTTTTTAAGACACACATTTTCTCTCCACCGCTCCTCACTGCATGTGCTGCCATAGAAATAGAATGAAGAGAACGGGCTTCCCCATTCAAGTCAATGATGGCATAATGGGTGGACTGGTGCCCATTGCGAGTGTTCCCATAAGAGTAAAGCAGGAAGTAAAAGCAGGAAGTGTAACCATCAATATGTGCTGTGATTTGTTGATTCAACTCAACTGACATTACAAAAAAGACATTCCATTGCATGAGCCATATCAGTTAAACCCCCTAGTCGATGTCCGCTCCTCCTCAAAAATCGATTTAGCATAATACAAAAATCCCCATCAAAATCCATCTGTTTAAGCTAGAGATATGGGCTGCATCTCAATCCACCGCATCCAACAATGGCAGCCTTCTGCATCTGCGGTGGAATGTGGCCGATTTACAGGGATGTTTGTCAGACCATGAGACATCCCGAAAATCAGTCTTCTCACGAAAACGTCTGTAGCTAATATGACCCCACTATGGAAAGGTGAGACTCACGAACACGTACAGTGCATTCGGAAAGTATTCAGAACCCTTGACTTTTTCCACATTTTGTTACGTTACAGCCTTGTTCTAAAATGGATACAATTGTTTTTTCCCTCATCAATCTACACACAATACCCCATTATGACAAAGCAAAAACTGTTTTGTAGAAATTTTAGCAAATGTATTAAAAATCAAAAACTTATATCACATTTACATAAGTATTCAGACCCTTTACTCAGTACTTTGTTGAAGCACCTTTGGCAGCGATTACAGCCTTGTGTCTTCTTGGGTATGACGCTACAAGCTTTGCACACCTGTATTTGGGGAGTTTCTCCCATTCTTCTCTGCAGATCCTCTCAAGCTTTGTCAGGTTGGATGGGGAGCGTCGCTGCACAGCTATTTTCAGGTCTCTCCAGAGATGTTCAAGTCCAGGCTCTGGCTGGGCCACTCAAGGACATTCAGAGACTTGTCCTGAAGCCACTCCTGCATTGTCTTGGCTGTGCTTAGGGTCGTTGTCCTGTTGGAAGGTGACCCTTCGCCCCGGGCTGAGGTTCTGAGCGCTCTGGAGCAGGTTTTCATCAAGGATCTCTCTCTGTACTTTGCTCTGTTCATATTTCCCTCGATCCTGACTAGTCTCCCAGTCCTTGCCGCTGAAAAACATCCCCACAGCATGATGCTGCCACCAACATGCTTCACCGTAGGGATGGTGCCAGGTTTCCTCCAGACGTGACGCTTGGCATTCAGGCCAAAGAGTTAAATCTTGGTTTCATCAGACCAGAGAATCTAGTTTCTCATGGTCTGAGTGCGGGCTGTCATGTGCCTTTTTACTGTGGAGTGGCTTCCGTCTGGCCACTCTACCAAAAAGGCCTGATTGGTGGAGTGCTGCAGAAATGGAAGTTTCTCCCATCTCCACAGAGGAGCTCTGGAGCTCTGTCAGAGTGACCATCGGGTTCTTGGTCACCTCCCTGACCAAGGCCCTTCTCCCCTGATTGCTCAGTTTGGCCGGGTGGCCAGATCTAGGAAGAGTCTTGGTGTTTCCAAATATCATTTGAATAAACATTCTACATTACCATGGATATTTTTGCATCACAATACCAGGCAGCCATTGCGAGTGTAGCCATGAGTTTAACCCTGGCAATTTGACTGGTAGAGGTTCCAAAGACGTCAATTCAACGGCTCAGACACGAGACGTATGTGGCAGGGTCTACATACAATCACGGACTACAAAAGTAAAACCAGCCACGTCGCCGACACCGACGTCTTGCTTCCGGACAAGCTTAACACCTTCTTTGCCCGCTTTGGGGATAACACAGTGCCACCGACGCGGCCCACTACCAAGGACTGTGGGCTCTCCTTCTCCGTGGCTGACGTGAGTAAGACGTTTAAGCATGTTAAACCCCGCAAGGCTGCCGGCCCAGACGGAATCCCTAGCCACGTCCTCATAGCATGCGCAGACCAGCTGGCTGGTGTGTTTACGGACATATTCAATCTCTCCCTATCCCAGTCTGCTGTCACCGTTTGCTTCAAGATGCCCACCATTTTTCCTGTAACCAAGAAAGCAAAGGTAACTGAACTAAATGACTATCGCCCCGTAGCACTCACTTCTGTCATCATGAAGTGCTTTGAGAGACTAGTCAAGGATCATATCACCTCTACCTTACCTGTCATCCTAGACCCACTTCAATTAGCTTACTGTGCCAATAGATCCACAGACGATGCAATCGCCATCACACTGCACACTGCCCTATCCCATCTGGACAAGAGGAAAACCTATGTAAGAATGCTGTTCATTGACTATAGCTCAGCATTCAACACCATAGTACCCTCCAAGCTCATCATTAAGCTCGAGGCCCTGGGTCTGCACCCCGCCCTGTGCAACTGGGTCCTGGACTTCCTGACGGGCCGCTCCCAGGTGGTGAAGGTAGGAAACAACACCTCAACTTCGTTGATCCTCAACACAGGGGCCCCACAAGGGTGCTTGCTCAGCCCCCTCCTGTACTCCCTGTTCACCCATGACTGCGTGGCCAAGCACGCCTCCACCTCAATCATCAAGTTTGCAGACAACACAACAGTAGTAGGCTTGATTACCAACAATGACGAGACAGCCTACAGGGAGAAGGTGAGGGCTCTGGGTGTGTGGTGCCAGGAAAATAACCTCTCACTCAACGTCAACAAAACAAAGGAGATGATCGTGGACTTCAGGAAACAGCAGAGGGTCCACCCCCCTATCCACGTCGACGGGACCGCATTGGAGAAGGTGGAAAGCTTCAAGTTCCTTGGCGTACACATCACTGACAAACTGAAATGGTCCACCCATGCAGTCAGTGTGGTGAAGAAGGCACAACAGAGCCTCTTCAACCTAAGGAGGCTTGGCACCTAAAACCCTCAAACTTTTACAGATGCACAATTGAGAGCACCCTGTTGGGCTGTATCACCGCCTGGTACGGCAACTGCACCGCCCGCAACTGCAGGGCTCTCCAGAGGGTGGTGCGGTCTGCCGAACGCATTACAGGGGGAAAACTACCCGCCCTCCAGGACACCTACAGCACCCGATGTCACAGGAAGGCCAAAAAGATCATCAAGGACATCAACCACCCGAGCCACTGCCTGTTCACCCCACTATCATCTAGAAGGCGAGGTCAGTACAGGTGCATCAAAGCTGGGAACGAGAGAATGAAAAACAGCTTCTATCTCAAGGCCATCAGACTGTTAAATAGCCATCACTAGCACATTAGAGGCTGCTGCTGCCTGTAGAAATCACTGGCCACTTTAAGAAATGGAACACTAGTTACTTTAATAATGTTTACATATCTTGCATTACTCATCTCATATGTATATACTGTATTCTATAATATTCTACTGTATCTTAGTCCATTCCACTCTGTCATTGCTCTTCCATATATGTATTGTTAATTCCATTCCTTACTTAGATTTGTGTGAATTGGGTATATGTTGTGAAATTGTTAGATATGACTTGTTAGATATTACTGCACTGTCGGTGCTAGAAGCACAAGCATTTCGCTACACCCGCAATAACATCTGCTAAACACGTGTATGTGACAAATAACATTTTATTTGATCATCCTTGAGCTGTTTCTACAACTTGAATGGAGTTCACCTGTGGTAAATTCAATTGATTGGACTTGATTTGGAATGTCTATAGAAGGTCCCACAGTTAACACACCTGTCTATAGAAGGTCCAACAGTTGACAGTGCATATCAGAGCAAAAACCAAGCCATGAGGTCAAAGGAATTGTCCGTAGAGCTCCGAGACAGGATTGTGTCGAGGCACAGATCTGGGGAAGGGTACCAAAACATTTTTGTAGCATTGAAGGGCCCCCAAGAACAGTGGCCTCCATCATTCTTAAATGGAAGAAGGTTGGAACCACCAAGACTCTTCCTAGAGCTGGCCGCCTGGCCAAACTGAGCAATCAGGGGAGAAGGGCCTTGGTCAGGGAGGTGACCAAGAACCCGATGGTCACTCTGACAGAGCTCCAGAGTTCCTCTGTGGAGATGGGAGAACCTTCTAGAAGGATAATCGTCTCTGCAGCACTCCACCAATCAGGTCTTTATGGTAGAGTGGCCAGACAGAAGCCACTCCTCAGTAAAAGGCACATGACAGCCCGCTTGGAGTTTGCCAAAAGGCACCTAATGGACTCAGATGATGAGAAACCAGATTCTCCGGTCTGATGAAACCAAGATTGAACTCTTTGGCCTGAATTCCAAGCGTTACGTCTGGAGGAAACCTGGCACCATCCCTACGGTGAAGCATGTTGGTGGCAGCATCATGCTGTGGGGATGTTTTTCAGCGGCAGGGACTGGGAAACTAGTCTGGATTGAGGGGAAAGATGAACGGAGCAAAGTACAGAGATCCTTGATGAAAACCTGCTCCAGAGCGCTCTGGACCTCAAACTGGGAAGAAGGTTCACCTTCCAACAGGACAACGACCCTAAGCACACAGCCAAGACAACGCAGGAGTGGCTTCGGGAAAAGTCTGAATGTCCTTGAGTGGCCCAGCTAGAGCCTGGACTTGAACCCGATCTAACATCTCTGGAGAGACCTTGAAAATAGCTGTGCAGCGACGCTCCCCATCCTACCTGACAGAGCTTGAGAGAATCTGCACAGAAGAATGGGAGAAACTCCCCAAATACAGGTGTGCCAAGCTTGTAGCATCATACCCAAGAAGACTCAATGCTGTAATCACTGCCAAAGGTGCTTCAACAAAGTACTGAGTAAAGGGTCTGAACTATGTGACATTTCCATTTTTTTTTTTTTTTGTATAAATTTGCAAAAATCGCACAAAAACAGTTTTTGCTTTGTCATTATGAGGTATTGTGTGTATATTGGTGAGGGGAAAAAACAATTGAATCCATTTTAGAATAAGACTAACGTAACAGAATGTGGAAAAAGTCAAGGGGTCCGAATATTTTCTGAATACACTGTATATTTGACACTCCTTAGCTATTTTGTCTAGCTATAAAAAATAAAAACGTAGGCTAAGAGTATGACTTTGGGCTAGGCTACGCTTTCATCATTTTATGCATGCATGGCTTTCTCCCGATCAAACAATGAATGAATCTAATGAGCTCCATCTCAAAAAGTTGTTTGAATATCCTTAAAACGTAAGGTAGCCAGGGGACTATAATAATGATAGAACAAACAATATCAATAGCCTATAGAAAAATCGAATTGCAAGTTTAAGCTTATTAAGAAATAAATTATCCCTCCATGCGAGGTTGAAAACCAAATGTCCAAGTTAAAGCTATGAACGTAGCCTATTTCCCAAATATTCTAATAGCCTAAGAAGGTGTTGTCCTAAAGTTGCCGCTTTCAAAACGAACAAGAATGAAAGTCGGGAGTCTATAGGCCTAGGCATAGACTGTTCTTAATCACAGCCTTATGAGCGATTGAACAAACAATATTAAGAGAGGACGATGAAGCAAATAAAGCAATTATTAGTTAGTTCTGAAAACTGTAGACTTTGCTTCTATCCAGCCCATGATTTATAACCTAACTCACTATCGAAAGACAGCCCGTTTCTCATCAGTTATCTGTCACTTTGCTCTGTCATGTGCGCGCCGCACAGACCCACACAAATCTGTTCCATGCTGAAGCATGACCAAAAGGAATATTAGATCATGTTTGCCTGCACTTAGCATTTGCCCAGGCTTTCAACAACATAGTTCGTTATGATTCATCCAGTTGTAGCATGTGATTTTAATGTTATAGCCCAACGGTGGTTAAAAAATGAATATTTGTCTCACGTTTTATGAGTAAATAATCACGATAGCACAAAGGTTGACATCGCCCAACCCTAGCTGAGATAATTGGATATGAGAAAGAATTATTATGAAAAGTCTCCACCATATTGCTTTGTTCTGTCTTATTTAGACATAGTTATCTTGGCTGCGAAGGGAAGAAAGAAACCATAAAACGATGGAATTAGTTCATCTCAGGGCCTTTCTAGAGCAATTATCTCCCATTCATACTGGCTTTGCCCGTTCAAACCAACCCACAATTTGTCTATTAACGGCTTATACTGATTTTAAAAAAAAAATAGGGTTTAACCAATTGCTAATTATGCCCATGGTTAGGTTTTTAATGTTCAAAAGCCCATAGACTTTTGAATTAATCACACATTACTGTTAAGTTGTTATATTCAACAGCATAATTGGGCCTGATTTCAAAGTGTCTCACTTCAAAGTGCTTAGATTTTTTCCCCCCTATTTGTTGTGGTTGAGGATGAGCTACCATCAAGTATTTTTCTCCTCATCTCTTGATTTAATATTCTGTATGTTTAATCAGTGTCACTTGTTGTAATTCCGAGTGAATTTCACAAAGTAAATGAAGAGATAAAAGACTCTTAAATAAACCAACATGTGATCAGATTTTCACTCCAAATTACAAAGGGCTCAATCCTTTAAACATAAGTTGTATTTTTTTCCCATTTTACTTTTAGACCTGAATATCAAGAGTCCCATCTTTCATTTATATCTTTTGAAGTCTGTTCTTTAAAGGGTTTTCATAACTTGTATGCCAACTCTTGTTGATTACACCATATTGTACACCATAAGGCTGGAAACACCTGTATAAATCATCAGTGTACATGTTTATATATTATTCCATTAGTATATTAGTCCACACTTCATAATAAATTAGTTGTAATAAGTAGAAATGTATCAGCTAGTTACAGCCATTACTCTGCCCTGAATTGTCGTCCTCTCCATCAGCCAGAGATGTCTCACAGTTTCACCCCTATAGCTTCCCATTGTTGGGGCAGGTAGCCTAGTGGTTAAGAGCGTTGGGCCAGTAACCGAAAGGTCAATGGTTCAACTCCCCGAGCCGACTAGGTGAACAATCTGTCTGTGCCTTTTGAGCAAGCACTTAACCCTAATTGCTCCTGTAAGTCGCTCTTGATAAGGACGTCTGCTAAATGACTAAAATGTAAATGTTGGAGGTTATGCTGACCAGTAGTTCTAAGCCTTTTAACCAAATCTATTTGTGTTGTAGCCCCTCCAAGTCATGGACCCAGACCATCCACTGGCAGCGCTGATCCGGAAAACCCGTCAGGAACAGAACGGAGCCGCTGCTGCTGCAGCCGCCATCATGGCAACCAAGCCAGAGGAAGTACCCGCAGAGCCAGCTGTGCCCGCCACACCCGCAGAGTACATCGCTGACTGTGAGTACACTGTGAAATCCAATACCTGAGGAGCATTCATATTAGCACCGAGGGAGCCTCTTCATTTCAATTTAGTCCTGGTCCACTTCATTTCTCTCCCCATTTATTTGATATTTTTTTCTCTCAATGCAAGCTCAGTCTCTCAGACAGGCAGAGTGGCACTCAATTGTTTAGTAGTGAGCACCGAACCCCTGGAAGCAAAAAGAATGGTCAACTTGTTAAAATTCTCTTTATGTTTGAGAAACATTGGTGTTAATATCAGATTAGAATCTCTAGGAGGAAAGGTACATTGAATTAGCCTAGTGGAAAACATATATATCGGACACAGGCACATGTTCCCACTGTAGCCGTGGAGGTGACCCTGCGGCTCATAGTGGAAAAGCTCATTAACATGGTCTCCTGTAGGCCCGTGACACTGCTGAAACGTCCTCTACCAGGAGTTCAATACTAGAAAGCATTTACATTTAAGTCATTTAGCAGACATTCTTATCCAGAGCGACTTACAGGAGCAATTAGGGTTAAGTGCCTTGCTCAAGGGCACATCGACAGATTTTTCATCTAGTTTGCTCTGGGATTCGAACCACCGCTAGGCTACCTACCGCCCTTCACCTTCACACACCTTGAGGACTGATTAGCACAGACTGAATCCAGGAGCGATTTTCACCACTTGACCCTCAGGGATTGTGAGTACTTAAAGGTTCTTAACAGTTTTCAAAGTCTCCAAGAAGGTATTTTTTACTTGTTTCTTATCCTTGAAGTTGTGCCTAGTTCATTTTCAGATCTGCAGTGAGCTGCTGTTTTGGACGCACTGACAAACTGTTCTTCTTGCTCTTCATTGACGGCAGTGTTGCTGTTTGTTTTGCGCTGAACGCTGGTGGATAGAATCCAAATCGGCTTTTCTGGCAGCTCCACAGATGTTTGCTTCCTCTAAATGCAGACATCTTTCCCACTTCTTTTTCTGGCTGGCACACACACACACACACACCACCGGTCTAGGCAAGAGCAGCTGCATACAACGACCAGTTCTCTCTTGCTTGACCCAAACACTTGAAGACGTCTACTGTTATTCAGCTCATGCACAGTTTATCCTAAGCAACACACACAATAATACTCTTTAACAACTTTAACTCACTGTATGACTGTACTATTCCTCTAGCAAATCTAGTGCAAAAATTGCAACATCACAGAATCACTAGTCTCTCGGGGCTATTCACATAGTTCTCGGGGCATCCGAGTCTACAGAATCACCATCTAATTTCATGGCTTCTTTAAACCTTAGCAATTTTCTCTCTACTGTCTGCATTAGTTGTAGGTGATGGATGGTGAAGGTGCTGGGTGTGATATGGGGTGCCAGGCTAACCCTAAACCTCCTTGAGAGATGTTCCTCACAATTTTGCTCCTCGTATTTCCCAGGGTTAACCCTGTCTTCCCTCTTTGTCTGCACATGTCCCGGTGCTTGGGAGAGACAGCTCAAGCTGTGTGAGCTGATTTGTCTTAGTTAGCGGGACTGGAAGAGCTCCACTGGTTTTCTGTGGTAGGAGAGCGAGAGAGACATCGACACCGCACAGCAGCACAGGCATGGATTTTTAATGCACTGGCTTATGGCGACAAGATAATCATTTTGGAGAGATTTTGCTCCCGTAGATCCAACTTTTATTTCTGTGTATGGCGCTGGTTCTCTGAGAGAATTCCTGTAAACTCAGACTGGAGAGGATCAAAGGCAATAGACTGCTTAATGTTATCCACCAGTATCTGCCAATGAGTAGCGTATTGAATGAGAATTAGGCAAGAGGAGTTAAAACTGAATAACAGTTTTGGGCTGTTCTCAACTGTCCAAAGTGCGCAACATTGCAGCTCCTTTAATTCGTTATAACTTTGCTAGCTCTTCAACAGGACAATTGGGCCTAGTTGCTTTTGGCACGAATGTTTCGTGGTGTCATCTGATTGAACTCAAATGACCACTTATTCCCTTCTATTCTACATTTACATTTTAGTCATTTAGCAGACGCTCTTATCCAGAGCGACTTACAGTTAGTGAGTGCATAAATTTAAAAAAAAATCATACTGGCCCCCCGTGGGAATCGAACCCACAACCCTGCCGTTGCAAGCGCCATGCTCTACCAACTGAGCTACACGGACTATGGATTCTCTGTTGTAATACTGGCGCGTTTTACATTCTAATACAGTGAACATGAAGCATATTAGATCATTTGCATGATCACTGAAGACAACTCTTCCTAGAAATGTAGAGAAGCTGTCTAGACTGCAATAGGGAGACTGGGCTTTTCTATCTTGAGACTGGGCTATTCTTTCTGCCCTGTTGGGTGACATACGTCCCATTCTCTCTTGACCTCCGAGGCCCTGATGATGCAATGCAGCCTGCTGTTACACCCTGTTAGTTAAACAGTCCACAGACAAGCATCTCACAATACACTGCACTGTACATCCATCCACAATGACTCACCAACACTCCTCCGCAAAGCAGTCCGTCCATTTATCCGTTTCACCCACCTCGTCTGGGCTCATTGGCCACTACTGATTCATGGGCCAGTATAAAAAAAATGTATTCACAAACTGTAAGTCGCTCTGGATAAGAGAGTCTGCTAAATGACTAAAATGTAAATGTAAATGTGTAAGACTTACTAATCCATGAATGCTATTTATTTATCCTATAGACCAGGGGTGTCAAACGTCCGGCCCGCGGGCCGGATCAGGCCCGCAAACGGGTTTAATCCGGCCCGCGAGATGATTAAAAAAATAAATAAATAAATAATAATAAAAAAATTAATAAAAAAAATGTGTAAAGTATAAAAATGCGCTGCAATTTTTCAATAAAATAAACTGCTGTTCCAATTGCGTCCACTGGATGGCGCAATAGCAATTGTGTTAAGCAAGCAAACTGTTTATACCGGGGCAGAGCAAGTAGGTCAAGCACGTGCAGCCAATGAGCTACTTTGTTTTGCCCGCGATATTTATTACGGCTTCTACTTTTAACATTATGTGCTTTGGCACCCTCTTTGCCCCAATATGTCTCTGTCAAAAAAGAGAAAAGTGGACGCAGAGTGCAGAGTGTTCCAAGAAAAATTGTCATCCTATTTATTCACGGAATTGAATGGGAAAGCTGTATGTTTGGTGTGTTCAGAGCATGTTGCAGTGCTGAAAGAATATAAGCTTCGTCGCCACTATGTGAGTCTTCATGCCGACAAATATGACAACTTTCAAGGACAGCGGAGATGAGAGAAGGTGAATGAACTGTTGGCGGGTCTGAAGAAACAGCAGTCTGTGTTTACTCACAGCCGAGACATCAGTGACGCTGCAGTGAAAGCTAGCTACCTCATTGCTAATGAAATCGCAGTGGCTTCAAAACCATTTAGTGAGGGTGAATTTGTAAAAACATGCATGATGAAGGCAGCGGAGATTGTGTGCCCTGAAAAGCGGCAGGCTTTTGCAAATATCAGCCTGACAAGAAACACAGTTGCAGACAGGATTTCTGATCTTTCAGTGGATTTGGACAGCCAGTTGAAGCAAAAAGTAAAGTCATTTATGGCGTTTTCGGTTGCAATTGATGAAAGCACGGACATTACAGATGTTGCACAACTGGCCATTTTCATCCGCGGAGTTGATGACACATTGACCGTCACCGAGGAGTTTGTGGAGTTGGTGCCGATGACAGATACAACGACAGCAGCTGATATTTTTACCGCACTCGTCGGCGCGCTGGACAGGGTCGGAGTGGACTGGTCCCGCGCTGTCAGCCTGGCTACAGATGGTGCGCCCTCAATGATCGGGAAAAAAGCAGGCGTTGTGACAAAGTTCAGAGAGAAAGTGCAATCTGTAAATGGAGGACGTGATTTTTTGACTTTTCACTGTATTTTGCACCAGGAGGCTTTGTGTTGCAAGTCATTAAAGATGGATAACGTCATGAAGGTGGTCATCCAAACTGTTAATTTCATCCGATCCAGAAGCCTGAATCACCGTCAGTTTGACAGCCTTCTCAGAGAGAAAGACCACATCTATGGCCTGCCATACCACACTGAGGTAAGATGGTTAAGCCGAGGTGCTGTGCTGAGGCGTTTCTTTGATTTACGAGAAGAAATTGAACAGTTCATGGAAGAAAAGGGCAAACCAGTGTTAGAATTTCATTCCGCAGAATGGATGCAGGACCTTGCATTTATGGTGGATGTTACAGAGCACCTGAATAACTTGAACAAACAGCTGCAAGGGCGCAACAAAGTTGTCACGCAGTATTATGACAGCATACGTTCTTTCAAGTTGAAGCTGTCATTGTGGGAGACGCAACTTGCCGGTGGTGATGCAGCTCACTTCCCCTGTCTGAAAAATGTGTGCGCGACCCAACATGTGGCAGACATGAAGCGGTTCAAAGATAAAATAACGGGACTGTTACGGGAGTTTGAGCAACGCTTTCAGATTTATGTTTATATGTTTTTATGTTGATGTGCTATTGTTTTTAATTGATTTTATTTTATTTGTATATTTAACCTATTCTTGACTCTGTGGTTCTTGCACTTGTTTGGGGAACAGGATTTCATTATTTTTATCTACATTTCTGCCTGAGAAATGACACCCTGATATAGTTCTGTGATCTGTGATATACTTCTGTGAATCACTGAGGCATTGTGTGTTTGTGTGTTCTTTGTCCTCAGAACTTTCAAATAACTTGAGGTGTTTTATGATTAATAGTGATGTTGTGCTTTTGGACACTGTCCTCAGGCTCCAGCTTTATGTTTATATGTTTTTATGTTGATGTGCTATTGTTTTTAATTGTTTTTATTTTATTTGTATATGTAACCTATTCTTGACTCTGTGGTTCTTGCACTTGTTTGGGGAACAGGATTTCATTATTTTTATCTACATTTCTGCCTGAGAAATGACACCCGTATTAAAACAAAGAAAACAATCTGAAGTTGTTGTTTTTAAGTTATATATACCATGATTTTTCCGGTCCGGCCCACTTGGGAATAGATTTTCCTCCATGTGGCCCCTGAGCTAAAATGAGTTTGACACCCCTGCTATAGACAGTTATGGAGGGGGACCTTTGAACTGTGCTTGTGTAGCACAGGGAAGCTGGCTGCTACCAATGAAAGTTTTTCCTGCTGAGCAACCCTTCTGGCCATGGATTGTTATGCATTCATAAAGTGGGCTGTTTTATTAGCCAGCAGAAGCCCTCCCTTGTTCTCTGGCTGACCTTCTGTTTCGCTAACTTTTTGCTTCCCACATAGCACAGGGACGGAGTTAAAGTTATTCTATTCTTTCACCCCGTGTTTGGATTGCAATCCCAGGTTCAGTGTTGTAAGCACCTCCCCAGACACTTAACTAGCCTGATGGGTATTGATTGGAGACTGTGGCTTCTTGAACCCCAGCTATCTTGAGGAGAGGTGTTTGTGCTCATGGGGCTGTGCCTATGAAAATGATTAGCATTTGGAGTGGCTGTAGAAGGAGCAGCACTTTAATGTCTGCTAAAGTTCCAACGGTAAAGAAAATACAACTTCTGTTGAATGATATTTTTAACTGACTGAGTCAGAAACACAAGGCTTGATAGAATGCTGTAAGGCTGTGGTGGTGGGAGGCTGAGGAGCTCTCTGTGGTGTTGAGGTTAGAGATTAGTGGTTAGAGAGCGACCAGTGGATGAGGATGGATGTGCTGTAACTGTGCTTTCAGAGCAGCAGCTCCCCTGCTTAATTCTGCTCTCAAAAAACACTATTGTCTATCAACAATGACAAGCCACCTGGGTCTGACAACTTGGATGGAAAATAACTGAGGATGATAGCGGACGGAATTGGCACTCCTATTTGCCATCTCTTCAATCTACGCCAACAGGAAAGTGTGTGCCATCAGGCCTAAAGGGAAGCAAAAGTCATTTCGCTACCCAAGAATAGCAAAGCACCCTTTACTGGCTCAAACAGCCAACCAATCAGCCTGTTACCAACCCTTAGTAAACTTTTGGAAAAAATTGTGTTTGACCAGATACAATGCTATTTCACAGTAAACAAATTAACAACAGATTTTCAGCACGCTTATAGGGAAGGGCATTCAACATGTACAGCACTTACACAAATGACTGATGGATTGGCTGAGAGAAATTTATAATACAAATATTGTGTGAGCTGTTTTGTTAGTCTTCAGTGCAGATTTTTACATTATCAATCATAATCTGCTGCTGGAAAAACGTATGTGTTATGACTTTACATCCCCTGCTATATTGTGGATCGAGAGTTACCTGTCTAACAGAACACAGAGGGTGTTCTTCATTGGAAGCCTATCCAACATAATCCAGGTAGTCAGGCATTCAGGGTAGCTGTCTAGGCCCTTAACTTTTTTCAATCTTTATTAACGACTTGCCACTGGCTCTGAGTAAAGCCTGTGTGTCTATGTATGCTGATGACTTAACACTATACACATCAGCTACCACCGGAAGTGAAATCACTGCAACACTTAACAAAGAGCTGCAGTCAGTTTCAGAATGGGTGGCAAGAAATAAGTTAGTCCTAAATATTTGAAAAACTAAAAGCATTGTGTTTGAGACAAATCATTCACTAAACCCTAAACCCTAAAACTAAATATTGTAAAGAATAGCGTAGAAATTGAGCAAGTTGAGAAGACTAAACTGGTTGGAGTAACCCTGGATTGTAAACTGTCATGGTCAAAACATATTGATACAACAGTAGCTAAGATGGGGAGAGGTCTGTCCATAATAAATCGCAGCTCTGCTTTCTTAACATCGCTGTCAACAAAGCAGGTCCTGCAGGCCCTAGTTTTGTCGCACCTGGACAACTGTGGTGCCACAAAGAGGGACTTAGGAAAATTACAATTGGGCCAGAACAGCGCAGCGCAGCTAACTCACTCCTTTGTGTCCCCAAGTCCAGAACAGATTATGGGAGGCGCACAGTACTACATAAAGTCATAACTACATGGAATTCTATTCCACATCAAGTAACTCATGCAAGCAGTAAAATCAGATTTAAAAAAAACAGATAAAAATACACCTTATGGAACAGTGGGGACTGTAAAGAGACACACACAGGCACAGACATACACATACACACACACGATAGCATGCGCACTATACACACACGTGAACATGGATTTTGTTTTGTAGATACAGTGCCTTGCAAAGGTATTCACCCCCCTTGTCGTTTTTCCTGTTTTGTTGCATTAGAACCTGTAATTTAAATTTATTTTTATTTGGATTTCATGTAATGGACATACACAAAATAGTCCAAATTGGTGAAGTGAAATGAAAAAAATAACTTGTAAAAAAAAAAAATGGAAAAGTGGTGCGTGCATATGTATTCACCGCCTTTTGCTATGAAGCCCCTAAATAAGATCTGGTGCAACCAATTACCTTCAGAAGTCACATAATTAGTTAGATTGCACACAGGTGGAGTTTATTTAATTGTCACATGATCTCAGTGTATATATATATATATACACCTGTTCTGAAAGGCCCCAGAGTCTGCAACACCATTAAGCAAGGGGCACCACCAAGCAAGCGGCACCATGAAGACCAAGGAGCTCTCCAAACAGGTCAGGGACAAAGTTGTGGAGAAGTACAGATCAGGGTTGGGTTATAAAAAATATCCGAAATGTTGAACATCCCACGGAGCACCATTAAATCCATTATTTAAAAATTGAAAGAATATGGTACCACAACAAACCACCAAAACTCACGGACCAGGCAAGGAGGGCATTAATCAGAGAGACAACAAAGAGACCAAAGATAACCCTGAAGGAGCTGCAAAGCTCCACTGTGGAGATTGGAGTATCTGTCCGTAGGACCACTTTAAGCCATACACTCCACAGAGCTGGGCTTTACGGAAGAGTGGCCAGAAAAAAGCCATCGCTTAAAGATAAAAATAAGCCAAAAGGCATGTGGGAGACTTCCCAAACATATGGAAGAAGGTACTCTGCTCAGATGAGACTAAAACTAAGATTTTTGGCCATCAAGGAAAACGCTATGTCTGGCGCAAGCCCAACACCTCTCATCACCCCGAGAACACCATCCCCACAGTGAAGCATGGTGGTGGCAGCATCATGCTGTGGGGATGTTTTTCATTGGCAAGGACTGGGAAACTGGTCAGAATTTAATGATGGATGGCGCTAAATACAGGGAAATTCTTGAGGGAAACCTGTTTGTCTTCCAGAGATTTGAGACTGGGACGGAAGTTCACCTTCCAGCAGGACAAAGACCCTAAGCATACTGCTAAAGCAACACTTGAGTGGTTTAAGGGGAAACATTTAAATGTCTTGGAATGGCCTAGTCAAAGCCCAGACCTCAATCCAATTGAGAATCTGTGGTATGACTTAAAATTGCTGTACACCAGCGGAACCCATCCAACTTGAAGGAGCTGGAGCAGTTTTTCCTTGAAGGGGGGGGGGGGGGGAGTGAATAGTTATGCACGCTGAAGTTTTATGTTGTTTTGTCTTATTTTGTCATATCTTCAAAGTGGTAGGCATGTTGTGTAAATCAAACTCCTAAAAAATCCATTTTAATTCCAGGTTGTAAGGCAACAAAATAGGAAAAATGGCAAGAGTGGTGAATACTTTCGCAAGCCACTGTATATGGTAGTAGAGCAGTGGCCTGATGGCACACACCAAATCTGTTGTGAAATGTAATGTAATGGTTTTTCCACATTTTGTTACTCTACAGCCTTATTCTAAAATGGATTAAGTAAAAAAAAAAAAAAAGTATTCAATCTACACAAAATAATCCGTAATGACAAAGCGAAAATAGGTTTTTAGAAATGTTTATATATATATACAGTGAGGGAAAAAAGTATTTGAACCCCTGCTGATTTTGTACGTTTGCCCACTGACAAAGACATGATCAGTCTATAATTTTAATGGTAGGTTTATTTGAACAGTGAGAGACAGAATAACTACAAAAAATCCAGAAAAACGCATGTCAAAAATGTTATAAATTGATTTGCATTTTAATGAGGGAAATAAGTATTTGACCCCTCTGCAAAACATGACTTAGTACTTGGTGGCAAAACCCTTGTTGGCAGTCACAGAGGTCAGACATTTCTTGTAGTTGGCCACCAGGTTTGCATGCATCTCAGGAGGGATTTTGTTCCACTCCTCTTTGCAGAGCTTCTCCAAGTCATTAAGGTTTTGAGGCTGACGTTTGGCAACTCGAACCTTCAGCTCCCTCCACAGATTTTCTATGGGATTAAGGTCTGGAGACTGGCTAGGCCACTCCAGGACCTTAATGTCCTTCTTCTTGAGCCACTCCTTTGTTGCCTTGGCTGTGTTTTTTGGGTCATTGTCATGCTGGAATACCCATCCACGACCAATTTTCAAGGTCCTGGCTGAGGGAAGGAGGTTCTCACCCAAGATTTGACGGTACATTGCCCCGTCCATCGTCCCTTTGATGCAGTGAAGTTGTCCTGTCCCCTTAGCAGCTAAAAACACCCCCAAAGCATAATGTTTCCACCTCCATATTTGACGGTGGGGATGGTGTTCTTGGGGTCATAGGCAGCATTCCTCCTCTTCTAAACACAGCGAGTTGAGTTGATGCCAAAGAGCTCGATTTTGGTCTCATCTGACCACAACACTTTCACCCAGTTCTCCTCTGAATCATTCAGATGTTCTTTGGAAAACTTCAGACGGCCCTGTATATGTGCTTTCTTGAGCAGGGGGACCTTGCGGGCGCTGCAGGATTTCAGTCCTTCACGGCGTAGTGTGTTACCAATTGTTTTCTTTGTGACTATGGTCCCAGCTGCCTTGAGATCATTGACGAGATCCTCCCGTGTAGTTCTGGGCTGATTCCTCACCATTCTCATGATCATTGCAACTCCACGAAGTGAGATCTTGCATGGAGCCCCAGGCCTAGGGAGATTGACAGTTATTTTGTGTTTCTTCCATTTGCGAATAATCACACCAACTATTGTCACCTTCTCACCAAGCTGCTTGGCGATGGTCTTGTAGCCCATTCCAGCCTTGTTAGGTCTACAATCTTGTCCCTGACATCCTTGGAGAGCTCTTTGGTCTTGGCCATGGTGGAGAGTTTGGAATCTGATTGATTGATTGCTTCTGTGGACAGGTGTCTTTTATACAGGTAACAAGCTGAGATTAGGAGCACTCCCTTTAAGAGTGTGCTCCTAATCTCAGCTCGTTACCTGTATAAAAGACATTTGGGAGCCAGAAATGTTTCTGATTGAGAGGGGGTCAAATACTTATTTCCCTCATTAAAATGCAAATCAATTTATAACATTTTTGACATGCGTTTTTCTGGATTTTTTGGTTGTTATTGTCTCTCACTGTTCAAATAAACCTACCATTAAAATTATAGACTGATCATTTCTTTGTCAGTGGGCAAATGTACAAAATCAGCAGGGGATCAAATACTTTTTTCCTTCACTGTATACACTTCACTGTATACACTGCTCAAAAAATTACAGGGAACACTAAAATAACACATCCTAGATCTGAATGAATGAAATAATCTTATTAAATACTTTTTTCTTTACATAGTTGAATGTGCTGACAACAAAATCACACAAAAATTATCAATGGAAATCAAATGTATCAACCCATGGAGGTCTGGATTTGGAGTCACCCTCAAAATTAAAGTTGAAAACCACACTACAGGCCGATCCAACTTTGATGTAATGTCCTTAAAACAAGTCAAAATGAGGCTCAGTAGTGTGTGTGGCCTCCACGTGCCTGTATGACCTCCCTACAACACCTGGGCATGCTCCTGATGAGGTGGCGGATGGTCTCCTGAGGGATCTCCTCCCAGACCTGGACTAAAGCATCCGCCAACTCCTGGACAGTCTGTGGTGCAACGTGGCGTTGGTGGATGGAGCGAGACATAATGTCCCAGATGTGCTCAATTGGATTCAGGTCTGGGGAACGGGCGGGCCAGTCCATAGCATCAATGCCTTCCTCTTGCAGGAACTGCTGACACACTCCAGCCACATGAGATCTAGCATTGTCTTGCATTAGGAGGAACCCAGGGCCAACCGCACCAGCATATGGTCTCACAAGGGGTCTGAGGATCTCATCTCGGTACCTAATGGCAGTCAGGCTACCTCTGGCGAGCACATGGAGGGCTGTGCGGCCCCCCAAAGAAATGCCACCCCACACCATGACTGACCCACCGCCAAACCGGTCATGCTGGATGATGTTGCAGGCAGCAGAACGTTCTCCACGGCGTCTCCAGACTCTGTCACGTCTGTCACATGTGCTCAGTGTGAACCTGCTTTCATCTGTGAAGAGCACAGGGCACCAGTGGCGAATTTGCCAATCTTGGTGTTCTCTGGCAAATGCCAAACGTCCTGCTCGGTGTTTGGCTGTAAGCACAACCCCCACCTGTGGATGTCGGGCCCTCATACCACCCTCATGGAGTCTGTTTCTGACCGTTTGAGCAGACACATGCACATTTGTGGCCTACTGGAGGTCATTTTGCAGGGCTCTGGCAGTTCTCCTCCTGCTCCTCCTTGCACAAAGGCGGAGGTAGCAGTCCTGCTGCTGGGTTGTTGCCCTCCTACGGCCTCCTCCACGTCTCCTGATGTACTGGCCTGTCTCCTGGTAGCGCCTCCATGCTCTGTACACTACGCTGACAGACACAGCTAACCTTCTTGCCACAGCTCGCATTGATGTGCCTTCCTGGATGAGCTGCACTACCTGAGCCACTTGTGTGGGTTGTAGACTCCGTCTCATGCTACCACTAGAGTGAAAACACCGCCAGCATTCAAAAGTGACCAAAACATCAGCCAGGAAGCATAGGAACTGAGAAGTGGTCTGTGGTCACCACCTGCAAAACCAGTCCTTTAATGGGGGTGTCTTGCTAATTGCCTATAATTACCACCTGTTGTCTATTCCATTTGCACAACAGCATGTGAAATTTATTGTCAATCAGTGTTGCTTCCTAAGTGGACAGTTTGATTTCACAGAAGTGTGATTGACTTGGAGTTACATTGTGTTGTTTAAGTGTTCCCTTTATTTTTTTTGAGCAGTGTGTGTATATATATACAGTGGGGAAAAAAAGTATTTAGTCAGCCACCAATTGTGCAAGTTCTCCCACTTAAAAAGATGAGAGAGGCCTGTAATTTTCATCATAGGTACACGTCAACTATGACAGACAAATTTAGAAAAAAAAATCCAGAAAATCACATTGTAGGATTTTTTATGAATTTATTTGCAAATTATGGTGGAAAATAAGTATTTGGTCACCTACAAACAAGCAAGATTTCTGGCTCTCACAGACCTGTAACTTCTTCTTTAAGAGGCTCCTCTGTCCTCCACTCGTTACCTGTATTAATGGCACCTGTTTGAACTTGTTATCAGCATAAAAGACACCTGTCCACAACCTCAAACTGTCACACTCCAAACTCCACTATGGCGAAGACCAAAGAGCTGTCAAAGGACACCAGAAACAAAATTGTAGACCTGCACCAGGCTGGGAAGACTGAATCTGCAATAGGTAAGCAGCTTGGTTTGAAGAAATCAACTGTGGGAGCAATTATTAGGAAATGGAAGACATACAAGACCACTGATAATCTCCCTCGATCTGGGGCTCCACGCAAGATCTCACCCCGTGGGGTCAAAATGATCACAAGAACGGTGAGCAAAAATCCCAGAACCACACGGGGGGACCTAGTGAATGACCTGCAGAGAGCTGGGACCAAAGTAACAAAGCCTACCATCAGTAACACACTACGCCGCCAGGGACTCAAATCCTGCTTAAGCCAGTACATGTCCAGGGCCGTCTGAAGTTTGCTAGAGTGTATTTGGATGATCCAGAAGAGGATTGGGAGAATGTCATATGGTCAGATGAAACCAAAATATAAATTTTTGGTAAAAACTCAACTCGTCGTGTTTGGAGGACAAAGAATGCTGAGTTGCATCCAAAGAACACCATACCTACTGTGAAGCATGGGGGTGGAAACATCATGCTTTGGGGCTGTTTTTCTGCAAAGGGACCAGGACGACTGATCCGTCTAAAGGAAAGAATGAATGAGGCCATGTATCGTGAGATTTTGAGTGAAAACCTCCTTCCATCAGCAAGGGCATTGAAGATGAAACGTGGCTGGGTCTTTCAGCATGACAATGATCCCAAACACACCGCCCGGGCAACGAAGGAGTGGCTTCGTAAGAAGCATTTCAAGGTCCTGGAGTGGCCTAGCCAGTCTCCAGATCTCAACCCCATAGAAAATCTTTGGAGGGAGTTGAAAGTCTGTGTTGCCCAGCGACAGCCCCAAAACATCACTGCTCTAGAGGAGATCTGCATGGAGGAATGGGCCAAAATACCAGCAACAGTGTGTGAAAACCTTGTGAAGTTTACAGAAAACGTTTGACCTGTGTCATTGCCAACAAAGGGTATATAACTAAGTATTGAGAAACTTTTGTTATTGACCAAATACTTATTTTCCACCATAATTAGCAAATAAATTCATAAAAAATCCTACAATGTGATTTTCTCGATTTTTTTTTCTCATTTTGTCTGTCATAGTTGACGTGTACCTATGATGAAAATTACAGGCCTCTCTCATCTTTTTAAGTGGGAGAACTTGCACAATTGGTGGCTGACTAAATACTTTTTTTCCCCACTGTATATATATATATATATATATATTAAAAAACGTATTTACATAAGTATTCAGACCCTTTGCTATGAGACTTGAAATTGAGCTCCAGTGCATCCTGTTTCCATTGACCATCCATGAGATGTTTCTACAACTTGATTGGAGTCCACCTGTGGTAAATTTAATTGATTGGACATGATTTGGAAACCCCACAACCCCTTCCCTAATTGTAGTAAACTAGTGAACAACAATATTTAGGCCTCTACTTCCAGCTTATACATACTATATACATTTTATGGACACAATCAATTTTACAGTAATTCTATTTAGTTTGTTTTTACTCCTGAACTACGTCTACCCTCAACCTCTCTGATCATTTTCATGATGTCCATCCGGTTTGCTTCTATATGCCATATCTTTCAAACTCTGCTCTTTCACAAAAGCTCTCAACCTATAACCTATATACTTATTATGGACACAGTATGCTTACATTATTAGTTATCTTGTTGTTATTAGTTGTTGTTATTAGTTCCATCCTTCAACTCCATTCAACACCACCCATCTCTCTTAACACCATCCATATTGGATTTCTGTTTGCCATATATTTTTCAACTGTACTGTACTGTGATGTTTTACAAAAGTTCTAAACCTTTCTATTCTCATTATTTCTACAGATTGTAAATTGAAAATAAACATTTTTGCTAAAAGTATTATTATATTATTGATCGATTGACTATGACTTTTCAGATCACCCAGTAATGCTATCTGCAGGGTTAGCTCCAGGGAAATATTGCAATCCTTTAGCCATTCCTGGACCTATGTCCAAAAACAAGCTACAAATGGACAGTACCAAAACAAATGATCTAATGATTCTGTCTCTTCGCAGCAAAATCTGCAGAGCTGGGAAGATTGTATCCCCCATATAAATAACATTCTATTGGTAGCAAGAATTTTATATAATAATTAAAATGGAAAAATTCTAATGTTTGAATCCGGCGTCGTTTTGCGTTTCACTGGACCTTATGATCACTCAGCTGCACAGCTGATGCCTGCTGGACTGTTCCTTTACACGGTACCCTGTCCTGTTTATTCTGTTTAGTCTTAGCCCAAACGTTATCGCTATTTCCAGTTGTGTCTTAGCTCTCTCTAATAACACCTGTGACTGCTTTATGCCTCTCTCCCATGTCAATTATGCCTTGCCTATTGCTGTTTGGGTTAGTTCTTATTATACAATTTCACTGTAGAACCCCAAGTCCCTCTCAAACTCCCTCATATAGTTCCTTTGTTCCACCCCCCATACACGCCGAGACCGGCTCAATCGGTGCCTCCAATGACATTTACATTTACATTTACATTTTAGTCATTTAGCAGACGCTCTTATCCAGAGCGACTTACAGTTAGTGCATACATATATTTATTTTTTTATACTTGCCCCCCCGTGGGAATCGAAACCCACAACCCTGGCGTTGCAAACGCCATGCTCTATCAACTGAGCTACATCCCCTGCCGGCCATTCCCTCCCCCCATACCCTGGACGACGCTGGGCCAATTGTGCGCCGCCTCATTGTTACCCAACGCTTAGGGTTACCTGAACTGTACTCATATCCTTCCATATCCTTTTCTGTACATAATGCCCTGAATCTTTTCTACAACGCCCGGAGAACTGCCCCCTTTATTCTATGTACCCATCGCACTAGAAGACCAGTTCTTAAAGCCTTTAGTCGTATCCTTATTCTAGTCCTCCTCTGTTCCTCTGGTGATGTAGAGGCTAACCCAGGCCCTGCAGCCCCCAGTATCACTCCTACTCCCCAGGAGCTATCATTTGTTGACTTCTGTAACCGTAAAAGTCTTGATTTTCTGCACATAAATATCAGAAGCCTCCTTCCTAAGTTTGAGTTATTCACTGCGTTAGCACACTCCGCCAACCCTGATGTTCTAGCAGTGTCTGAATCCTGGCTTAGGAAGGCCACCAAAAATTCTGACATTTCCATCCCCAACTATAACATTTTCCGTCTAGATAGAACTGCCAAAGGGGGTGGAGTTGCAATCTACTGTAGAGAGAGCCTGCAGAGCTCCATCATACTATCCAGGTCTGTGCCCAAACAGTTTGAGCTTCTACTTCTAAAAATCCACCTTTCCAGAAATAAATCTCTCACTGTTGCCGCTTGCTACAGACCCCCCTCAGCCCCCAGCTGTGCCCTGGACACCATATGTGAATTGATTGCCCCCCATCTATCCTCAGAGTTCGTACTGCTTGGTGACCTAAATTGGGATATGCTTAACACCCCGGCCATCCTACAATCTAAACTAGATGCCCTCAATCTCACACAAATTATCAACGAACCTACCAGGTACAACCCTAAATCCGTAAACATGGGTACCCTCATAGATATCATCCTGACTAACTTACCCTCTAAATACACCTCCGCTGTCTTCAACCAGGATCTCAGCGATCACTGCCTTTATTGCCTGCGTCCGTAACGGGTCCGCGGTCAAACGACCACCCCTCATCACTGTCAAACGCTCCCAAAAACACTTCAGCGAGCAGGCCTTCCTAATTGACCTGGCCCAGGTATCCTGGATGGATATAGATCTCATTCCGTCAGTAGAGGATGCCTGGTTGTTCTTTAAAAGTAATTTCCTCTCAATCTTAAATAGACATTCCCCATTCAAAAAAATACAGAACTAAGAACAGATATAGCCCCTGGTTCTCCTCAGACTTGACTGCCCTTGACCAGCACAAAAACATCCTGTGGCGTACTGCATTAGCATCAAATAGCCCCCGCGATATGCAACTTTTCAGGGAATTTAGGAACCAATATACACAAGCAGTTAGGAAAGCAAAGGCTAACTTTTTCAAACAGAAATTTGCATCCTGTAGCACTAACTCCAAAAAGTTTTGGGACACTGTAAAGTCCATGGAAAATAAGAGCACTTCCTCCCAGCTGCCCACTGCACTGAGGCTAGGAAACACTATCACCACCGATAAATCTACAATAATCGAGAATTTCAACAAGCATTTTGCTACGGCTGGCCATGCTTTCCACCTGGCTACCACTACCCCGGCCACCAGCTCTGCACCCTCCGCTGCAACTTGCCCATGCCCCCCCCGCTTCTCCTTCACACAAATCCAGACAGCTGATGTTCTAAAAGAGCTGCAAAATCTGGACCCCTACAAATCATCTGGGCTAGACAATCTGGACCCTTTCTTTCTAAAACTAGCCGCCGAAATTGTCGCAACCCCTATTACTAGCCTGTTCAACCTCTCTTTCGTAACGTCTGAGATCCCCAGAGATTGGAAAGCTGCCGCGGTCATCCCCCTCTTCAAAGGGGGTGACACTCTAGATCCAAACTGTTACAGACCCATATCCATCCTGCCCTGCCTTTCAAAAGTTTTTGAAAGCCAAGTCAACAAACAGATCACCGACCATTTCGAATCCCACCGTACCTTCTCCGCTATGCAATCCGGTTTCCGAGCTGGTCATGGGTGCACTTCAGCCACGCTCAAGGTCCTAAACGATATTATAACCGCTATCGATAATAGACAGTACTGTGCAGCCGTTTTCATTGACCTGGCCAAGGCTTTCGACTCTGTCAACCACCGCATTCTTATTGGCAGACTAAATAGCCTTGGTTTCTCAAATGACTGCCTCGCCTGGTTCACCAACTACTTCTCAGATAGAGTTCAATGTGTCAAATCGGAGGACCTGTTGTCTGGACCTATGGCAGTCTCTATGGGGGTGCCACAGGGTTCAATTCTTGGGCCGACTCTTTTCTCTGTGTATATCAATGACGTCGCTCTTGCTGCTGGTGACTCTCAGATCCACCTCTACGCAGACGACACCATTTTGTATACATCTGGCCCTTCATTGGACACTGTGTTAACAAACCTCCAAACGAGCTTCAATTCCATACAACACTCCTTCAGTAGCCTCCAACTGCTCTTAAACACTAGTAAAACTAAATGCATGCTCTTCAACCGAACGCTGCTTGCACCCGCCCACCCGACTAGAATCACTACTCTCGACGGGTCTGACCTAGAGTATGTGGACAACTACAAATATCTAGGTGTCTGGTTAGACTGTAAACTATCCTTCCAGACTCACATTAAGAATCTCCAATCCAAAGTTAAATCTAGAATCGGTTTCCTATTTCGCAACAAAGCCTCCTTCACTCATGCTGCCAAACATGCCCTCGTAAAACTGACTATCCTACCGATCCTTGACTTCGGCGATGTCATTTACAAAATAGCCTCCAACACTCTACTCAGCAAATTGGATGTAGTCTATCACAGTGCCATCCGTTTTGTCTCCAAAGCCCCATATAATACCCACCACTGTGACCTGTACGCTCTTGTTGGCTGGTCCTCACTACATATTCGTCGCCAAACCCACTGGCTCCAGGCCATCTATAAATCACTGCTAGGCAAATCCCCGCCTTATCTTAGCTCATTGGTCACCATAGCAACACCCACCCGTAGTCTGCGCTCCAGCGGGTATATCTCACTGGTCATCCCCAAAGCCAACACCTCCTTTGGCCGCAATTCCTTCCAGTTCTCTGCTGCCAATGACTGGAACAAATTGCAAAAATCTCTGAAGCTGGAGACACTTATCTCCCTCACTAACTTTAAGCATCAGTTGTCAGAGCACCTTACCGATCACTGCACCTGTACACAGCCCATCTGAAATTAGCCCGCCCAACTACCTCATCCCTATATTGTTATTTATTTTGCTCATTTGTACCCCAGTATCTCTATTTGCACATCATCTCTTGCACATCTATCATTCCAGTGTTAATACTAATTGTAATTATTTTGCACTATAGCCTATTTTATTGCCTTACCTCCATAACTTGCTAAATTTGCACACACTGTATATTATATGTATTTCTGTTGTATTTTTGACTTTGTTTTGTTTTACCCCATATGTAACTCTGTGTTGTTGTTTTTATCGCACTGCTTTGCTTTATCTTGGCCAGGTCTTAGTTGTAAATGAGAACTTGTTCTCACCTGGTTTACCTGGTTAAATAAAGGTGAAATAAAATAAAAAATAAATAAATCAGTTCATAAACACTATGCCATGGAATCGGTATGTCAAAAATCTCTTCCCAACTATTTTGCAATCTATATGGGACGGCTGTCAATCCTTAGGTCCTTAAATGAAACTGGTATACTTTTTTATTTATCACAATTTTCTTTAACCAATTATGTTCTTTAATGCAAGGCCGACAGACTTACTTTTTCCCCCTTCCACTTTCCTCTTCCATTTTTGCAGTAATGCTGCAATTTTGGGTAGAGCAGACATTTCCATATGTTTTTGTTAGCTTCATGTGCGACAACTCCACCAGTCCTACCGATGTTATCATTTACGAAGAGTATACCTTTTTTAAACATTTTGTCAAAAAGAAACGTTTTTTTTAATCAATTAGTATATTTTAGTTTAACCACAACATTTGTTGCATTATTTGTTCTGTAGTTTCTGGAGGATTCAATTGAAATTGCAACCAACTTTCTATGGCTTTTTTTTTTTAGAAATAGTGATATTTGGGAGATGATTTCCTTTTCAAATAACTGAAAGTGAGAGGTTGTAATCTGAATAAAGGGAAAAAGGCCATTCTTGAACATTGGGTGAGACAATTTTACTAATTTGCTAGAACCAGTTCGGATTTAAGTATAACTTTTGTATGACTGAAGCTTTTAGTGATAGTGATAATGCTTTAATATTTAATCATTTCTGTCCTCCGAATTCATATTCATTATATAAATAGGCCCGTTTTAATTTTGTCTGGCTTGCCGTTCCAAATCAAATTGAATATATTTTTCTCATATAATTTAAAAAACTGTTTGCTAGGCGTAGGCAAGACCATAAGCAAATAGGTAAACTGGGATAATACTAAAGAGTTAATCAGGGTGATTTATCCACAAATTGACAGGTATTTACCTTTCCATGGTAGCAAGATCTTATTTGTTTTTGCTAACTTTCTATTAAAATGTATTGGAGTGAGATCATTTATTTCATTTTGGATATGTATTCAGAGTATATCCACATCACCATCAGACCATTTTATTGGTAAACTACATGGTAATGTAAAAATGTTTTAGTGATCCAATACATAATATAGTACATTTATCATAATTTGGTTTTAATCCAGAGAGGTTAGAAAATGTATCTAGATCCTCTATGAGCAGTGGAGGGATTCAAGTTGTGGATTTAAAAGAAAACATGAATCATCAGCATACAATGACGCCTTTGTTTTTAAGCCCTGGATTTCTAATCCCTTGATATTATTGTTGGATCTGATTTTAATAGCTAACATCTCTATGGCCATAATAAATAGATATGCTGATAGTGGACAACCTTGTTTCACTCCTCTTGACAGTTTAAAACTTTCTGAGAAATAGCCATTATTAACACCTAAGGTTACTATACATGATTTTAACCGAATTTATAAGAGATTCTCCTCAATTGAAATGCTCCAGGTATTTATATATAAACCCCAGTCATACTTTATCAAATGCCTTTTCGAAGTCTGCTATGAATAGCAGGCCTGGTTTCTCAGATTTCTCATAGTGTTCTATTGTTTCCAGTACTTGCCTTATATTATCTCCAATGTATCTTCCATGTAAAAAAACCTGTCTGATTAGAATGAATAATGTCCGACAATACCTTTTTAATTCTATGCACTATACATTTTGCTAGAATTTTTGCATCACAACACTGAAGTGTAAGGGGCCTCCAATTTTTTTAATGGACTGGATCTTTGTATTTTCCACTTGTATCCTGTGTGGTTAAAACATGCTAATACATGCTAATAATGGTCCTCTGAGTATATCAAAAAAGGTTTGGTATACCTCGACTGGTATGCCATCCAACCCTGTAGTTTTCCCGGACGTAAAGTCTTTAATTGCATCCAGAAGTTCCTCCTCTGTTATTTCACCTTCACATTAGTCTTTCTGTATGGCTGTTAATTTTACATTATCAATAGTAAAAAAATCTCTACAATTAGCTTCAGTTAGAGGAGATGGAGGCGACTGAAATGAAAACATATGCTTAAAGTACTTTGTTTGGTGAATCATGGGTGACTCCGTCATTTGCCCCGTGTAGCTCAGTTGGTAGAGCATGGCGCTTGCAACACCAGGGTTGTGGGTTCGATTCCCATGGGGGGCCAGTATGAAAATGTATGCACACACTAACTGTAAGTCGCTCTGTATAAGAGCGTCTGCTAAATTACTAAAATGTAAAATGTAACCAGTTTCAGTAAATTATTTTTGGTAGCATTCCTATGTTGAAGATTAAAAAAGAATTTGGTGCATTTTTCCCCATATTCCATCCAGTTTGCTTTATTTTTATAATATATTACACTTGATCTTTCTTGAATAAGTTTCTCCATTTCTTTTTGTTTTTCCTCTAATTTATTCTGAGCCTCTGTTACAGTTTTATTGCTATCTGTTCTGTTAGACCTTATATTTCCTTTGTTAGTATGGACTCTTTTGACCTGAGTACTGAATTGCATGGCCTCTAAAGGCACATTTTAAAGGTGTCCCATACAATAAGGGGATTTGCTGTACCTATTTTATGTCGGAAAAAATCAGTTATAAATTCCTCTGTCCTAGTTAAAAACAAGTTATCATCCAATGGGCTTTGATTACATTTCCAATATCCTCGCCCACGTGGAAATTCAGTAAGAGTAATGTATATGCCAATTATATGATGGTCCGACCGCATTCTGTCCCCTAGCAACACTTTTTAAACTTTTGGTGCCAACGAGAATGACATAAGAAAGTCAAGACGACTAGCTTGATTGAGTCTCCGCCATGGATATCTCACTAGATCAGGATATGTAAGCCTCCATATATCTACTAGTTCTAATGTATCCATGACATTCACGATTTCCTTAAGAGCATGAGGGGGATTGTTTGTAGTGTGATTTCCTTTACGGTCCATTGAGCTATTTAAAACTGCATTATAATCTCCAACCATAATAATAGAGTCTTGAATTGCCTGTGTTACGCCCCTGAAAAAGGGGAGAAATAATCACGAGAGTGATGCGGTTATGTTTCCTTACTGAGAACTTTAGTGTAATCATTTTACAAAAGTATCACATTTTACAGAACAACAGATCTACAGGAAATAGATAGTTTTGTAGGGTACAAGGCTTATTCAAGTCACAACAGCATACACTGTAATTCACTAAAACATATACTAATTTTTCAATATAACTGTCAAGCACAAAGTAGCTTTAGCTCAGTAACCCATAATTAAATGTATCAACAATGTCAATAAAGTGTTCGAAACACATTATACAAATAACCGCAAAATATATTATTAACAGCGTACATGTTCATTCACAATTAACATAAAATGGCAGCTACTCTCAGTACGAAGCTATTCTTCGCTGCAACCAAGCGGGGCTCCACTCACACACGCACATATTACACTCTGCAAACTTAACTCTAACTTACTCAATATGTTACTAAAACACACCTTAAACACTCTTGACATGTTAGCAAGTTATTACATTTAAATTAACTCTGTTTTATATCAATAACGTACCTGAAAAAGGGGAGAAATAATCACGAGAGTGATGCGGTTATGTTTCCTCACTGAGAACTTTAGTGTAATGAGGAAAAGACCGCAATATCCCCGGGAACTTGGGTGGAGACCAGAGCAATCGATCTCAGGCTCATAGATTAAGAGCATTTAGTAGATCACAGATTAACACTTTTACCCTTAAATTAGGCACCCCAAAATAAAGTAGTCAATATAACATTTACACATTCCTCTTACAATTTTTACCCTTTGTATGCTTGACAGATTTGAACCTTTTAACACAATTATGAATTTTATAAATCTCTATGAACTAGTACTGAATGCATTATCTTTTTAACCTTAGATATTTTAAGATCCTCACATACCATGAACTTACTAATACTTTTTAGTGTATAACAGGCTATGAATATTTCCTTTAACCTGTCACACCTGCAGGGTTTATAATGTATTATATATATTGTCAAAGAAGTGTGGATCATCATTATTTGGTCCGTAAAAGGTTAATGAGCCATATCTGTTTATGGTCCAATAACATATTTAAAATAATCCATCTACCTTGCGTATCTTTTTGGACAATTTGCAGATTCGGATCACAATTACTGTTAATTAATATTATCACCCCTTTTGAGTTTCTTTGCCCATGGGAGAAGTATATTTCATCCCCCCCCCCCCATTCCTTTTCCCACGCAACTTCATCTAGAATTGTTGAATGAGTTTCCTGTAAACAATAGATATATATATACCTTCTCTTTGAGAAATGTAAATATTCTTCTTCTTTTGTTATTATCTGCTAAGCCATTACAATTATAACTGGCTATACTTATTTCACCACATACCATAATGAGATACAAGTTTCAAATCTATTTATCATTATATATGTTTGTAAATTTACCAATAAAAAATACCAAAGTGATTGAGTGTCCATATACAGTGGGGAGAACAAGTATTTGATACACTGCCGATTTTGCAGGTTTTCCTACTTACAAAGCATGTAGAGGTCTGTAATTTTTATCATAGGTACACTTCAACTGTGAGAGACGGAATCTAAAAATCCAGAAAATCACATTGTATGATTTTTAAGTAATTAATTTGCATTTTATTGTATGACATAAGTATTTGATACATCAGAAAAGCAGAACTTAATATTTGGTACAGAGACCTTTGTTTGCAATTACAGAGATCATACGTTTCCTGTAGGTCTTGACCAGGTTTGCACACACTGCAGCAGGGATTTTGGCCCACTCCTCCATACAGACCTTCTCCAGATCCTTCAGGTTTCGGGGCTGTCGGTGGGCAATACGGACATTCAGCTCCCTCCAAAGATTTTCTATTGGGTTCAGGTCTGGAGACTGGCTAGGCCACTGCAAAACCTTGAGATGCTTCTTACGGAGCCACTCCTTAGTTGCCCTGGCTGTGTGTTTCGGGTCGTTGTCATGCTGGAAGACCCAGCCACGACCCATCTTCAATGCTCTTACTGAGGGAAGGAGGTTGTTGGCCAAGATCTCGCGATACATGGCCCCATCCATTCTCCCCTCAATACAGTGCAGTCGTCCTGTCCCCTTTGCAGAAAAGCATCCCCAAAGAATGATGTTTCCACCTCCATGCTTCACGGTTGGGATGGTGTTCTTGGGGTTGTACTCATCCTTCTTCTTCCTCGAAACACGGCGAGTGGAGTTTAGACCGAGGTCTAAACTAGGTGAGGTTAGACCGAGATCTCACTAGGTGAGATCTTGCATGGAGCCCCAGACCGAGGGTGATTGACTGTCATCTTGAACTTCTTCTATTTTCTAATAATTGCGCCAACAGTTGTTGCCTTCGCACCAAGCTGCTTGCCTATTGTCCTGTAGCCCATCCCAGCCTTGTGCAGGTCTACAATTTTATCCCTGATGTCCTTACACAGCTCTCTGGTCTTGGCCATTGTGGAGAGGTTGGAGTCTGTTTGATTGAGTGTGTGGACAGGTGTCTTTTTATACAGGTAAAGAGTTCAAACAGGTGCAGTTAATACCGGTAATGAGTGGAGAATAGGAGGGCTTCTTAAAGAAAAACTAACAGGTCTGTGAGAGCCGGAATTCTTACTGGTTGGTAGGTGATCAAATACTTATGCAATAAAATGCAAATGAATTACTTAAAAATCATACAATGTGATTTTCTGGATTTTTGTTTTAGATTCCGTCTCTCACAGTTGAAGTGTACATATGATACAAATTACAGACCTCTACATGCTTTGTAAGTAGGAAAACCTGCAAAATCGGCAGTGTATCAAATACTTGTTCTCCCCACTGTAGCTGTACCAATATATTTTCATTGCTACTAAGTAACCCTCCAATTGTTCTCCTCTAATTCCCCCACTAAAGCCCCTCCCCATCCCAAGTTGGGCTGTCATCTCAGTGATCGGCATACCACCCCCGTCCCCCCGGATCCTTAGGCCCCCGAGAGGCCAGGACCAATCCATTGAAAACAGCACTCAGTGCCACCCACAAAACAGAAGCAGGTCAACCGCCAAAAGCATTTCCAATGCTCTCACCTCAATAAATATATATATATATATATATATATATATATATATATATATATATATATATATATATATATATAAAATATGGATCTATTCAAATATCTTGCATATCTTATTTACCATCATTACCAATTAATATGCGTAATAATGTTGGCAGTTCATGAATAGGATTTTAACCTATAACCTGGATTGCCATTGTATTAATTACATTACTATTTAATCTATGTCAAGTCCTAGGTGATGGAGATCAGATCCACCCTCTTCACCTGAGACACAAACACTCTGGTCCCCTGTTGTAACCATTTTTCCCAAGCATCTCCATGCAGTCAGACCTTTGATTATTTTGTGCCACCTCGGCCACAATAATAAGCCCCCTCTCTGATTGTCCGAGTGTGACCCCCTCCCCATGGGTTACTGAAGCCAGTGTTGCTAGCACTGCCACTACCTGGGTGGGGGTACCCCACCGAAATCCCCACCGGCTAGGGGTACCCCACCGGAATCCCCACCGGCTAGGTACAGGGTCGTCAAGGTTCTCATTAGCAGCTTTGAGAAGTTCCTTGTATATTGTGCTCTCCCATCAGGGGGCTCTGGCTTTGTAGGACCAACCCTGCCAGGCAGGCTCAGAATCTTGAGGGGTGGTGCTGCTCAAGTATGCCTCTGACCGCATTTATGTTTCTGTTTTGGCTGCATATAGGCAACTCACAGCAGGTCCATAAAACAGATGTGGACTTCTCTTTGGTGTATGGGTCTCTCAGGTGGGTGTCTAGCATATAGGGTTTGGGATCGTTCCATCATTATAGGACAATAAAAAAATTGATTAGATGTATACTATATTTTAAAATGTATATCCCTGATCTGCACAAAATTGAAAGCTCTCTCTCACAACCCCTGCTCACAGACACACGTTGGTTCTGGGATATGCAACCATTTCCTTTCTCACTCACTTACAGTTGAAGTCGGAAGTTTATATACACCTTAGCCAAATACATTTAAACTCAGTTTGTCATAACTGACATTTAATCCAAATAAAAATTCCCTGTTTTAGGTCAGTTAGGATCACCACTTTATTTTAAGAATGTGAAATGTCAGAATAATAGTAGAGTGATTTATTTTCTGCTTTTATTTCTTTCATCACATTCAATTAGTATTTGCTAGCATTACCTTTAAATTGTTTAACTTGGGTCAAACGTTTCGGGTAGCCTTCCACAAGCTTCCCACAATAAGTTGGGTGAATTTTGGCCCATTCCTTCTGACAGAACTGGTGTAACTGAGTCAGGTTTGTAGGCCTCCTTGCTCGCACACACTTTTTCAGTTCTGCCCACACATTTTCTATAGGATTGAGGTCAGGGCTTTGTGATGGCCACTCCAATACCTTGACTTTGTTGTCCTTAAACCATTTTGCCACATCTTTGGAAGTATGCTTGGGGTCATTGTCCATTTGGAAGAACCATTTGCGACCAAGCTTTAACTTCCTGACTGATGTCTTGAGATGTTGCTTCAATATATCCACATAATTTTCCTTCCTCATGATGCCATCTATTTTGTGAAGTGCACCAGACCCTCCTGCAGCAAAGCACCCCCACAGTATGTTGCTGCCACCCCCGTGCTTCACGGTTGGGATGGTGTTCTTCGGCTTGCAAGCAACCCCCTTTTTCCTCCAAACATAACGATGGTCATTATGGCCAAACAGTTATATTTTTGTTTCATCAGACCAGAGGACATCTCTCCGAAAAGTACGATCTTTGTCCCCATGTGCAGTTGCAAACCGTTGTCTGGCTTTTTTATGGCGGTTTTGGAGCAGTGGCTTCTTCCTTGCTGAGCGGCCTTTCAAGTTATGTCAGTATAGGACTTGTCTTACTGTTGATATAGATAGTTTTGTACCTGTTTCCTCCAGCATCTTCACAAGGTCCTTTGCTGTTGTTCTGGGATTGATTTGCACCAAAGTACGTTCATCTCTAGGAGACAGAACGCGTCTCCTTCCTGAGCGGTATGATGGCTGCGTGGTCCCATGGTGTTTATACTTGAATACTATTGTTTGTACAGATGAATGTGGTACCTTCAGGCATTTGGAAATTGCTCCCAAGGATGAACCAGACTTGTGGAGGTCTACAATTTTTTTTCTGAGGTCTTGGCTGATTTCTTTTGATTTTCCCATGATGTCAAGCAAAGAGGCACTGAGTTTGAAGGTAGGCCTTAAAATACATCCCCAGGTACACCTCCAATTGACTCAAATTATGTCAATTAGCATATCAGAAACTTTTTAAAGCCATGACATTATTTTCTGGAATTTTCCAAGCTGTTTAAAGGCACAATCAACTTAGTGTATTTAAACTTCTGACCCACTGGAATTGTGATACAGTGAATTATAAGTGAAATAATCTGTCTGTAAACAATTATTGGAAAAATTACTTGTGTCATGCACAAAGTCGATGTCCTAACCGACTTGCCAAAACTATAGTTTGTTATCAAGAAATGTGTGGAGTGGTTGAAAAACGAGTTTTAATGACTCCAACCTAAGTGTATGTAAAATTCTGACTTCAACTGTAACTCCACACTTTTACAAACACAAAATCGCACACCACACCTTCCATCACAATTCATCCACACATACTGTGCCTTCTATGTCTTCTGTTTGCTATGTTTTTATCTCCACTATGTTGAGTGAGTACTTTTGTTCTAATTTAGTGGCATTTGGAGATTTATTATTTTGCTTGTTATCTTTTCTTGTAATACGGTCTTATCCCTTTATAAAATACTCAAACAAGTATCCGTGACTCGATCCATTGAGAAATGGTCATCAGAATCAGAGATTATATTACAGGACTGCTTTGCTAGTGCTGATTGGAATATGTTCCGAGAATTGGCTGACGATATCGATGAGCTAACCACCTCCGTCACCGGCTTCATATGGAAATGCATCGGCGACGTTGTCCTACAGTGAAGGTTTGCTGCTTCCCCAATCAAAAGTCCTGGATTAACACTGAGGTTGGCACTAAAATGAAGAACAGGGCTATTGCACACAACCCCACACCTCACTGCCCTCATCCACCTAGATAAGATGAGTACCTACGTGAGAATGCTGTTCATTGACTACAGTTCAGTGTTCAACACCATTGTCCCCTCCAAGCGCATCACCAAGCTTAGGACCCTGGGACTGAAAACGTCCCTCTGCAACTGGATCCTGGACTTCCTGACGGGCCGATCCCAGGTGGTGAGGGAAGGCAACATCACCTCCGCCACGCTGACCCTCAACACGGGTCACCCCTGAGTCAATACTTTGTAGAAGCACCTTTGGCAGCGATTATAGCTGTGAGTCTTTCTTTCTTGGTAAGTCTCTAAGAGGTTTCCACAGCTGGATTGTGCAAAATGTTCCCATTATTATTTTCAAAATTCTTCAAGCTCTGTCAAATTGGTTGTTGATCATTGCTAGAGAAGCATTTTCAGGTCTTACAATATGTTTTCAAGTAGATATAAGTCAAAACTGGAACATTCACTTCTTGGTAAGCAACTCTAGTGTAGATTTGGGCTTGTGTTTTAGGTTATTGTCCTGCTGAAAGTGAATTCATCTCCCAGTGTCTGGTGGAAAGCAGACTGTACCAGGTTTACCTCTAGGATTTTGCCTGTGCTTAGCTCCATTCCGTTAATTTTTTATCCTGGAAAAACTCCCCAGTCCTTAACGATTACAAGCATAACATGATGCAGCCACCACTATGCTTGAAAATATGGAGAGTGGTACTCAGTAATGTGTTGTATTAGATTTGCCCAAAACATAACACTTTTGTATTCAGGACAAAAAGTCAATTGCTTTGCCAGTATTACTTTAGTGCCTTGTTGCAAACAGGATGCAAAAACAGGATGCATGTTTTGGAATAATTTTATTCTGTACATGCTTCCTTCTTTTCACTATCATTTAGGTTAGTATTGTGGAGTAACAACAATGTTGTTGATCCATCCTCAGTTTTCTCCTATCATAGCCATTAAACTCTGTAACTGATTAAAAGTCACCATTGGCCTCATGGTGAAATCCCTGAGCGGTTTCCTTCCTCTCCAGCAACTGAGTTAGGAAGGACGCCTCTATCTTTGTAGTGACTGGGTGTATTGATACACCATCCAATGTGTAATTAATAACTTCACCATGCTCAAAGGGATAGTCAGTGTCAAATAGAAGCCTTCTTTGAGAGGCATTTGAAAACCTCCCTGGTCTTTGTGGTTGAATCTGTGTTTGAAATTCACTGCTCAACTGCGGGACCTTACAGAAAATTGTATGTGTGGGGTACAGAGATGAGGTAGACATTCACTTGTTAAGGACATTTTTACTCCTGAACATATTTATGCATGCCATAACAAAGGGGTTGAATACTTATTGACATTTCAGCCTTACATTTTTAATTCATTTGTAACATTTTAGAAAAACATAATTCCACTTTGACATTATGGGGATTGTGAGGAAGCCAGTGACAAAACATCTCAATTGAATCCATTTTAAATTCAGGCTGTAACACAACAAAATGTGGAAAAGATCTAGGGGTGTGAATAATTTCTGAAGGTGCTGTACCTCTATCACTCCAGTATCCCTGCACATTGTAAATATATTACTGACCCTGTACATAGCTTCTTACTTTCTCGTGTTCTTCTTATTTTTATTTATTGTGTTTTTTTGTTCTTGCTTATGTTATTTTTAGTGCTACATTGATATTGATTACTGCATTGTTGGGTTTGGAGCTTGCAAGAAAGGCATTTCACTGTACTTGTGCATGTGACATTAAATCTTACCTGTCTCCCTCTGTTTCTCTCTGTCTTTCCCTCTGTCACTGTCTCGCTCTCCTTCCCTCATTCCTGGATACAACAATTGAAAAGATTAGCATCTGTCACTGAATCCTAATCCTTGGCTTGACATCAAAAGGGATAGAACAAATACATGTGAAGGCTGGCTCTCGTACAGGTTTCCAGCCTTGTGCATATTGGATGGGTCTTCGTAACAGTCGACCAGGGCGGTGACTAACGAGTTAATATCATCCAGTTTCCGATTTGACAAGATAAGCCTCTTATTCCCCCTCTCGCCATCGCTCTGATACCTTCTCCTTCCCTTTCTCTGTCTCTCTATTCTTTACACTCCATCAGGGATGGAAACCGCTGCCACAGTAGAAGACCCTGTAGAGTTAATAACGCACAGACACACAGCTACATGCTGAACCGAACACTCTCATCCTCCCACTCCCAATCCTGCTCTTAAGTGGTTATTGATGTGATGGCTAGCCGTATCAAACGGAATGTGAAAACTCAACTTAATACAGTTACAGTTGATCTCGTTATGGCTTTGAGTCTGAGCTGCCATGTAATAAGTCTGTGAGGGGACAATTTAAGATGGTGACATTTTGAGCGACCTCAGACTGACCCCCACCACACCCACAAATTATGAGAAACACCTGCCCTCCCCTCTCCCCCCTCCTGCTGCTCTTGCCATTGGCAGTGAGCTGGTAGAATCTGTTTATGCAGTCTGTTAACGGTGCAAATCTGCCAGCTCAGGGTGGTCAGAGCGAATCTGGCTGCTCAGGGTGGTCAGAGCGAATCTGGCTAGCACCTCACAGGAATCAATTATTATACTTAAAAATGTCAAATTGTCATCGCAAACAAAGTCAGTTTGACACTCACACACAGAATTTGCATTTCCCAATTTCCCATCCACAGTAACATTATGAGACACATTTTCACAGGAACTCTGACTTGCACCATTGTATGGTGACATACCACACCTTTACGTAGCCTACTTGCCTGTTTCTTTCTTCCCCTTTGAACACTATGTGTGAATCCGTCAGTTGTTTTATTCATAACCTGACTGTGTTAACCCCGGTCGTTGTGCCAGTATTATTTCTTATTCCTGCTGTAAATGACTTTCCCTGACCTGCTGATGCACTTGGAGTCTGAAATGGGTAGTGTGATTGTAATGAGAGGCTTCGGAAAGGAACGGTTGCATATTGTTTTTGATATCCGGTTTTAAACGCATTACGATTTCCAACAAGCTGATCATAACTATTATTGTTGGGACATTCTCCTTTTTGTTCCCCTTTTTCTCCTCTGCTGACAAAGTACATTTTAATTAAGTAGACGGTGATCCAGACATAGGTTATTCACTCTGCCTCCTCTGTGAGCGAGGCTAAGATCCTATTAGCGATGAGGCCAGACTTATATGTATACGTTAGTCCGCGCCGCACCACAGCCCACCCACACGCTAACACTCAGTGAGCAGACATATCATATCCAATGCTGACTTACACTTCTGCTCGTTAACAGAGAAGGCATGCAAAACCACATTCAATTGAAGTATTCGCATTATTTCCTTTTTGAGCTGTGAGCTATTTTGATATGTATATTGATAATTTCCTCTCTCTCTGACCTCCTTACAGCTAATGTGGCAGCGATGTACTATGGGTACTGCATGCTTCCTGATGGGACCTACTGCCTGGCCCCGCCTCCCCCTGGGATCGATGCCAACGGCTACTACAGCTCCCTGCCCTCTGGACGGATGTTGGCTCCGCCCTCTTACTCTGGAGCCCCACCTCCTCCTGGGACCACGCCCCCTGCACCTCCTGAGCCATCTACACGGATCATCTACACAGCACCTCCGACTACATTTCCCATCATCCCAACACCAACTCCAGTTCCCAGCCAGGTCCCAGTCCGCCTCTCAACCCCTTCTCCTCCTGCTCCTGTTATTCCTGCTGCTGTCATACCAGAGACCAGGTGTGTGTGGACACATATTGAAGAGAAGTGGAGATATTTTCTCACTCCTCATACTACCTTGTTCCCCCACATAATGTGATGCATTCCTAAACGTCTTTATTTCTGTCTGTCTCTCTCATTCGCTCTCTCTCTCCGTCTCCACTCATCTTTCCCTCATCTATCAGTTCACGGCCCCAGGCTCCCGTTGCCGTGGTGGCTCCAGTTGCCGTGGCAGCACCAGCCATCATCCCCCCGCCCCCTGACATCCAACCGGTTATTGACAAGCTGGCTGAGTACGTGGCCAGGAACGGTGTCAAGTTTGAGACCAGCGTCCGCGCCAAGAATGACCCGCGGTAAGCAGCTAGAGAAAAGGCTATTCCTGCTCTTTGCTGAATAAAGGAAAACGTCTCACAAGTTTCTGTTCAATCTAGTGGCTTTACATCTTATATGTGTGTCTATCTCCAACACAGGTTTGACTTCTTGCAGTCCTGGAACCAGTACAACACCTATTATGAGTTCAAGAAGAATTACTTCATGCAGAAAGAGGGAATCAGCCTGACAGAGGTGTGTGTGTCATCTGTCCTCTGCTTCTTTTTTTTCCTCTCCCTGATCACAGTGTGTGTTTGATACCATTTTGTTTGAATGGATGATATACCCTCTGGGAATGTGATGCTTCTTTAGTCAATATTGCCTTTCATTCACCAGCGTGCTCTCCAGGTTGCTTTTTAAAATGCTCTGAGGCATTAGATGGCATGCCTCTCAGGCTTTCATGCTTGAGATCAGGGATCAGTCAGTCTTTGTGTGTAGGGCCTTTCATGCTATCCAGATATCAAAATGCCTGCCTGCCCTTGACTCATGTCTACGCTCCGGGGTTACTGGGGGAAAAGGAGGTGGTTTTAGCAGTCCGCTTATCATAAACCAAGCTGATTCTCCTTAAAGAGATTCTCCGGTACTTTTGTATACTTTCTAGCCAGTAGTTCTGAAAGTAGCACTCACGAGACCCGAAAATTGCATGCTACGTCACATATATGCATACAGTATATGTGCATTACATCATTGCTCTCTCTCTCTCTGCTGTGTCCACTAAGCTGTTGGGGCCCGCCCTGCAACCTGATTGGAGAACGCTAGGCAGGCCTCTTGCTAGCTGTCACTCAAATGCGACGGGCTGAAGCTCTCACTCTCTGTGTCTCTCACTCTCTTTCTGCTTTCTGCTTTTAATGAGAGGACCTTGGTTTTTAAGTATAACAAACCTAAGCCTGTGAATTAACCCAGGGCCAAGCAAAGCATTTCGCCAGAACTACTGGCTGAAAAGTATACAAACATACCGGAGAATCTCTTTAACAGGCTTAAGGTGGGAGGGAGACATACATTGTAAAGATATTCTACAACAAGGGTGAGCTGTAACAGACAATTTATAAATCAATTTGCTCGCCAACATTACAATAAACAAATGAACAAACTTGAAAGGCAGGCGAATGATTATAAAAAATATAATTTTCTCAGATCTGACTTCATGAACTTTTATTTTAAAGCACCCATGCTTTTGGAATGATTGGTGTTGGCCACCTGGTTAAATTAATTTATTGATCCCGGCCATTTTGCCACCCAGGATTGATTTGACCTTTGAGTTAGGCTATTTAATGGGGAAACCCTGATCTCAATTAAAACAATACCAACGCCTGGATCAGAAACAAAACTGATACTGTGCTTGGTTGGATGTTAATTACTAAAGCATGTTTGGACAGGGAGTGTAGATTATGCATGTGGGTGTGCGTGTGTCTGCTTTGACTTGGACTAAATCTCACTAAGGCTGAGATTCAAACAAACAGATCAGCAACTTATGGACTGTAATTGCCTTTAAAATGGGATTTCTGCTTGAGTAGACATCTGAGCCATTTACAGCAGATAGAAACGTAGAGCATATTGCCTTTAAAGTGTGTCACTGCACAAATCGTTAATCTGTCAAATTAAATCCCGGCCTTTGTCTTTAACAAGGATGTTGAAGGTATTTGCTCCTTGGTTCTCTGTGTACTCTGGTATGAGTCTGATGGTATGGACTGGGGGTTGGGCTGGGTGAGGTGAGCTGAGCTGCCTTTCATCTCAGAGGTGACGAGGACAGGATTAAATTGGATCATTTGAAATTGAAACCCTCTTCCAGTGTTGGCAGTAATCGAATTTCTAACCCCCAAACGCCTCCCTGCGCTCTGCCTAAAGCTGGCGTCATTCCGAAGGCTTCTGCTTTCGGGAATCCCTCCACCCTCCTCCTCCCGGGGAAAACACCTTCTTATCAGCACCACGTCAGACGAACGGCTGACTTTCACCAGTGTCTCTTCTCTTTCCACCCTTCCCTATCACAGCTACCTACACAACCCTCAGGTACTGTTACCTACAATCGTACTGCAGCCAAAGTTCAGACATGGGAAAAATATAATCACAGGGTCGGAGACTTTGTACTCTCTCTAACTCATAATTATCTTCTCTGTACCCGCTGTGCTGCTGATATGGGACAAAGATCGTATGGAAAATAAAAGAACAACAGCGGATAGGGAGGGGAACAATGAAAAAAGACATGGCAGGAGTGTTACAAGGTGAAATTGGGAGAAATGCTATGTGAGCTCCCACAGAGTAATCCTGGCTCTATCAGCAGTGTCTGTTTTTATTTGGGGACCGCGGCTGGGATTTCTCTTTCAGGGGAGCGGGGGCTCTGTGGTCTCTGAGCTCAGGGGTGTTCTGCTCCCCTGGCTGACTCTCCCACCTGTCCTGTCCGTGGCTCTCTGCAGCCCAATCTGGACAGTTTGTTAAATTCATCCAGTGTCTCCATTCCTTAATATGGCATCCAGCTCAATTAGGAGCCGTGTCAACCGCGATTAAATGATTCAGTCTGGCTCTGGCTGGCCTGGTTGCTGGGTAAGGCCTGCTGCCCCTCTCTTTATATGCCTGCCCAGGGTGGCCCGGTTATGTGCTATGTCTGCTTATTCTACCACTTTAAACACTGCAGTGCACTTGAGCTGTCTATGATGTATCAGAGCTAGGAATGTACATCCGATATTCACACTCATCCTCAGTTTAGATTAAATAGACCATAAGGGTAGCAGGGCTTGGAATGAACTTTTTTAGCCACTTGTCCTTTGGACAAGTAGGACAGATAATGTGGTCCTCTGTAGCTCAGCTGGTAGAGCACGGCGCTTGTAACGCCAGGGTAGTGGGTTCGATCCCCGGGACCACCCATACACAAAAATGTATGCACGCATGACTGTAAGTCGCTTTGGATAAAAGCGTCTGCTAAATGGCATATTATTATTATTAATATTATTATTATTATTATGTTTTTATTTCTCTGAAAGCTCAAGTCACTTGTCCCCTCCAACAAAAGTTCTACACCATAGTCCAAAAAGGTGACTGAAAATTGTTGTGTAATGCAAGGAACCATAAAAAAAAAGTAACATTCATTATTATCACTGGTATTGACAATGGAAGGCTGCTGGTCTCTGATCCCATGTATTATATATTCTGCCGTTGTGGCCTTGAGCAAGGCACTTAACCTCTCACAAAGTAAAATACCGCACTGATAGGCTACTGTATAAAACATATGTGGTCCGTCAAGCCTCCATCTGCAGAGCTACTAGGTGTGCAGGCTTTTTATCCAACCCTGCTCAAACACACCAGAGTCAGCTTATCAAGGGCCTGTTTTTTTGTTGTACTTTTTACCCCTTTTTCTCCTCAATTTCGTGATATCCAATTGGTAGTTACAGTCTTGTCCCATAGCTGCAACTCCCGTGCGGACTCGGGAGAGGCGAATGTCGAGAGCCATGCGTCCTCCAAAACACAGCCCCGCCAAGCCGCACTGCTTCTTGACAGACTGCCGCACCAATGTGTCAGAGGAAACACCGTAAAGCTGGTGACCGAAGCCAGCGTGCATGCGCCCGGCCGCCACAAGGAGTCGCTAGAGCGCGATGGGACAAGGACATCCCAACCGGCCAAACCCTCCCCTAACCCGGACAACGCTGGGCCAATTGTGCGCCGCCTCATGGGTCTCCCAGTCGCGGCCGGTTGCGACACAGCCCGGGATCGAACCCGGATCTGTAGTGATGCCTCTAGCACTGATCAGTGCCTTAGACTGCTGTGCCACTCGGAAGGCCCAAGCAGCTGATTTTTTACAATATGGTGTGTTCGAGCAGGGCTGGAGCAAAAGCCTGCACACCCAGTAGCTCTGCTGGACTCCTGGAGGATGGTTGGCCACCCTGCAACATTACAATTACAACCAAATACTTTTTATATCTCTGTAAAATAATTATCTCATTCATTTCGAGTCCTGGTTTTAACTTAATAGCCCTTCACTGACACGGAGGTAGGCTTTTTAAAGAGTGCATGGTGGGTGGAGGAATTGACCGACAAATCTATGGACATAGCATCCTATAGCCTAATTTCCTCTGTCAAACAGGTAGGCCTACCTCTTATTTCTTAAATAGAAAGAATTAGGCGCCAACACAAATCCCTCTTGTTAGTAAAGCAAAGAAATGAACTTTATGCCCTGAATGCAAAGCGTTATGTTTGGGGCAAATCCAACACATCACATCACTGAGTACCACTCTTCATATTTTCAATCATGGTGGTAGCTGCATCATGTTATGGGTATGCTTGTCATCGGCAAGGACAAAGGAGTTTTTTAGGATACAAATAAATGGAATAGAGCTAAGCACAGACAAATCCTAGAGCAAAACCTGGTTGTCTGCTTTCCAACATACACTAGGAGAGAAATTCACCTTTCAGCAGGACAATAACCTAAAACACAAACCAAATATACACTGGACTTGCTTACCAAGACAAAATGCAATGTTCCTGAGTGGCCTAGTTACAGTTAAATCGGCATGAAAATCTATGGCAAGACTTGAAAATGGCTGTCAAGCAATGATCAACCACGAACTTGATGTAATAATAATGTGCAAATATTGTACATTCCAGGTGTGCAAAATCCTTAGAGACTTACCCAGAAACTCACAGCTGTAATCGCTGCTAAAGGTGTTTCTAACATGTATTGACTCAGTGGGTTGAATATTTATCTCATCAAGATATGAGTGTTTTATTTTTCATAAATTCTAACATTTGTTAAATGTTTCTTCCGCTTTGACATTACAGAGTGTTTTGTGTAGATCATTGACAAAAAAAGTATAATTAAATCTATTTTAATCCACCCTTTATAACACAACAAAATGTGGAAAAAGTCCAGGGGTGTGATTACTTTCTGAAGGCACTGTATATCGTCCAAAATAATTAGAGCCCGACCGATTTATCGATTGACCGATATATATTAGTATTTTTACGGATGTATTTGTATCGCCGTTTATATGGCTATAAGCCTATCTTGCCTTGGAGCGCTACAGCAAGATTGGATACTATCACCCAGAAGAAACTACACCAGTAGTAGAGGAGAGTGAACTATTGTGAACTAACTGTTACTGCTTCTACGGTGAGCCAGCTCAATAACTTGCCAAAAATGCGCACTGGCCATATACTGTTACGTGAAGTGTCATGTTTTTGAGGACGCATGGCTCTCGACTTTCGCCTCTCCCGAGTCCACACGGGAGTTGCAGTGATGGGACCAATTGGATATCACGAAATTGGGGAGAAAAAGGGGTAAAAAGTACAACAAAAAAACAGGCCCTTGATAAACTGACTCTGGTGTATTTGAGCAGGGTTGGATAAAAAGCAAGTTCCGTGCTAAGAACGTTCAACTCTGTTAACAATACAGCCCTTTAGTGAAGCCTGTGAAATCTGGTGTGTAATATTTGCTCTTTGCGAAGGTTATTCCTTAAGCGCTGTCATTCAAATGTTTTCAGGGACACTAAAAAACATAGCAGGTTACAAAGTAGCACTTTGTAGCTATGTGTTGATTTGTGGGTTGTCACTTGTCAGGGATTGGCCAAATTCGTGTTTCGCCACCCTCATCTAGCCAGCTAACTTGCCGTTCACTGAGGATTAGTGCTATCCGGTATCCTTGGGACGTCACTACGCTAACTCTTAACCATAACCCTTACCTAACCCAAACCTTAAACCTTACCATAACCATTTTAAATGTAAACTTCAATGGGGTAGGGACTCCCAAGGATCCCGGATAGCAAGGACCGTTCACTGAGACAACGCTTGGGGCAAGAGGCTGTGCCAGCAGTGAATTTTGTGATTTATGATTTTCCTTTCAATTGACTACTACCAGAATTCAGTGGCTACAGCCCTACAATTGATGAAAACATAACTGAATACCAATACATTGAAAATGTGTCCTATGTCATTGTTTTCCAGCTGGCTAGCATGAGGCAGCTCAGGCTTCAGAGCCTATCCTCCTTTCACTCGAGTAACAGTTTTTCCATCTTTCTGGTGCTCCTAAATTTTATGTGGTGCTTACATTGTTATTTCCTCAAATGTAAGAACTCTTCTTTCTGAATATCTTTGTAGGGCTGTTTTAAGCACAAGTTTTTTTTCATTCCAGCTTATAATAATACAAATATCGGCAGATATATTAGTTACCGGTGAATATTTCCACTCTAAAATTGGAATCGGTATAGAAATCAAAAATCCCATATCGGTCGGGCTCTAAAAACTAATATACTGATATGTAACTATCAATTTTTTTCCCCCCATCACTACAACATAAGTCATCTCTATGTTCATGGTGTTTCTCAGGGGGAGAATCACCCTTGCACCGGAGCACTGGAATTACAGTGTGTATCATGATATGAGGCATGAGCCCCCCATCTGTAACCACTTTGTAATGGATCTTATATGCCACGTGGAATTAAAGCGCCTATATGCTCCTCTCGTTCTGAACCAGACGTTGTATTTGCAACCAACCCCCGCGCCATTATGACAGATCTTTCTGATACTAAGCATGTTATGTGAATCACCCCAGGCTTCTAATGTGTTGTCTCTTTAAGCCGGATGTCGGAAAGTCAGTGTGAGTTCAGGGAGTGGATAGAGGAAGACGTAGATGGAGAGGAAACAGATCTGCTCTCATTCACTGTCAATGACTAAGTAACTCAGTCATCACGTCTCTAATGGCAACATGGCAGCATATTCACACTCAGGGAGTTGGTGTCCCATTGTCACTCAGCACTCAACTGCACTCTGCTACCCTTGAGTATGAAATTGATCTGAAATATGGATGAATGTTCTCATTGTGTTGATAATGCAGCATTAGTATGCTAGCAATTCTGTATTAGCCTATGTGCCTTAGCCACAGTATAGTCCAGTAGCAGCACACTCGTCTCACGTTCACCTAACCTGGTATAACTTAACTGCTGGCCTGTTGGTGCAGTCTTGTGGTTCAGCAGATGTTGAATAGCTGAACACCTATGTCACATTCCTGTAAAGCTCTACAGGCAACATTACTGTGCAGCCTCTCTAGTTGTGCACAGAGAACTATTTTGCTCTGTTGTATGCCCCCCTCCTCTCTCGCTCGCATGTTTTTAAATGTTAATACACCATGGTTGCCAGTTCACTGAGCACGATGACTTATATTTAGGTTTGTTTTCCTCATCGGGTCTTGGCAGTGCTACCATCAGAATAATGATGTGCAAGAAGGTTTGCTGCATTAAAAATCACATTGTCCTACGTGACTTTTATCTTTTCACACTTGAGTTCCAAATATCTATAACGGACACCCCAGCATGATTATTTTATGTGCGTGATGTCAGAATGCACTCACTGTTCCAAAATGTGATTGTTACGCAACAGGACAGTTAACCCATGCTGCCCTCAGAAGCAGGGTTGGGCAACCCTATAGATCAGGGTTGCCCAACCCTGTTCCTGGAGAGCTACCCTCCTGTAGGTTTTCGCTCCAACCCCAGGTGTTACTAACCTGATTCATCTTATCAACCTGCTAATTATTAGAATCAGGTGTGTTAGATTAGGGTTGGAGCAAAAACCTACAGGACGGTAACTCTCCAGGAACAGGGTTGGGCAATCCTGATCTATAGGCTTCAACTTTCAACTTGTCAATTTCTAATTATTTTCTAACAAGTTTTATTTTCTAACAACAGTTTGAATTGAGGTGTGTTCCGCCTCCTCATTAATTCACATAGAAGTGGCCCATTTCACTGTTGACAACAATTTTCGTTTGAGACATTAATGAGCTGGACAAACTTCTCTCTTCGACGAGAGCCCAAGCACTTCCCCAGTGTTTCCCCAGATGAAGTATTCAGACATTTGCCAGAACAGCACTTCAGAACTTGCATGAACTTTTTCCCCCCTGGCACATTTTCCGGCTGGCGCCCGCATTGCCTTCATTATTGTTTTCCTTACTAATAATAACTTTGTACATGTGTGTGTTCCTATTGAAGTAAGTGCCTTATTACGTTATCATTATAGTTTCAGTATATCATGTTGTCGTTTCTACTGTAGCCCACCGTATGTATGTATGAAGCATAATGTATTTACTGTTTTATTCACGTTTTCAAGTACTGGTGACATCATGCATTCCGATTCTTGCATAAATTGTAATGGACACATATGATGTCTGTAACATACTTTTTTGAAGGTTGTACTGATTATGATGAGCTAATGCTAAGGTAATTGACAGCTATGTGGGGTGCCATGTTTGTTGACATCATACAATGCATTCTGGTTGTCATGTAAACGTCTGTCAGACCAAAGATGTTATAACAAAACGAGGTGAAGGGATGGTTCACATGTCTTTCGAGTAAACTTCCGGAAGTGAATGATGGTCAACGACACACCCCCTTCAACATGCATACTGGCAAACAGACCCAACTCGTCTTGTAATCACAAGCTACCCTTCGTCGGATTACTTTAGATTTTTTGAAAGTGTTTTACTCAATTATTTTGACCACTGGTGAACTCACCCGTAATGTGATTAATTGGAAATTGTAATTGCTATTAGCTAATTCATATTTTGGTTTCTGTCAGCCGAGAGTTAGCTAAATACGTCCACTTGTGTTAGGTCACTCTTTCCTCAGTTAGCACTACGACTAATGTAGCCTACAGGTAAGCCAGTTGAGAACAAGTTCTCATTTACAACTGCGACCTGGCCAGGTTATGCTGGCCATACTTCTGTCAATGTCTGAACATTGCATCCAAAAAGAAATGCTCACATTGAGGACATAATGTTGTAAAGACTGTTTGTGCCAAATGTTGCTGTAAAAAAATAGTGTGGCCAGCTCAAACGCTGACTGTTGCGTCAATCGTAACTGGACGTTCTAAAGTGTTCTAATCACACCGGTTTGTGCGTACACCGCAGGGACCACTGTAGAATGATCACACCCGTGTGTTCGTATGTGTCAAAAGGTTAAAAAACTAAATAAAATATATTGTACGAGACGTCATTTTACATGCACCGGTTTGGGAGTTGTAGAGGCTGCTGTGATTTTCCATTGTTGCGTTTCGTCGTCTGTCCTTTAGGTTTGAGAAAAGTAAAAGGTAATTTTGACGTCAAGTAATTAGTGTGACCTGGTTTTAACAGGCCATAAAACCTCATATTTGATGTTACCAGAATCTGCTGTGTATCAGAAGGCCTCACCTTGTCAAGCCAGCAGTGGAGATCAAACAGGCCGTATTTTGTTTTCCACTCACTTTGGGGAGCAATCTGTCATCTGTCAAATAAAATCCATTAACTTGTCTCAGTGCGGAGAGAACTCTGGAGTATGGAGTCTGTACTCCGTCATAAAGCAGGCTGCACCCACAGGCAAGCCAAGCAACAGACCTGCTTGCTTATCCATCAACTCAGGTCTGCTTGTGATTTGTGGAACAGCTAAATGGGATACATATACACTACCGTTCAAAAGTTTGGGGTCCTTGTTTTCAAAAGAAAAGCAATTTTTTTGTCCATTAAAATAACATCAAATTGATCCGAAATACAGTGTAGACATTAATGTTGTAAATGTCTATTGTAGCTGGAAATGGCTGGTTTTTTATGGAATATCTACATAGGCGTACAGAGGCCCATTATCAGCAACCATCAGTCCTGTGTTCCAATGGCACGTTGTGTTTGCTAATCCAAGTTTATCATTTTAAAAGGCTAATTGATCATTAGAAAACCCTTTTGCAATTATGTTAACACAGCTGAAAACTGTTGTGCTGATTAAAGAAGCAATAAAACGGGCCTTCTTGAGACTAGTTGAGTATCTTGAGCATCAGCAATTGTGGGTTCGATTACAGGCTCAAAATGACCAGAAACAAATAACTTTCTTCTGAAACTCGTCAGTCTATTCTTGTTCTGAGAAATGAAGGCTATTCCATGCGAGAAATTGCCAAGAAACTGAAGATCTGGTACAACGCTGTGTACTACTCCCTTCACAGAACAGCGCAAACTGGCTCTAACCAGAATAGAAAGAGGAGTGGGAGGCCCCGGTGCACAACTGAGCAAGAGGACAAATACATTAGTGTCTAGTTTGAGATGCCTCACATGTCCTCTTCATTAAATATTACCCGCAAAACACCAGTCTCAACATCAACAGTGAAGAGGCGACTCCGGGATGCTGACCTTCTAGGCAGAGTTGCAAATAAAAAGCCATATCTCAGACTGGCCAATAAAAAGAAAATATTAAGATGGGCAAAAGAACAGACACTGGACAGAGGAAGATTGGAAAAAAGTGTTATGGACAAATGAATCGAAGTTTGAGGTGTTAGGATCACAAAGAAGAACATTTTTGAGACGCAGACCAAATGAAAAGATGCTGGTTGGAGTGCTTGATACCATCTGTCAAGCATGGTGGAGGCAATGTGATGGTCTGGGGGTACTTTGGTGGTGGTGAAGTGGGAGATTTTTACAGGGTAAAAGGGATCTTGAAGAAGGAAGGCTCACTCCATTTTGCAACGCCATGCCATACCCTGTGGACGGCGCTTGATTGGAGCCAAATTCCTCCTACAACAGTACAATGACCCAAAGCACAGCTCCAAACTATGCAATAACTATTTAGGGAGTGGCCAGCACAGTCATCGGATCTCAACCCTATTGAGCTGTTGTTGGAGCAGCTTGACCGCATGGTACGTAAGAAGTGCCCATCAAGCCAATCCAACTTGTGGGAGGTGCTTCAGGAAGCATGGGGTGACATCTCTTCAGATTACCTCAACAAATTGGCAACTAGAATGCCAAAGGTATGCAAGGCTGTAATTGCTGCAAATGGAGGATTCTTTGACGAAAGCAAAGTTTGAAGGACACAATTATTATTTCAATTAAAAATCATTATTTCTAACCTTGTCAATGACTACATGTCCTATTCATTTTGCTATATTTCCTGTTCAAACTCATTTCATGTACAGTGGGGGAAAAAAGTATTTAGTCAGCCACCAATTGTGCAAGTTCTCCCACTTAAAAAGATGAGAGAGGCCTGTAATTTTCATCATAGGTACACGTCAACTATGACAGACAAAATGAGGAAAAAAAATCCAGAAAATCACATTGTAGGATTTTTTATGAATTTATTTGCAAATTATGGTGGAAAATAAGTATTTGGTCAATAACAAAAGTTTCTCAATACTTTGTTATATACCCTTTGTTGGCAATGACACAGGTCAAACGTTTTCTGTAAGTCTTCACAAGGTTTTCACACACTGTTGCTGGTATTTTGGCCCATTCCTCCATGCAGATCTCCTCTAGAGCAGTGATGTTTTGGGGCTGTCGCTGGGCAACACAGACTTTCAACTCCCTCCAAAGATTTTCAATGGGGTTGAGATCTGGAGACTGGCTAGGCCACTCCAGGACCTTGAAATGCTTCTTACGAAGCCACTCCTTCGTTGCCCGGGCGGTGTGTTTGGGATCATTGTCATGCTGAAAGACCCAGCCACGTTTAATCTTCAATGCCCTTGCTGATGGAAGGAGGTTTTCACTCAAAATCTCACGATACATGGCCCCATTCATTCTTTCCTTTACACGGATCAGTCGTCCTGGTCCCTTTGCAGAAAAACTGCCCCAAAGCATGATGTTTCCACCCCCATGCTTCACAGTAGGTATGGTGTTCTTTAGATGCAACTCAGCATTCTTTGTCCTCCAAACACGACGAGTTGAGTTTTTACCAAAAAGTTCTATTTTGGTTTCATCTGACCATATGACATTCTCCCAATCCTCTTCTGGATTATCCAAATGCACTCTAGCAAACTTCAGACGGGCCTGGACATGTACTGGCTTAAGCAGGGGGACACGTCTGGCACTGCAGGATTTGAGTCCCTGGCGGCGTAGTGTGTTACTGATGGTAGGGTTTGTTACTTTGGTCCCAGCTCTCTGCAGGTCATTCACTAGGTCCCCCCGTGTGGTTCTGGGATTTTTGCTCACCGTTCTTGTGATCATTTTGACCCCACGGGGTGAGATCTTGCGTGGAGCCCCAGATCGAGGGAGATTATCAGTGGTCTTGTATGTCTTCCATTTCCTAATAATTGCTCCCACAGTTGATTTCTTCAAACCAAGCTGCTTACCTATTGCAGATTCAGTCTTCCCAGCCTGGTGCAGGTCTACAATTTTGTTTCTGGTGTCCTTTGACAGCTCTTTGGTCTTGGCCATAGTGGAGTTTGGAGTGTGACTGTTTGAGGTTGTGAACAGGTGTCTTTTATACTGATAACAAGTTCAAACAGGTGCCATTAATACAGGTAACGAGTGGAGGACAGAGGAGCCTCTTAAAGAAGAAGTTACAGGTCTGTGAGAGCCAGAAATCTTGCTTGTTTGTAGGTGACCAAATACTTATTTTCCACCATAATTTGCAAATAAATTCATAAAAAATCCTACAATGTGATTTTCTGGAGGAAAAAAAATCTCAATTTGTATGTTTTCATTGAAAACAATGACATTTCTAAGTGACCCCAAACTTTTGAATGGTAGTGTAGCTTTTTAAATTTGTATTATGATTCTGGCTTTTATAGTTATTGAAAAAACCCAGATAAGGGTCTGTAAAATCAATCAAGGATGGGACATTAACCAGACCTTGGGCCTGTTGTGGCCTTGCCTGTGTGATTTCTCAGATTGGTTTTGTGAGAGCCAGCCACCACTACTATATGAATAAACAAGCCATCAGGGAACGGGGCCACGGTGGCCATTTTTGTTTTGTGACCTCGTTTAGTAATGCATGTGGATTAGCTGGGATGATCTCCACCATCAGTGCAAGCCAGAGGAAGTTATTTCCTCCCCAGAAAGCTGGAGAGTGGCGCAGAGACACTTGGTTTTGTCAAGCGGTTTCTCCCATTGATTCATGGTTGTTTCTTCTTCTCGTTGTTGATCCTCGCTCCTTCCCTCCACGTCGGCCTTTCGCTATAAATAATCAATATAGTTTTTCTGTGTGTCTCTGTGCCACTCTCCAGCTTTCTGGGGAGGAAATAACTTCCTCTGGCTTGCGCTGATGGTGGAGATAGCTGCTGCTTCAGCCCAGCAGAAGTTTGGCAGTTATCTCAGTATTTTATAAAAAATGATGGGCTTTTGACTGGAGCTTAATGAAAAGTGGAAAGTGTCTGTGGGCCTCCTTCAACCACATGAGAGTCAGAAGCATTCAAACTGGTCATTATACACGGAAGGATGTGCCGCAAAAAGACTGATCTCCTCTATTATTTAGGAAAAAGGAGCAGATAATTGTATTACAACATGAGCCAGGTTTGAGTAACTCGTGAAATTAATATAATGTTATTATAGTTTAAATTAAAGCAAGGGGAACTACAATTTTTATTTTTTTATTTAGCAGACGCTCTTATCCAGAGCGACTTACAGTTAGTGAGTGCATACATTTTTATACTGCCCCCCCGTGGGAAACGAACCCACAACCCTGGCGTTGCACGCGCCATGCTCTACCAACTGAGCTACAGGGGAATGCTAAAAAAGTGCCCTGTACTGCATTTGAGTGTCTGGATACTGCAAAATTACACACTTCACATTAGTCTGCTTTGTAAGGTGCATAAATAGGTTTTCTCCTCTCAGTACTAACTAAAAATATAGAATATGTTCATTCTAGCAGTCGGCTGCAGCAGCTTGTCTGAATAGAATGCTGAATACACAATCCTTTCTCCCCAGTTTGAGCAGCCTAGTGTTTGGCACGCGCTGCAAATCTTTCATGTGCTCTTCTAACTTTGTAAATGAAAGCTCCCATTTTAGAACTGTCTGGTTTTTTCGCCCTTAGGCGTGGTTGCTACGTTCTCATTCTGTCCCATCCCATCCAGTCCCATCCACCCTCCTGCATCCTCTCTCCCCACCTGGAAACCATCTTTCCCACCTCGCATAGCCCGGTGCTGCCTGCCAGCATTAATCTTCTTGAGATTCAAGGGGCTATCATCATTAAGTAACATTAGAGATGCAAAGCATTATTTAAATTCATGCACTTCAAGATTAATTTTGTCACTTTGCCCCAGAAGCATTAACCTGCAAGGCACTCCCACATCAAATGAAGGAGTGTGCCTACCTGGTTTCGGGGAAACGGTGGAGTTGGGAGTTTGGGCCAATTTCATCGTAAAACGTTTCCTTGGTGTTAAATACTGTGAACAAACTTAAAATGTAAAAGTTGATGGTTCGGATTACAGGATGCAAAGGTCATATTTTTCTATATTCTGTTCCAGTTTAAGGGTTGTTCAGATTCAAATAGATCTGTGGGCCATAATTGTTTTTATTTATTCATTTTATTTTTACACCTCTTTTTCTCCCCAATTTCATGATATCAAATTGGTAGTTACAGTCTTGTCCCATCGCTGCAACTCCCATACGGACTCGGGAGAGACGAAGGTCGAGAGCCATGCGTCCTCCGAAACATGACCCTGCCAAGACGCACTGTTCTTGACACACTGCTCGCTTAACCTTGGAAGCTAGCCGCACCAATGTGTCGTAGGAAACACCGTAAGGACCATACTTTTTTAATCGGTAGCTCAGAAAATGAGCTTTCCAAAAGTTTATATATTATAGAGATCAGTCCTTTCGGGAGCCCAGATAATTTATTTATAAGTCCCATCATTGGATGGTTCGGTAGTTGTCCATAGGCCAGCATAGCTGACCTAAGTTGCCTGGTAATGTGTATGTATCTTTCTAAACTTGGAATGTTCTCAAACCATTACTGTCCATGATATCGGTAGGGGTATGGATTCCAAATTTGGACCATTGGGGGGATGCAAAAGGCAGCCCTCTAGATCGCAAGGCATTATTGTGAAATATTGAAGTATGGGCATGCCATTTTGATTCCCAGTTACATAGGGTGAAATGCTAGAGCCTGGAAATACAATTTAAAGTTTGGTACAGATAGTCGTCCTACGTCTTTCCCTCGTTGTAAATGTGTTAATTTTATCCGGGATCGTTTACTTTGCCATATACATTTTGAAACTGTACTAGGAATTTTATCCCAATAGCCAGAAGGGGGAGCCATGGAACAATTGAACTACAGAAATGCAGCCGTTTCAATATATTCATTTTGACAATAGATATCCTGCTGGTTAAAGCAACTGGGATGGCAACTGAGTGGCGCAGTGGTCTAAGGCACTGCATCGCAGTGCTAACTGTGCCACTAGAGATCCTGGTTCGAATCCAGGCTCTGTCGCAGCCGGCCGCGACCGGGAGACTCATGGGCGGCGCACAATTGGCCCAGCGTCGTCCAGGGTAGGGGAGGGAATGGCCGGCAGGGGTGTAGCTCAGTTGATAGAGCATGGTGTTTGCAACACCAGGGTTGTGGGTTCAATTCCCACGGGGGGCCAGTATAAAAAAAACATGTATTCACTAACTGTAAGTTGCTCTGGATAAGAGCGTCTGCTAAATGACTAAAATGTAAATGTAAATATTATTCCATCTACTGAGGTCGAATTGATTTGAGCGTTCTGTTAAAGCTTCTGGCAATGGTTTTATCTATAGAAAGAAATATCTACTCTCAAATATTTCAAATGAGAAACAATTGGGATACCTTAAGTAGAGATGGAGTCCTCCATCAGGATCTTGAGGCAGTAGGGCTGATTTGGTTAGATTAATTGTTTAACTTGAGATTAAGCTTTGTTTGTGATCTTTAATGTGTTTGGGAGCAATTGAGATACATTGTCTAGATATAGTAAAATATTGCCTGCGTATAATGAGATGAAGTGATCAGTAGATTTTAGGGAAATGTGTGTTATTTCTGTCGATTGACGAATTGCCTGGGCCAGGGATTCCATGGATAATAAGAATAGCAAAGGTGAAATTGGATCGCCTTGCCTGCTGCTTCTAATGAATCTGAACGGAGCAGAGTAGATATAGCCTTTTATGACTATGGCTGAGGGATTGGCATATAGTATTCTAATCATATTAATAAAATTGGAGCCAATTCCCATATGTTCCAAGACAGACCAGACATATGACCATTCTAGTCTATCAAAATATTTGTCTGGATCGAGACATAATACAGCCCAAGGAGCTGTTGTTTTTGATGAAGCATCTAAGATGTGTAATAGTCAACGGAGGTTATCCGAGGGTAAACGCTTTTTAACAAAGTCGTTTTGGTCCGTGTGTACCAATTTGGGTATGTCTCGAGACGGGACATCAACATTTTGGAATACCGTTTAATATCTGTGACCGAACATTTCTTTTTGGTCTTAGGTTCCAGAATTTGAAATTGTGTTTCTTTATATTGGATAAACGTGCAGACTCCAAGCTTCAAAATGACATCTCATATGCTGTAGTTGGAAGAAACATGGGGAAGGAATGCTGCTTTAAAAGTTTATACAATTATAATCCCATTTAGGAGAAAAGGGCATTCAAACAGTTTGCTGCAATTTTCACACTTGCTCTACATTAATTCTTGGGAAACATATATGTAGAAAATAAATACTTTCACCAAATTGCTAAAAATTGATTCTTTGAACATTACTTCACCATGTTCCCCCATTAGGCAAACCATTAACAGTATTAATATAACCTTTCACATTGAACAGCTGCAGTGCTGCTCTTTGTTTACGCCCATTTAGCATCATTCACACCCTCTAAAGCCTTAGACCCACCCATCTCAATGAATTCACATTGGAACACGTGCTAAATCAGTGAGGTAGTGCTTAAAAAACAAAGAAATGATTTCAACATATAAAAAACGTTTAACTTCCAGTGCTGAAGTTAGTAGCCTACAATTAGGAAAAACTTAAAACATAAGAACACACAAACACATTATAACACTATCTAGACCTAGTCCTAGCTTATAAGATCCTTTGAGTGACTTTGGTTCAGGTCATGTTATGATATGAAAAAAGGAATCTAGCCTGAGAGCATATTTATGTCCTGTCCTTTGGAGCAGGACATGTAATGTCCATGGCCTTTTCATTGCAAAAGTCCTGATCTTCTCAAAAATATATATTTGCCAGGTTGTGTCCAGTCTGGGGGATGCTTTCACATATCTGGGAGGAAGGACGTCAAAACTGGTTCCATCTGAGTGAAGCTCCTTGGCCACAACAACACCAGGCTCCAGACAATTGAAGCTGTAAAGGAGGAAGGCAGACAAAAATAGACTACATTATTAAAACCTTGCATACCAGAAATAACATTCATTGACCCCCAAGTTCAAGCAATAAGCTCGAAATACAAAATACCTGAAGTGTTGCTTGTTCACCCTTGAAAAGGGGCGATAGTGAGAACACTATCGCCCCCTTACATTTTTTAAGAAAAGTAAAATTAGTGCTGTGTTCACATCTCTCCCAAATGAACCTTTGTGAACGGCTGTATTAATCATTTAGAGCAATAGTGGACCTAATTGATTCCAACATTTTAAATAGACCTAAGGAGGAATACCATCCCATCCAGGTGATTTTCCTTTATTCATGCTATCCAAAGCCCTTTTGAGTTTGAGAGAGTTTTAATTGTGATTTATTCAACCCAGATGCAAATGCAGTTGCATTATTTTTAATAAAACCTTTGGTGGTGTCCCATAGAATCCGGGGCTCTTCGACATAATTTTTATTGATCATTATGAATTTCAAATTGATCGCAAAATGTAGGGTTTTGTAGTAATGAAACGTTGAAACGCCATCTTGTGGCTCTTTTAGGAGATTCTGACATTTGAAGTTGTCAGTAGTAAGCGTGGTGGTCAGACAAGCTCATATGTCAAATTTCTATTTTCTTGGTTAAAGAAAATAGAGTTGTAGATAATAGTATGAAATCGATTTGTGAGGATGATTTATGCCTGTTTGAGTAGAAAGTGTACTCTTTTGCTTTAGGATTATGTGCTCGCTAGGCATCAATGAGGTTGTAATCAAAGAGTATATGCTGGAGAGCCTTGGTTGCCTGTGGATTGTAGATTTGTCCTGCATGTCCAAAATGACATTAATGTCTTTCCAAATAACCAGATGGAATCCAGTTAATTCTAACAGTATGCTGCTCAGAGAATCAAAAAACGTAGCATCATATAAATTTGGAGCGTACACATTAATAAAGGTAATTTTCTTTCCATTATGGATACATTTAAGGAAAATGATTCTGCCTTCTTGGTCTTCGCCTTTATCCAGGATGGTGATTTTGAGTTTCTTATGTATCATTATGATTACATCTTTAGTTTTGTTTGGGGCTGATGAAAAAGCAGCCAGTTTCTACAAATGGTTCTCTATTCTATGCGAGTCCTTTTGGAGTAGGGTTGTATCTTGGAGCATTGCTATATCAACATGGTTTCTTGCTAGGATATCAAGACAGCTGGAACATTTTATAGGAGAGTTTAGGCCTTTCAAATTCCAAGGAAGAATAGCAAGCATTACCATTAAAAAAATTATAATAATAAAAAAATATATATTTATTACGTAATTGTTATCTTTACTGTTAATAAGCCCATGGATGTAAAACAAAAAGAAGGACCCACAGGGAAACCCAACCAAAGGTCGTTCCCCACCCAGAAAAACCAGCTTAATTCATTATCCTCATTATTATTATTATTATTATTATTATTATTATTATTATTATTAGCAATATGGTCTAAATGACATTAAACATAATGTACGCCCAAGTGGCGCAGTGGTCTAAAGCTGTGCCACTAGAGATCCTGGTTAGAGTCCTGGCTCTGTCGCAGCCGGGCGCACAATTGGCCCAGCGTCGTCCAGGGTAGGGGAGGGTTTGGCCGGCAGGGATGTTCTTGTCCCATCGCGCACTAGCAACTCCTGTGGCGGGCCGGGCGCAGTGCACGCTGACTCGGTCACATTGGTGCGGCTGGCTTCCGGGTTAAGCAGGCACTGTGTCAAGAAGCAGTGCGGCTCGGTTGGGTTTTGTTTCGGAGGACGCACGACTCTCAACCTTCGCCTCTCCCGTGTCCATACGGGAGTTGCAGCGATGGGACAAGACTGTAACTACTAATTGGATACCACAAAATTGGGGAGAAAAAGGGGGTAAAATACAACAACAACAAAAAATATACATTATGTACGCTACATTTTAAATAAGCATGTGCTCTATACTATGTAAAAATAAATACAAAAAGAGGTTATGTGCAAGAAATGCAGTCTATAATATTCACAGTAATTAATCACAAGAATTAATCATGAGCTGTAGGCCAAGTCCTCCCTGGGAGGTAAATTCAGCAGTAGTGTAAACAGAAGGAGACAGCCATCAACAGGAAGACAAAAAATAATTGTGTGGTAGCCCATATGGGACTGGCCGTCTATCCTAAACAGTTTAGCCCATATGGATTCAATGCGCTGTAGCTCAACAAAGAAGCAACCCCAGTCTGTATGACACTTCAATATATTGTTCATTAGTTGGCGTGGAGTCATCATTGTCTAAATTAGTGGTCACCAACCGGTGGATCGAGATGGCATTTTGAATCTGAAGGTAGAACTCCACCTACCCGGCAGGCCCAGAGAGCAAATCAAGTGTACCTATAGGCCTACTGCTGGTCATTCAGATAGCTCAGGTCACTGTGTCTGCACAGTTTCCTCCAGCCATAGAAAAAAAGAAACCTTGAAAGCACAGCAAAGTTGATACTGTGATATTTCTAAACTTTTAAAACCATGACTATAGAGAGACAACGAATACAGCAAAGAAGCTGCTGTTTTTATGAGTATGTTAATGTTTGTTGTTATTCAGCACTGTCAACACTTTGTTCAACACTTTTTTATAAGCCATAAAATACGCGTTCTCCCTACTTCCCCTCACGATAAGCTTGCGTTATTATTTGCAGCTTGTGTCTTTTTTTATATATCAAGGAATATTTCACTTTCTCTGGTCATAGGAGTAACAACATGCATTGGTGCGTGAGTCTGAAATAATGCAGTGCAACTTGAGTTTTGCCATCAGCTGGAAGACTGTGTCCCCTTTTCTCAGCGGTGGGAGGGAGAGTGGAGGGACTGTGAGAGGCAGCCTCACGGCTGCTTCCTCCCTCCCCTCAGACTGACCATCAGATGCAGGCCCATCAGTCCAGTAAAAAAAAACTAATTATTATGCTGACTCAGTCGTGCGTCACAAGTAAAACAACAAATGATCTATTACCAGTGTGATCATATACAGTTGAAGTCGGAAGTTTACATACACTTAGGTTGGAGTCATTAAAACTTGTTTTTCAACCACTCCACAAATTTCTTGTTAACAAACTATAGTTTTGCAAGTTGGTTAGGACATCTACTTTGTGCATGACACAAGTAATTTTTCCAACAATTGTTTACAGACAGATTATTTCACTTATAGTTCACTGTATCACAATTCCAGTGGATCAGAAGTTTACATACACTAAGTTGACTGTGCCTTTAAACAGCTTTGAAAATTCCAGAAAATGATGTCATGGCTTTAGAAGCTTCTGATAGGCTAATTGACATCATTTGAGTCAATTGGAGGTGTACCTGTGGATGTATTTCAAGGCCTACCTTCAACCTCAGTGCTGAAGGTACCGCGTTCATCTGTACAAACAATAGTACGCAAGTATAAACACCATGGGACCACGCAGCCGTCATACAGCTCAGGAAGGAGACCCATTCTGTCTCCTAGAGATGAATGTACTTTGGTGCGAAAAGTGCAAATCAATCCCAGAACAACAGCAAAGGACCTTGTGAAGATGCTGGAGGAAACAGGTACAAAAGTATCTATATCCACAGTAAAACGAGTCCTATATCGACATAACCTGAAAGGCCGCTCAGCAAGGAAGAAGCTACTGCTCCAAAACCACCATAAAAAAGCCAGACTACGGTTTGCAACTGCACATGGGGACAAAGATCGTACTTTTTGAAGAAATGTCCGCTGGTCTGATGAAACAAAAATAGAACTGTTTGGCCATAATGACCATCGTTATGTTTTGAGGAAAAAAGGGGGCTTGCAAGCCGAAGAACACCATCCCAACCGTGAAGCACGGGGGTGGCAGCATCATGGTGTGGGGTGCTTTGCTGCAGGAGGGACTGGTGCACTTCACAAAATAGATGGCATCATGAGGAAGGAAAATTATGTGGATATATTGAAGCAACATCTCAAGACATCAGTCAGGAAGTTAAAGCTTGGTTGCAAATGGGTTGTCCAAATGGACAATGACCCCAAGCATACTTCCAAATTTGTGGCAAAATGGCTTAAGGACAACAAAGTCAAGGTATAAAAGTGGCCATCACAAAGCCCTGACTTCAATCCTATAGAAAATCTGTGGCCAGAACTGAAAAAGTGTGTGCGAGCAAGGAGGCCTACAAACCTGACTCAGTTACACCAGCTCTGTCAGGAGGAATGGGCCAAAATTCACCCAACTTATTGTGGGAAGCTTGTGGAAGGCTACCCGATAAGTTTGACCCAAGTTAAACAATTTAAAGACAATGCTACCGAATACTAATTGAGTGTATGTAAACTTCTGACCCATTGGGAATGTGATGAAAGAAATAAAAGCTGAAATAAATCATTCTCTCTACTATTATTCTGACATTTCACATTCTTAAAATAAAGTGATGATCCTAACTGACCAGAGACAGGGAATTTTTACTAGGATTAAATGTCAGGAATTGTGAAAAACTGAGTTTAAATGTATTTGGCTAAGGTGTATGTGAACTTCAGACTTCAACTGTATACAAACCATATACACACTCACTTACACACACTACATTGACACTCCCACACAAAACCCACACACATTCACATACACTACATACTCACACACACGTAACACACACACACACAGACACGTAGACCGCTGCTGCTGCTCTGTTCTTTATTTTACTCTTATCTATCCTGATGCCTAGTCACTTTACCCTGCCTTCATGTGCATATCTACCTCAAATACCTTGTGCCTCTACACGTTGATCTGGTACTTGTACTCCCTGTATATAGCTCCATTCTTGTGTATGTTATTTTATTCCTCTTGTGTTACTTTTTTATTTTTAAACTCTACATTGTTGCAAGGGCTCGTTAGCAAGCATTTCACGGTAAAGTCTACACCAGTTGTATTCGGCGCATGTGACAAATAAGATTTTATTTAATAATAACTAAGCCCAATTTTCAGCAATAATAATAGTGTTAATTTTACCCAATTGAGAGGGTTTCCTCATCATTGTCTTATGATGAGGGCAGCATCACAGCCATCGGCTAGGCTGTATTATTGTGCATGGATACCATACCATAATGTTGAGCCAGTCAAATTGGGGGGGGTGTAGCCCGGTTGAGCTGCGCTGGCGAAGTGTTGCATCCCTTCGCTTTCTCCTTTACTCAGCGGTTCATAGTCCATGAAAATCGTTTCAAAAAATGCTACATCCAGCTCTCTTTTTCTCTCCCTTGTTATGGTTGGGCCTTTGCGTGCAGTGAATAAACTTTTGAATTCCTCAACCCTTTTCTCTTGTTGCTGCTGCTGCTCCTCTCGCTCTATAAAATACAAATTCATGGACGACACAAATTAAATTAAACAGATGGATTCTGGGTCAGGCTTGAGCATGCTTCAGACTCGTGGTGTGAGCGAGCGAAATTGGAGCGGGACATAGGGCGACGCTCCGTCCTTTTAAAAATGCCGCTCTGCGCTCTGTTCAAAATCCGTCCGCTCACGCTCCACGCTCGCTCCCGCTCCACTCCGCTCATATGCTCTGGTAGGTATCCACTTTAGAAGTGAGCAGTGCAAGAGATTCATTTATCAGTTTTAATTGGAAGTTGAGGGTAGAGGTAGTTTCCTCATGAACATCCAGATTGTCATACTTTCATACCGACCTTGTGCCTTTCGGGAATATGTGGTAAAATTGGCACTGAACACAAGGGGCGCTATTTTCAAACCCCACTGAGCCTCTGTGGTCTAAAGGTTAGCAATGCTAACAAGTACATGTAAAATCCCATAATGGATGCTAGCTAAATACTAACAAGCGCATTGCAAACATTTTATACAGTCTCTGACATAAACTATTTGCAGGACAGACATCCCAGCTTACAAAGTTATACAAGTAACTCAAAAATGCTACACAGTTTGCTCCATGGACAAAGCAAATATTAGACCACAAGGCTCTTCATCCAGGAGGGGATTCTCTGCTGTTACCAAGAAAAGCTTGATTTTGCATGAAGCTAACCACTTAGCTAGATAACTAGCAACTAAGTTAGCAAACCAAATGCACATCTGCAGAGCATTTAGCAAATGTTAGACAGTTAACTTAATAGTGATAAGATATCTAGCTGGCAAACATTTCATTGTGAATTCCATACTGTAACTAGATCACTTGGCTGCACAACAGTGAGTGACTCGCAAGGCTCCGGTCTCTTGTCGTTGTGTGACTGGGGACTACCGGCAAGCTTCAAAAAGAAAAATAATGTGACAGATGAAATGAGAAACGCAATCTGCTTTATCTCCTAAAGTATTGTGCCCATAGGGCGGCGCACAATTGGCCCAGCGTCGTCCGGGTTTGGCCTGTGTAGGCCGTCATTGTAAATAAGAATTTGTTCTTAACTGACTTGCCTAGTTAAATAAAGGTTTAAACTCAAAAAGTAGCTACAAATATTCAAATGTATTAAAAAACTTAAAATAAATTGTTTCAACGGTATTGAAAAACCACCTGTGGCTATGCCCAAACCTAACACACACACACGTACGTACGTTCTGCAAATTAAAGCAATATCCATAGTTATATGACTAAGGTGCATAAAGATGGAGGAATTCAGATATGACGCCATTGTTTGAGATCTACCCACAGGGATTTTAAACTACCGTGGTTCAATGTGCCAATCTACTGTTTCATTTTTTCAAAATGCCGCCGTCTTAGAGCTAGAATTGGGATCAAGTTGACCAAAAATAGTAATGGAGAGCACTGTTTAATATGGCGTACATAGCAAATGAAGCATTTGTGTTAAGTACATGGGGGATGCCATCTTTATGCATGTCCGCCATTGGTTCAGAGTTCCCAATGATTACTGGAATATCAAGCATTTTGAGGCAATTAAAGCTACAATATGTAACTTTTTGGGCAACCCGACCAAATTCACATAGAAATATGAGTTATAGATATTTCATTCCTGTTGAAAGCAAGTCTAAGAAGCGGTAGATCTGTTCTATGTGTGCTATTTCTATGCTCCCTGTTCTGAAGTTTTGTTTCACTTTCGGTTTTGTAAACCAATTTCAAACAGCTGAATATACAATGTTTTTTGTTATGGAAAATATATTTCACAGCGGTTTAGATGGTACAATGATTATCTACACAATAATGTACTCCTGAGTGGCGCAGTGGTCTAAGGCACTGCATCGCTGTGCTAACTGTGCCACTAGAGATCCTGGTTCGAATTCAGGCTCTGTCGCAGCCGGCCGCGACCTGGAGACTCATGGGCGGCGCACAATTGGCCCAGAGTCGTCCAGGGTAGTGGAGGGAATGGCCGGCAGGGATGTAGCTCAGTTGATAGAGCATGGCGTTTGGAACGCCAGGGTTGTGGGTTCAATTCCCATGGGGGGCCAGTATAACAAAAAAAATATGTATTCACTAACTGTAAGTCGCTCTGGATAAGAGCGTCTGCTAAATGACTAAAATGTAAATGTAAATGTAATGTAAATGTACACAATGACTGCTTGTTTTGTCACAAACTGAAATTAGGCGAACTATTAGAATTTTAGCAACCGGGAAATGGTGGAGGGAGCTGCAGGGAGCTGTTTTTGGACTAGCTACAGTCAGCATTGCGAGCCACCTTGATCTTGCGTGTTTACATGAATGGTTCGCTGCAGGGATGCTGATATCTATGCAGCGAACCAAACATGCAAGCTTACGAGATCATGATGGCTTGCGAGGCTAAGCAACAGTAGGCTCCATGTGTCAAGGCTGCAGAGAGAGTGTTAGCAGAGAGAGAAACACATTTTAGATGGGAGCATTTTAAACAAACTTTCAGCCACTTTTATTGCACTTTTTTTTGTGGTTGTGCTTCGCTCCAGAATTGATAAGCAGATAGTAGGAGAGTTGATCATGTATTCTGTGTGTGTGTGAGCGAGCTTCACTTTTGTATTTTGTATTTATTATGGATCCCCATCTCCCCATCTTATTTTATTTTTATTTTTATGTTTTACCTTTATTTAACCAGGTAAGCCAGTTGAGAACAAGTTCTCATTTACAACTGCGACCTGGCCAAGATAAAGCAAAGCAGTGCGATAAAAACAACAACAACACAGAGTTACATATGGGGTAAACAAAACATACAGTCAATAACACAATAGAAAATCTATATACAGTGTGTGCAAATTTAGTAAGTAATGGAGGTAAGGCAATAAATAGGACAGTGCAAAATAATTACAATTTAGTATTAACACTGGAGTGATAGATGTGCAAAAGATGATGTGCAAATAGAGATACTGTGGTGCAAATTAGCAAAATAAATAACAATATGTGGATGAGGTAGTTGGGTGGGCTAATTTCAGATGGGCTGTGTACAGGTGCAGTGATCGGTAAGGTGCTCTGACAACTGATGCTTAAAGTTAGTGAGGGAGATAAGAGTATCCAGCTTCAGAGATTTTTGCAATTCCTTCCAGTCATTGGCAGCAGAGAACTGGAATGAATGGCGGCCAAAGGTGGTGTTGGCTTTAATTTTTATTTTTTTTATTTTTTCATACTGGCCCCCCGTGGGAAACGAACCCACATCCCTGCCGGCCAAACCCTCCCCTACCTTGGACGACGCTGGACCAATTGTGCACCGCTCATGGGTCTCCATGTTGCGGCCGGCTGCGACAGAGCCTGGACTCGAACCAGGATCTCTAGTGGCACAGCTAGCACTGCGCCACTCGGGAGTCCTATAGATGACCTGGAGCCAGTGGGTTTGGCGACAAATATGTAGTGAGGGCCAGCCAACTAGAGCGTACAGGTCACAATGGTGGGTAGTATATGGGGCTTTGCTGACAAAACGGATGGCACTGTGATAGACTACATCCAATTTGCTGAGTAGAGTGTTGGAGGCTATTTTGTAAATGACATCGCCGAAGTCAAGGATCGGTACGATAGTTAGTTTTATGAGGGCATGTTTGGCAGCATGAGTGAAGGAGGCTTTATTGCGAAATCTTAGCTACTGTTGTATCAATATGTTTTGACCATGACAGTTTACAATCCAGGGTTACGTCACCTCAACTTGCTCAGTCTCCACATTATTTATTACAAGATTTAATTGAGGTTTCAAATAAAATAAAATCAAATTGTATTGGCCACATGTGCCGAATACAACAGGTGCAGACATTACAGTGAAATGCTTACTTACAGCCATTAACCAACAGTGCATTTATTTTTAACAAAAAAGTAAAAATAAAACAACAACAAAAAAAGTGTTGAGGAAAAAAAAGAGCAGAAGTAAAATAAAATAACAGTAGGGAGGCTATATATACAGGGGGGTACCAGTGCAGAGTCAATGTGCGGGGGCACCGGCTAGTTGAGGTAGTTGAAGTAATATGTACATGTGGGTAGAGTTAAAGTGACTATGCATAAATAATTAACAGAGTAGCAGCAGCGTAAAAGGATGGGGTGGGGGGGCAGTGCAAATAGTCCGGGTAGCCATGATTAGCTGTTCAGGAGTCTTATGGCTTGGGGGTAGAAGCTGTTGAGAAGTCTTTTGGACCTAGACTTGGCACTCCGGTACCGCTTGCCGTGCGGTAGCAGAGAGAACAGTCTTTGACTAGGGTGGCTGGAGACTTTGACAATTTTGAGGGCCTTCCTCTGACACCGCCTGGTATATAGGTCCTGGATGGCAGGAAGCTTGGCCCCAGTGATGTACTGGGCCGTACGCACTACCCTCTGTAGTGCCTTGCAGTCGGAGGCCAAGCAGTTGCCATACCAGGCGGTGATGCAACCAGTCAGGATGCTCTCGATGGTGCAGCTGTAGACTTTTTTGAGGATCTGAGGACCCATGCCAAATCTTTTCAGTCTCCTGAGGGGGAATAGGCTTTGTCGTGCACTCTTCACGACTGTCTTGGTGTGTTTGGACCATGATAGTTCGTTGGTGATTTGGACACCAAGGAACTTGAAGCTCTCAACCTGTTCCACTACAGCCCCGTCGATGAGAATGGGGGCGGCAAACTTAATGATGGTGTTGGAGTCGTGCCTGGCCATGCAGTCATGGGTGAACAGGGAGTACAGGAGGGGACTGAGCACGCACCCCTGAGGGGCCCCCGTGTTGAGGATCAGTGTGGCAGATGTGTTGTTACCTACCCTTACCACCTGGGGGCGGCCCGTCAGGAAGTCCAGGATCCAGTTGCAGAGGGAGGTGTTTAGTCCCAGGATCCTTAGCTTAGTGATGAGCTTTGAGGGCACTATGGTGTTGAATGCTGAGCTGTAGTCAATGAATAGCATTCTCACATAGTTGTTCCTCTTGTCCAGGTGGGAAAGGGCAGTGTGGAGTGCCATAGAGATTGCATCTGTGGATCTGTTGGGGCGGTATGCAAATTGGAGTGGGTCTAGGGTTTCTGGGATAATGCTGTTGATGTGAGCCATGACCAGCCTTTCAAAGCACTTCATGGCTACAGACGTCAGTGCTACGGGTCGGTAGTCATTTAGGCAGGTTATCTTAGTGTCCTTGGGCACGGGGACTATGGTGGTCTGCTTGAAACATGTTGGTATTACAGACTCAGTCAGGGACATGTTGAAAATGTCAGTGAAGACACTTGCCAGTTGGTCAGCACATGCTCGGAGTACACGTCCTGGTAATCCGTCTGGCCCTGCGGCCTTGTGAATGTTGACCTGCTTAAAAGTCTTACTCACATCGGCTACGGAGAGCGTGATCACATAGTCATCCGGAACAGCTGGTGCTCTCATGCATGCTTCAGTGTTGCTTGCCTCGAAGCGAGCATAGAAGTGGTTTAGCTCGTCTGGTAGGCTTGTGTCACTGGGCAGCTCGCGGCTGTGCTTCCCTTTGTAGTCTGTAATAGTTTTCAAGCCCTGCCACATCCGACGAGCGTCAGAGCCAGTGTAGTACGATTCAATCTTAGTCCTGTATTGACTCTTTGCCTGTTTGATGGTTCGTCGGAGGGCATAGCGGGATTTCTTATAAGCGTCCGGGTTAGAGTCCCGCTCCTTGAAAGCGGCAGCTCTACCCTTTAGCTCAGTGCGGATGTTTCCTGTAATCCATGGCTTCTGGTTGGGGTATGTACGTACGGTCACTGTGGGGACGACATCCTCAATGCACTTATTGATGAAGCCAGTGACTGATGTGGTGTACTCCTTCCTCAATGCTATCTGAAGAATCCCGGAACATGTTCCAGTCTGTGCTAGCAAAACAGTCCTGTAGCTTAGCATCTGCGTCATCTGACTACTTTTTTATTAACCGAGTCACTGGTGCTTCCTGCTTTAGTTTTTGCTTATAAGCAGGAATCAGGAGGATAGAGTTATGGTCAGATTTGCCAAATGGAGGGTGAGGGAGAGCTTTGTATGCGTCTCTGTGTGTGGAGTAAAGGTGGTCTAGAGTTTTTTTTCCTCTGGTTGCACATTTAACATGCTGGTAGAAATTAGGTAGAACGGATTTAAGTTTCCCTGCATTAAAGTCCCCGGCCACTAGGAGCGCTGCATCTGGATGAGCGTTTTCCTGTTGATTTATGGCCTTATACAGCTCATTCAGTGCAATCTTAATGCCAGCATTGGTTTGTGGTGGTAAATAGACAGCTATGAAAAATATAGATGAAAACTCTCTTGGTAAATAGTGTGGTCTACAGCTTATCATAAGATACTCTACCTCAGGCGAGCAAAACCTCGAGACTTCCTTAGTATTTGATTTTGTGCACCAGCTGTTGTTTACAAATATACACAGACCGCCACCCCTTGTCTTACCGGAGTCAGACGTTCTATCCTGCCGATGTAGCGTATAGCCCGCTAGCTGTATGTTATCAATGTCGTCGTTCAGCCACGACTCGGTGAAACATAAGATATTACCGTTTTTTATGTCCCGTTGGTAGGATAACCGTAATCTTAGGTCATCCAATTTGTTCTCCAATGATTGAAGATTGGCTAATAGGTTTGATGGGAGCGGCAGTTTACTCGCTCGCCGTCGGATCCTTACAAGGCACCCAGACCTACGTCCACGATATCTCCGTCTCTTCCTCATGCGAATGACGGGGATTTTGGCCTTGTCGGGTGTCTGTATGATATCCTTCGCGGCCGCCTCGTTGAAGAAAAAATCTTCATCCAATACGAGGTGAGTAATCGCTGTCCTGATATCCAGAAGCTCTTTTTGGTTATAAGAGACGATGGCAGAAACATTATGTACAAAATAAATTACAAATAACGCGGAAAAACACACATAATAGTACAATTGGTTAGAGGGCTGTAAAACAGCAGCCATCTTCTCCGGCGCTGTTAATCAATAGTTAATAGTTAATGATTTGATGGAGACTTTAAAGCTATGGCGAACCTAAAGCATTTCAAAACACTCCTCTGGTGGGCAGATACAGTGGGGAGAACAAGTATTTGATACACAGACGATTTTGCAGGTTTTCCTACTTACAAAGCATGTAGAGGTCTGTAATTTTTATCATAGGTACACTTCAACTGTGAGAGACGGAATCTAAAACAAAAATCCAGAAAATCACATTGTATGATTTTTAAGTAATTCATTTGCATTTTATTGCATGACATAAGTATTTGATACATCAGAAAAGCAGAACTTAATATTTGGTACAGAAACCTTTGTTTGCAATTACAGAGATCATACGTTTCCTGTAGGTCTTGACCAGGTTTGCACACACTGCAGCAGGGATTTTGGCCCACTCCTCCATACAGACCTTCTCCAGATCCTTCAGGTTTCGGGGCTGTCGCGGGCAATACGGACTTTCAGCTCCCTCCAAAGATTTTCTATTGGGTTCAGGTCTGGAGACTGGCTAGGCCACTCCAGGACCTTGAGATGCTTCTTACGGAGCCACTCCTTAGTTGCCCTGGCTGTGTGTTTCGGGTCGTTGTCATGCTGGAAGACCCAGCCACGGCCCATCGTCAATGCTCTTACTGAGGGAAGGAGGTTGTTGGCCAAGATCTTGCGATACATGGCCCCATCCATCCTCCCCTCAATACGGTGCAGTCGTCCTGTCCCCTTTGCAGAAAAGCATCCCCAAAGAATGATGTTTCCACCTCCATGCTTCACGGTTGGGATGGTGTTCTTGGGGTTGTACTCATCCTTCTTCTTCCTCCAAACACGGCGTGTGGAGTTTAGACCAAAAAGCTGTATTTTTGTCTCATCAGACCACATGACCTTCTCCCATTCCTCCTCTGGATCATCCAGATGGTCATTGGCAAACTTCAGACGGGCCTGGACATGCGCTGGCTTGAGCAGGGGGACCTTGCGTGCGCTGCAGGATTTTAATCCATGACGGCGTAGTTTGTTACTAATGGTTTTCTTTGAGACTGTGGTCCCAGCTCTCTTCAGGTCATTGACCAGGTCCTGCTGTGTAGTTCTGAGCTGATCTCTCACCTTCCTCATGATCATTGATGCCCCACGAGGTGAGATCTTGCATGGAGCCCCAGACCGAGGGTGATTGACCGTCATCTTGAACTTCTTCAATTTTCTAATAATTGCGCCAACAGTTGTTGCCTTCTCACCAAGCTGCTTGCCTATTGTCCTGTAGACCATCCCAGCCTTGTGCAGGTCTACAATTTTATCCCTGATGTCCTTACACAGCTCTCTGGTCTTGGCCATTGTGGAGCGGTTGGAGTCTGTTTGATTGAGTGTGTGGACAGGTGTATTTTATACAGGTAACGAGTTCAAACAGGTGCAGTTAATACAGATAATGAGTGGAGAACAGGAGGGCTTCTTAAAGAAAAACTAACAGGTCTGTGAGAGCCGGAATTCTTACTGGTTGGTAGGTGATCAAATACTTATGTCATGTAATAAAATGCAAATGAATTACTTAAAAATCATACAATGTGATTTTCTGGATTTTTGTTTTAGATTCCGTCTCTCACAGTTGAAGTGTACATATGATAGAAATTACAGACCTCTACATGCTTTGTAAGTAGGAAAACCTGCAAAATCGGCAGTGTATCAAATACTTGTTCTCCCCACTGTATATGCTGCTTCTGTAGCAACGGGACACACACACACATACCTACCATACATCACACTCCAACACACACCCTCCTTCACACACACACCTTTTTTCATGATGCACCATGAATGATGTGTGCAGTTTAGTGCATTTTCAGGCTACTCATGCTGTGTCAACCCTGAGTCTTGGCTTTTGGTTGTAGCAGTCCCTCCCCTCTCCACCAGCTGCTGGGGCTGCAGGCCTGACTTTGGTGCCTCCTTTCTGGGTTGCTGGATGTCCACTCGCTGTCTCTGGCAGTGGTGCCCCACCCCAGGGCCAACCACATTGCATGGCTGCCTCTGTCCCTGCCTGTCCCTCCACACCCTCCACCAGCTCCAGCCTCCATCAAAGGGCCCACAGTGACAGACTGGTGGGGAGTGCAGCAGCGGGTAGCTGACTCCATCAATATTCAATTTTTTGCTTTTCAAATTCTAAGGCATTTTTAGACAGTTCCAGTAGAAAGAATACAGACTCTATCCTGCTCTTTCCTCTCTCCACTGTACTCCACTCCTGTCCTCTTCTGCATCCTTTCATACTGTAAAGTCTAAGATCCACAGCAGTGAGAACCATGCCAACTCTTTCCCTCCCTACTCTTCCCCTTCCCTCCCTCTCTCTCCTCCAGTGACGGAGGTCGATTCATCACCTTCCTTAAGCCGTCCGCCCGCCCACCTGACTTTAAAGCTCGGTTAGCTGCCTGGCAGAAGCCATTGTTCTTGATTTCTGCCTTTGTCTATGTGACTCCACTCTGCCGGTACCTGAGAGAGCCTTTGAAGGGCCGAGACGAGGGAAATCACCTCCGCGTCCTTGAACAGAAGTGGTTCGGTTAATTTTCCCTCGCTTCCTCTCTTTTGTTGAGTGTCCCTAAGATGAGGTAGCAGCAGCTCTGATGACATGATTAGGGTAAATAATCACACTGTAACAGGTGGCCTGAATCAGCTCATTTGGCATTATTAGTTTAAGAGCATGGGAGGAATAACAAATTAACTTTTTTCCCCCCCGTTTTGAATTTTCATCTATTTCAACACTACCAATAGTGTTTTGGGTTTTGTCTCTTTGAGCGGGAATCCCACTCCTGATGTCTTGTGTTTGGAATATGGTGGTGAGATTTTTGTGATGAAATATGGTCTACAGCCTTAGCCTGACATATTTGTATGGAAGTTGCCCTCCCTTAAACGTTTCACTCCTTCTCCTAACATATTTCTGAAGCCTTTTAGAAGGCGTGTTTCCGAACTCGCTTCCATTGCCCCCGGCTTGTTTTTAGTGGCTTTCCACTCAGGACGTTGTAAAGTGCTTTGCGTCACTTGTTAAAAGCACTGATCGATTACAACTAAATGTATCGACAATTTCCTCTAAAACCATCTCAAATGCTTCCTATGAGGTTTTTCTCAGCCTCTCCGGCAGCTTGCTGCACTACTTTATCCTGCTCTATCAGCAGCATGTTGGGATGAGGATCAAAGAGCACTTTCAGTAGCTGAATTGCTAGAGTTATTTTTTCAGTTATCTATCCATGACAGGTTGCTTTTCACCGCTAAGCAATGGACTGATATGGGCAATGGCGATCTTCAACTGATATGAATTGATAAACGGCTACCTTTTGCCGGCTGTGCTGTTCACTAGCAGACAAGGCAATCTGCACACTGGGAAAGATATAACGTAACGTCACATGCCGAAATATAATAAAGTAGCCTAGCAAGAGATAAAGGCTGCATACCATGGTTAATCTCCGCAGCGCTCTAACCCACTGACGACCGTGTGTACCTAGGGTCTGGGTAGAGTGTGAGTGTTAGAGGCCCGTGAGTCTCTGTATGTGTGTTTGCACTGTGGCCTACATGTGCGTGTGAGCCCAGAGCTGGAGGTTAAGCTTCATACACCACCACTGACACTTATCATGCAACTCTTTCCATGTGTTAGTAAACCCTGAAGGTACTTTTGACTAGGTGGAATACAGCTATGACTGGAAGTTACTTCTTCTTAGCAGGTTAGGAGAATTAGGTTAAGGTTAGGAAAAGGGTTATGGTTAGCTAAAATGCTCTCCTTACCCGCTACGAAAAGCTACTTCCGGTCTTAGCTGAACTCTATCTAGTCACAATCCCCTGAAGGCACCCACTCTAGTCCATCATCTCTTTTCTCGCCTTCCACCCATCCATACAGTGCAGTACACACAAACATGCCATGTCATGCGTGTTATGCCCTCATGCATAAGCCATTTGATGGTAAATTATCCCATGTTTCCCGTTTCTATATTGATGAGCCTCATCAGCATGTCGTTGTGCGTTTGCATGTACTTGAGAGATGGAGAAGGCAGTATAAAGAGGAAAACGATGATGCCATGGCAGTATCATTAACAGGATGTTACACACAGATAGAGAGAATATATAACGTATGAAATCATACCTCAGAGGAAGTTTACATACACCTTAGCCAAATACATTTAAACTCACTTTTTCATAATTGCTGACATTTAATCCTAGTAAAAATTCCCTGTCTCTGGTCAGTTAGGATCATCACTTTATTTTAAGAATGTGAAATGTCAGAATAATAGTAGAGAGAACGATTTATTTCAGCTTTTATTTTTTTCATCACATTCCCAGCGGGTCAGAGGTTTACATACACTCAATTAGTATTTGGTAGCATTGCCTTTAAATTGTTTAACTTGGGTCAAATGTTTCGGGTCACCTTCCACAAGCTTCCCACAATAAGTTGGGTGAATTTTGGCCCATTCCTCCTGACAGAGCTGGTGTAACTGAGTCAGGTTTGTAGGCCTCCTTGCTCGCACACGCTTTTTCAGTTCTGCCCACAAATTTTCTATAGGATTGAGGTCAGGGCTTTGTGATGGCCACTCCAATACCTTGACTTTGTTGTCCTTAAGCCATTTCGCCACAACTTTGGAAGTATGCTTGCGGTCATTGTCCATTTGGAAGACCCATTTGCGACCAAGCTTTAACTTCCTGACTGATGTCTTGAGATGTTGCTCCAATATATCCACATAATTTTCCTTCCTCATGATGCCATCTATTTTGTGAAGTGCACCTGTCCCTCCTGCAGCAAAGCACCCCCACAGCATAATGCTGTCACCCCCGTGCTTCACGGTTGGGATGGTGTTCTTCGGCTTACAAGCGTTCCCCTTTTTCCTCCAAACATAAAGATGGTCATTATGGCCAAACAGTTCAATTTTTGTTTCATCAAACCAGAGGACATTTCTCCAAAAAGTACGATCTTTGTCCCCATGTGCAGTTGCAAACCGTAGTCTGGCTTTTTTATGGCGGTTTTGGAGCAGTGGCTTCTTCCTTGCTGAGCGGCCTTTCAGGTTATGTCGATATAGGACTCGTTTTACTGTGGAATTGTTACTTTGTACCTCTTTCCTCCAGCATCTTCACAAGGTCCTTTGCTGTTGTTCTGGGATTGATTTGCACTTTTCGCATCAAAGTACGTTCATATCTAGGAGACAGAACGCGTCTCCTTCCTGAGCGGTATGACGGCTGCGTGGTCCCATGGTGTTTATACTTGCGTACTATTGTTTGTACAGATGAACGTGGTACCTTCAGGCGTTTGGAAATTGCTCCCAAGGATGAACCAGACTTGTGGAGGTCTACAACTTTTTTCTGAGGTCTTGGCTGATTTCTTTTAATTTCCCCATGATGTCAAGCAAAGAGGCACTGAGTTTGAAGGTAGGCCTTGAAATACATCCACAGGTACACATCCAATTGACTCAAATGATGTCAATTAGCCTATCAGAAGCTTCTAAAGCCATGACATCATTTTCTGTAATTTTCTAAGCTGTTTAAAGGCACAGTTAACTTTGCGTATGTGAACTTCTGACCCACTGGAATTTTGATACAGTGAATTATAAGTGAAATAATCTGTCTGTAAACAATTACTTGTGTCATGCAAAAAGTAGATGTCCTAAACGACTTGCCAAAACTATACTTTGTTAAAAAGACATTTGTGGAGTGGTTGAAAAACTAGTTTTAATGACTCCAGTATATGTAAACTTCTGACTTCAACTGTATAGCAGAAGGCTTATTCGAAATGACGGCATCCATGCGTGTAGAGATGATAGTCATGTGTTTACCAACAAAGTCAGATGAGAAATGAAACGTATTGATGCTTAAAACTAAATTGTACTGTATTAAATATAAACATCTCTGTTTCGGTTCATACGCATAAGGGAAAACATTTATTGAAAGTGAGGCACAGTTTCTTTGAATCCACACACTGTTGGTAGAAGTAGAGCATATATTAAAACATCCCTATTGTAAGAAAAATAATATCTTATATTTCTATTTCTGCCCAGGACCCACATTTCATCCTCTTTCTCCCCTATCAAAGAGGCTCATCTTCAGGGAGGCAGTTTCCTTAGCCAGGCTAATGGTCCCCTGAGCTCTCATTCCACAGAGGGCCACGGCTGAATAGCTCTCTGCCACACTTCCTTAATAGAACTGTAAAATATTGAAAAATGTCCATTAGTGACAACTTTTGCTCTCCTCTACCTATCTACCTTATTTATCTCTCTCCCTCCTCCCTCTCTCTCTCTCTCCCTTCACCACCTCACTCACTCACACATACACACACTTCTATCACTCTCTTCCCTTATTCTCTCCTCAGTCTGCCTTTCTCTCTCTCCCTGAGAAACCTAGGTAGTAGAGGCCTAAACAGTCAGCTGCATAGGCAGCCTTGTCAGACCTGTTGCCCACCAATCATGACATCATACATAAAATATGAAGTGGGATTATGAGTTTATCCTCATGTAGGGAGAAGCGAGAGGAAACGGCCCACATATTGTTTTCTTGTTTTTCTCTCTAACGGCTAGCCTGATGTCCAGACTCTTCCTATCATATACCTACTAGCGAGCTAGTGATGACTATTCGCTAACATACAACATGGTCTCTGATCTGGTGCTCAGGCTAGTCCCTTTCCTCCTCTGTCTCTACTGAGCTGGTATGGTCCAGACTTAGGGACTGTATTCAGAAAAGGAGACATGAGGCATGTGTTCTCCCCACACTTAATGGGCCTTGTGGAAGTGGCTGTCCCCTGGTCCCTCCACCACTGCTATGATTAAAACCCTCCATCAGTGTCCTATGGTGAACGGTGCACAGAGCGGACAGAGCATTCCAATGAGGGCCATGACGACAGAAGGAGAGAGGCTGAGGAGTGGTCGGCCCTCTGTTGTGTGAAATGGCTTTCCCTTACCATTCAGCCTGCAACCAACCCTCACTGTGCCTCACTTGGATCTATTTTTGATGGTTAACTTTTAAACCCAATCCCAAACAAAGCTTTGAAAATAGCATGGTGACATCACTTAGCCTAAGCACAAAATACTTTTCTATTAAATAAAAAAAGTACGGCCTTTCTAAGTTCCAAATCATTTTCACTTCACTAATTGATGAGCTTTAAATAGCCTAGGTATTGTGTCTGGTGTGTTCTAATTTCTCGTTCTCAGAACAACCCCAAGCACTTTGTTCTTAAAATAACTGTATTCTCTCCTCTCTGTCTGTCTCTTTGTCTCTGTGTGTGTGTAGCGTGACTCTTCTTCAGATGGCCAGGGCTCAGCGGAGGGGGAGGCAGATGGTGTCGGCGTAGGTAACTGTCCCTCTGACAAACAGCTGAAGGAGGGCAAGCCAATTAAAGGTAAGGCCTGATGAAGACACAGCATTTAGAGGCTGACCTTGACACAGTCCTAGGTATCACCGCCTGCCCACTTTGATAATTAAACTGTCTGAGGATGCTCCTCCTGTTGTTTCTTTAGTTGTTTCTTCCTGCTTAATTGTTTGTTTGGTGAGTGGGAATGCTGAGGCCCTTCTTGATGAGTAGACAGTGGAGGTGGTTGGGGTGGTACGCTTATGTTTTGCGGAGTGCATATGTGTATGTGTGGTTTCATTTGGAACTGTCAGCCAGAAAATGGACTTCATGATTAGGTGGCTGCAAGCTGCTCAAAAGCGGGCTGACTGAGGCTCATGTCTTTGGCCCATGGTAATGACGGTTAACCCCCAGGTCAGTGATACTCTGTCTGCCTGCCTGGGGAAGGTTAATGGTTTATCGTAAAATGAGTGACTGCCACTGGCACATTGTCATCTTAAACGATCTCAAGCTTTAACCAAACACCCCTTCCTCTCTCTCCCACCTCCACCTTTCTTCCCAGCGCCCTTTGCGCCGATCTGCTTCGCCATCAAGGCCAAAGAGAACGACATGCTGCCGCTGGAGAAAAACCGTGTACGGCTGGACGACGACTCAGATGATGACCCGGACAAGTTGCTGGGGGAGGAGTGTCTGGAGGCCCTGCTGGAGGGGGCGGAGATTGTGGTCAGAGAGGTCCCTGTGACCCCCGAGGAGAAGAGACCCACTCTCACCCTGGAGGAGCTGGAGGCTAAACAAGGTAGCTAGCTACTGCTGCTCTCACTGGCTGCACTTCATATATTAAAGAACGTCGTATTTTACTTTACCTTAAAGCGTTTTTGGAATGCCCCTAAATGGCCATGTGGCTCAGTTGGAATGCCACTTGCAACGTCAGGGTCTTGGTTTCAATTCCCACTGGGGCCACCATACCAGAAAATGTATAAAACCACTACTGGAAATCACTTTGTATACAAATGTCTGTTAATCATATAATTGAAAAGTTCATTGACACTCCCAAAATATATAGGCCCTTGTCAATTCTTGGTAAATATCTCCTCAGTCAGTGTGAATGACCTGTACTAGTCTGTCTGTCTGCTGTGTTGCCATCTCTCAGTAGGAAATACATCCAGTAATTTTTTAAGGACAGTGGAAGTTACTAAAAATGCTTCTTTCTTGTTAAAACGAACACGTTTCAGCCCGAAGGCTACTGCATTTTTATCATCTCTCACTGTCCTCCGAGAGTTGCAGAATTTCCTCTTCACTTCAGCTTGCTCCTCTATTCATGCGCCTGACAGACAGCATCTTAAATGACATAGAGATGGCCCTGTCCAGGTCAGACTGGAGGTCTGCTGGCTCACCACCCTCACCCACCGTCGGCTCTAAATGTCCTCTGCGGGTCTCTCTCTCTCTTTCGCTCTCACTTAAGGTATATTAGCTGTCTATTAATACAGCCGCCACTCGCTGGGAGAGCAGTGGGCAGACTAGGAAGGACATCGCTCAATCAAATACACACGCACGCTCTGCCTTTGCAGGAAGTCAGACTAGCTGCAATGGCGGGAGAATGGAATGGGGAGGAGGAGGCACAGCAGTAAATATGTTGAACATAACTGGTAGAGAGTGAGAAGGAGAGAGAGAGGAAATGATGGCTTTTTAAAGGAGTGCTTCCAGGAAGGGAGTCAGGAGAGACTGGATGCAGTAAACCACAGTTGTATTTCTCTCTTAACTCCCCCATAATGGAGATATATGTGCACCACACAATCCCAGTGTGTGTTGGTGCAATCATAAAGGCAGGTCTGACTCACGGGACCCATTCATAATGTTTAGCGTGCATTCAGCCTGGTCTCTCCACACACACACACACACACACTGGCACCAAATGTTCTGGTATTTAGGCCTAGTTTTAGGGGCTGGTTCAGCCTGACAATGCGCGCACACACACACACACACACACACACACACACACACACACACACGGCCCCAGCGGAGGGAAAGCGGAACATCTGTGTGATTATCTCAAAGGAGACGCAGAGTAAAGAACGGGCCTGGCAAGTGAAATGAATTGCTGTGTGGCAGGGAGGCTGTCACTCAAAGTGCCTAACTCCATAAGGGTATTGATCATAGACAGAGAAACCTAATCTGTATTGATGGACTGTAAAGGATCACACAGGCTGCCTGTGATTACCGATGCTGGGATTCAGCAGACAACAGACTGTGTGCGTGTGCTTGTCTTTGTCTGTCTATGCTTTTGTGTCCAAATGAACCTTAACACTAGAACAGCTGTGCCTTGAGGGACCCCCCCTTCAAGCTAATGAGCGGCCATTCTGACAGCAACATTAGAACAGTGTAATTAATACATTTCATGTACAGTGAGGGAAAAAAGTGTTTGATCCACTGCTGAGTTTGTACATTTGCCCACTGACAAAAAATTATAAGTCTATAATTTTAATGGTAGGTTTATTTGAACAGTGAGAGACAGAATAACAACAAAAAAATAAATGTTATAAATTGATTTGCATTTTAATGAGGGAAATAAGTATTTGACCCCCTCTCAATCAGAAAGATTTCTGGCTCCCAGGTGTATTTTATACAGGTAACGAGCTGAGATTAGGAGCACACTCTTAAAGGGAGTGCTCCTAATCTCAGCTTGTTACCTGTATAAAAGACACCTGTTCTCAAAAGCAATCAATCAATCAGATTCCAAACTCTCCACCATGGCCAAGACCAAAGAGCTCTCCAAGGATGTCAGGGACAAGATTGTAGACCTACACAAGGCTGGAATGGGCTACAAGACCATCGCCAAGCAGCTTGGTGAGTAGGTGACAACAGTTGGTGCGATTATTCGCAAATTGAAGAAACACAGAAGACCTGTCAATCTCCCTCGGCCTGGGGCTCCATGCAAGATCTCACCTTGTGGAGTTGCAATGATCATGAGAACGGTGAAGAATCAGCCCAGAACTACACGGGAGGATCTTGTCAATGATCTCAAGGCAGCTGGGACCATAGTCACCAAGAAAACAATTGGTAACACACTACACCGTGAAGGACTGAAATCCCGAAAAAGCCTGCAAGGTCCCCCTGCTCAAGAAAGCACATATACATGCCCGTCTGAAGTTTGCCAATGAACATCTGAATGATTCAGAGGAGAACTGGGTGAAAGTGTTGTGGTCAGATGAGACCAAAATGGAGCTCTTTGGCATCAACTCAACTCGCCGTGTTTGGAGGAGGAGGAATGCTGCCTATGACCCCAAGAACACCATCCACACCGTCAAACATGGAGGTGGAAACATTATGCTTTGGGGTTGTTTTTCTGCTAAGGGGACAGGACAACTTCACCGCATCAAAGGGACGATGGACGGGGCCATGTACCGTCAAATCTTGGGTGAAAACCTCCTTCCCTCAGCCAGGGCATTGAAAATGGGTCGTATATGTGTATTCCAGCATGACAATGACCCAAAACACACGGCCAAGGCAACAAAGGAGTGGCTCAAGAAGTAGCACATTAAGGTCCTGGAGTGGCCTATCCAGTTTCCAGATCTTAATCCCATAGAAAATCTGTGGAGGGAGCTGAAGGTTCGAGTTGCCAAACGTCAGCCTCGAAACCTTAATGACTTGGAGAAGATCTGCAAAGAGGAGTGGGACAAAATCCCTCCTGAGATGTGTGCAAACCTGGTGGCCAACTACAAGAAACGTCTAACCTCTGTGATTGCCAACAAGGGTTTTGCCACCAAGTACTAAGTCATGTTTTGCAGAGGGGTCAAATACTTATTTCCCTCATTAAAATGCCAATCAATTTTGAATTTTTGTTGTTGTTATTCTGTCTCTCACTGTTCAAATAAACCTACCATTAAAATTATAGACTGATAATTTCTTTGTCAGTGGGCAAACGTACAAAATCAGCAGGGGTTCAAATACTTTTTTCCCTCACTGTATGCTATCGCAAAAATAATAGTTTGGTTGTGTTTATAAAGGTCTAAGGTAACATTTGAATACCATTTTATTTTATTTCAAATAACACATTAGCATTTTCATTAGTTTATGTTACTGTAGACTATATGTAAAAACACAAAAACTATTTTGTTTGTGGGGTGCCTTTGTTACAACTTTGAAACAGAAAACATATGTGTTGGAACACGGTAACAGTTTCTTTTTATAACGACAAAATAAAACAAACGTCCCAACCACCAAAACACACAGCCAGCAAGATGCGCGGTCAAATGGTGAAAACATCAGTAGCCTTAACATCATTCTAAGCGCCAAGTGTGCTTGATAAATAGTGACAATCTGCACAAAAGCAATAATGGCATTAAAAGTTCAGGAGAAAGAACAAACAAAATGTAATTACTGTAAAATTGACTGTGTCCATAAAATGTAGATAGTGGGTATGGGCTGGAAGTAGAGGCCTAGGCGTTGTTGTTCACTAGTTTACTCCAAGTGGGGAAAGGGTGGCGGGGTTGGAAAGTAATAAAGGGAATAAAAAATAAATAATGGCATTAAAATCAATGTGTCGATATGACAGCAGTCAAAAATAGTACATTATTGTCAGCTCGCGCTTACATGGTGTGCGTCTTCACGCAATGGTATCAGTTCGAACATGTCCATGTCACATAAACAACGAAAGCTAGTGAGTGCGTCGCTGTTTTTTGTTTGAGATGTAGGGTCTGCTCTCTGTGATGACACTTTGTGCTGTTAATCGGCCCGTAGCTTTGTCACCGGCTTGTTCTATCCAAACGGTGCCGTCCCTTCCTATATCCTGTCTCACTGGATCATTTGGTGGTGGCGCGGGCACCAAATCAATATGCTCCGTTCTGGCTTTTTTGCACTTAGGCCTCGTAGGTGTAGGTTCAGGCTGAAGCTCAGAATCAGAAGAATAATCATCAGAGATGTCAAGATTAATTTCTTCCCCACCATCTGAGTCGTTTTCATTCAGATTTTGTAGCAACGCTAGCGCAGAATTTGCATTGTGCATCCATTCATCTTGGTCTTCTTGCCATTGAAACTTACGTACGCTCTCACTGTGTACTCCAAGTAGGCCAGAGTAGGGCTGTTACGGTGACCGTATTACCGCCACACCGGCAGTCACGAGTCATGAAGTCAGTCAAATTCCACGTGACTGTTTAGTTACTGTAATTGGGCTTCTCCAAGCTCTGATGCTGCTGATGGTCATTAGTAGCCTACCAAACTTGCTAACTGCCTGGTACTCAGCACTCTATTGTCCCTCTAACATCAATGCAAATGTAATTGAAAATCTAATCTAATTATTATTATTGTTATTAATCTAACACTTCTTGAGAGCCCATGAGCTCGTGTTGCGCAACATTTCTATAGGCTACACAATTGCGTGAGAAAACAGAGTGATGGCCGCTATTAAAAAGAGGATCCCATCAGCTTTCTATAGGCTAGGCCTACTATATTTATTTCTCAACTTTCCTAATATTAAGCACAATGCTTCTCTTTACAACAGGAGTATAGCCTACCTGGCTGGCATGAAAATGAACCACGGGAAAAGCATCCTCCATTCGCTATTTAAGTGCAGAGATGACATGTATTTCTTCCCTGCCCCTCTTTCGAGACAGGTGCATGATAATGGTCCATTATTACATTTACATTTTAGTCATTTAGCAGACGCTCTTATCCAGAGCGACTTACAGTTAGTGAGTGCATACATTTTCATACTGGCCCCCCGTGAGAAACGAACCCACAACCCTGGCGTTGCAAGCGCCATGCTCTACCAACTGAGCTACAGGGGACTACTTGGATTCGGTGGACTGATATGGGCTACATACCATTTGGAGATTATAATTAGAATAGATCAATACAATAGAATGGCTTCCCATAATTACTGTAACTTCTTCGTTGTAATATCCCAAACGGACGTAGCAGTTTCACCAATTAAGGATTCTAGCTTTAATGTTGTTGTGAAATAATGCTTGTCTGCCATGCCCTGTATAATTGAGTGTGTATGATCTTCCAGACCACTAGGTCCATTTAGCAGAAAGTGTAGGGTGTATCAGCACTCTCTCTATATATTATGACCAATGAGGGACCACCTCAATCACTCTTTACTGCCTTAAGGCCCCAAGCTGTGCTGTTATTGAGTGAGACCAGTGGCAGCTGTCATTGGTAAAGTGTGTCTGTGTGCGCACGTGGTTGTTCATGTGAGTGTGTGTGTATACAGCCTGTGCTGTCTTAAGTCCCTTTGTCTCTTACGCCTTTCTAAAACATATTTTGACTTTCAATTGCTGTGACAATCTGCTTATACATTTACAACAAAAAATAACAATTTGTTCTATCATCTTCTATCTGCCCCCTCCCTTAGTGCTGTTGTAAAGAACAATAGCATGATTTGTTTTACTGATGGCAGGCCCAAAATGTCCTAGTTTTGAAGCAGAGCAAATGGTTTGATTGCTAAAGCACTTGAGTGGCCAAGAACCCTACTTATTGGGGGGCCTCTCTCTAAAACAGTCTGAACAGGTCTGCCTGTCTGCCTGCCTGCCTGCCTGCCTGCCTGTCTGTCTGTCTGTCTTTCTCGCTCTTTATTTGTCACTGTCCTTCTTCTCCACCTTTCACTCAGTCCTTTTCACTTGTTCTTTCTCCTCCTCTATCTTTCAATCTACTCTCTTTCTAAGTGACTCTTTCTCCTTCTCTCTCTCTCTTCTCACGCTTACTCTCTCTCTATCTCTCTCTCTTTTTTCTCTCTCACTCACTCCATTAAGTGAGTGGGTCTACCTTAGGGTGGTAGTCCTGTTCTGTCCCTGGTGTGTTTACACCTTGGTAGCCATATAATGACTTATTTTTGAGCTCTCCCTGTGCGATCCAATGAACAGACTTGAGAAGATTGCAGATCATGATCACTTCCCACACACACAGTACATTTTGCTATTGTATGGTCAGGCTGGGCAATTTCAATGCCCAGGGTCCACGTTAAATGCCCAGAGTCCACGTTAATATAGTCCTCGTGATCACTGTTGTCCTCTCCTCCCCCATCATTTGTTCCTGTCTCTCATCATCTTTCTTTCCCCATTCTATCGTTTTCTCTGTCCTAGACACGTTCCGTAAGACCTGATCGGATTCAGACCCAGTCCGATCCGAGTGAGGGAAGCAGCAGAAAAGTCAATTTTTAAGCTACTTTATTAACCAGAGCTGATAAAGTGCGAGGTAGAGAGGTGTGTGTGTAGGCTACTGTGAGTGTGAGCGAGTGACACGGGAACAGGGAGAAGGGAGAGAGAGACAAGAGACTGCAACCAACCAAGCAGACTCGTGCTATAGTAGACTTATAGCTGCCATAGTTAGGTTATTTATCATCCAATATGATTACGTAATATCCGTCTTACCTAGGCTAATTGAGGCTGCATGCGCTTTTTTGTCCTGAACAGTTACAAACAACAACAACTCTGTTCAGAATATAAAGTAGCAGCCTACCTGTTGGTTGTTGTAGCCTATTTTAATTCCATAATTTATGACTGTAGTATATTGCCACTGTGATGAATTATTATTAGCCAACAACGACAACAAGCTACACGCGCCATACTTGTGAAAAGCAAAGAGCAGCAGCTTAAATGATACAATGTATCTCTCTCTCTACTGCAGCAGTCACGTTCGGATCTATGTGGGTCCTTCTGGACAGGACAGTTAAAATTACACATTTACATTTACATCATTTAGCAGACGCTCTTATCCAGAGCGACTTACAAATTGGTGCATTCAACTTATGATAGCCAGTGGGACAACCACCTTTTTATATTTTTTTTATGGGGGGTGGGGGAAGAAGGATTACTTTATACTATTCCAGGTATTCCTTAAAGAGGTAGGGTTTCAAGTGTCTCCGGAAGGTGGTCAGTGACTCCGCTGTCCTGGCGTCGTGGGGGAGCTTGTTCCACCATTGGGGTGCCAGAGCAGCGAATAGCTTTAACTGGGCTGAGCGGGAACTGTGCTTCCGTAGAGGTAGGGAAGCTAGCAGGCCAGAGGTGGATGAACGTAGTGCCCTCGTTTGGGTGTAGGGTCTGATCAGAGCCTGAAGATAAGGAGGTGCCGTTCCCCTCACAGCTCCGTAGGCAAGCTTGGTCTTGGAGTAGATGCGAGCTTCAACTGGAAGCCAGTGGAGTGTGTGGAGGAGCGGGGTGACATGAGAGAACTTGGGAAGGTTGAATACCAGACGGGCTGCATCGTTCTGGATAAGTTGTAGGGGTTTAATGGCACAGGCAGGGAGCCCAGCCAACAGCGAGTTGCAGTAATCCAGACGGGAGATGACAAGTGCCTGGATTAGGACCTGTGCCTCTTTCTGTGTAAGGTAGGGTCGTACTCTGCGAATGTTGTAGAGCATGAACCTGCAGGTTCGGGTCACCGCTTTGATGTTAGCCGGAGAACGACAGGGTGTTGTCCAGGGTCACGCCAAGGTTCTTTGCACTCTGGGAGGAGGACACAATGGAGTGGTCAACCGTGATGGCGAGATCATGGAGCTGGCAGTCCTTCCCCGGAAGGAAGAGCAGCTCCGTCTTGCCGAGGTTCAGCTTGAGGTGGTGATCCGACATCCACACTGATATGTCTGCCAGACATGCAGAGATGCGATTCGCCACCTGGTTATCAGAAGCGGGATAGGAGAAAATTAATTGTGTGTCGTCTGCGTAGCAATGATAGGAGAGACCATGTGAGGAATGACAGAGCCAAGTGATTTGGTGTATAGAGAGAATAGGAGAGGGCCTAGAACTGAGCCCTGGGGGACACCAGTGGTGAGAGCACGTGGTGCGGAGACAGGTTCTCGCCACGCCACCTGGTAGGAGCGACCTGTCAGGTAGGACACAATCCAAGAGTGAGCAGCGCCGGAGATGCCCAACTCGGAGAGGGTGGAGAGGAGGATCTGATGGTTCACAGTATCAAAGGCAGCGGATAGGTCTAGAAGGATAAGAGCAGAGGAGAGAGAGTTAGCTTTAGCAGTGCGGAGAGCCTCCGTGACACAGAGAAGAGCAGTCTCAGTTGAATGACCAGTCTTGAAACCTGACTGGTTTGGATCAAGAAGGTCATTCTGAGAGAGATAGCAGGAGAGTTGGCTAGAGACGGCACGCTCAAGAGTTTTGTAGAGAAAAGAAAGAAGGGATACTGGTCTGTAGTTGTTGACATCGGAGGGATCGAGTGTACGTTTTTTGAAGAGGGGTGCAACTCTCGCTCTCTTGAAGACGGAAGGGACATGGCCAGCGGTCAAGGATGAGTTGATGAGCAAGGTGAGGTAAGGGAGAAGGTCTCCGGAAGTGTTCTGGAGAAGAGAAGAGGGGATAGGGTCAAGCGGCAGGTTGTTGGGCGGCCGGACTTCACAAGTCACAAGATTTCATCTGGAGAGAGAGCGGAGAAAGAAGTCAAAGCATAGGGTAGGGCAGTGTGAGCAGGACCAGCGTTGTCATTTGACTTAATAAATGAGGATCGGATGTCGTCAACCTTCCAAAATGGTTGACGAAGTCATCCACAGAGAGGGAGGAGGGAGGAGGATTCAGTAGGGAGGAGAAGGTGGCAAAGAGCTTCCTAGGGTTATTGGCAGAGGCTTGGAATTTAGAGTGGTAGAAAGTGGCTTTAGCAGCGGAAACAGAGGAAGAGAATGTAGAGAGGAGGGAGTGAAAAGATTACAGGTCCGCAGGGAGTCTAGTTTTCCTCCATTTCCGCTCGGCTGCCCGGAGCCCTCTTCTGTGAGCTCGCAATGAGTCGTCAAGCCACGGAGCAGGAGGGGAGGACCGAGCCGGCCGGGAGGATAGGGGACATAGAGAGTCAAAAGATGCAGAAAGGGAGGAGAGGAGGGTTGAGGAGGCAGAATCAGGAGATTGGAGGGAGAAGGATTTAGCAGAGGGAAGAGATGATAGGATGGTAGAGGAGAAAGTAGCGGGAGAGAGAGAGCGGGCGAAGGTTGCGACGGCACATTACCATCTGAGTAGGGGCAGAGTGAGTAGTGTTGGAGGAGAGCGAGAGAGAAAAGGATACAAAGTAGTGGTCGGAGACATGGAGGGGAGTTGCAGTGAGATTAGTAGAAGAACAGCATCTAGTTAAGATGAGGTCAAGCGTATTGCCTACCTTGTGAGTAGGGGGGGATGGTGAGAGGGTGAGGTCAAAAGAGGAAAGGAGTGGAAAGAAGGAGGCAGATATAAATGAGTCAAAGGCAGACGTAGGGAGGTTAAAGTCACCCAGAACTGTGAGGGGTGAGCCATCCTCAGGAAAGGAACTTATCAAGTTAATTGATGAACTCTCCAAGGGAACCTGGAGGGCGATAAATGACAAGGATGTTAAGCTTGAATGGGCTAGTGACTGTGACAGCATGGAATTCAAATGAGGAGATGGACAGATGGGTCAGGGGAAAAAGAGAGAATGTCCACTTGGGAGAGATGAGGATTCCTGTGCCACCGCCGCGCTGACCAGATGCTCTCGGGGTATGCGAGAACACATGGTCAGACGAGGAAAGAGCAGTAGGAGTAGCAGTGTTTTCTGTGGTATTTGGTAATCCATGTTTCCGTCAGCGCCAAGAAGTCGAGGGACTGGAGGGTAGCATAGGCTGAGATGAACTCTGCCTTGTTGGCCACAGAACGGCAGTTCCAGAGGCTGCCGGAGACCTGGAACTCCACGTGGGTCGTGCGCACAGGGACCACCAGATTAGAGTGGCAGCAGCCACGCGGTGTGAAGCGTTTGTATGGCGTGTGTAGAGAGGAGAGAACAGGGATAGACAGACACATAGTTGACAGGCTACAGAAAAATGCTACAATAATGCAAAGGAGATCGGAATTAAATGAACTAAACATCTGGGAAACCGAGAGAGTGGGGCCTCCCTCACTTACATTTCACTGAAACACTCAAATATAACTCTCCCAACTTCCACTTTAGAAATTATAATTGTTGTAAACTACAGCGGTTCAATGTTTTCTAGGAATAGACTCTAACTTCGTTTATTCAGCTAGCTAACTTGGTACAGTATTCTTCCGTGAAAACCGTCCAGGGCACCGAATCCTATGACGCCATAGCTAACTAACATGCCAGCCTCCAATAACACGGTTTAGCACCAATACTCGGTTACAACAAACCACCAGTGTGTTAACACGCCAAACAGATCATTCGTGTCCGTGTCTAACGTTGTGTAAAGTTTTGGGTTAGTTTTGACAGTTTGAGTGAGTACGTTGTCAACTTATTCAGCCAGTTAGTTAGCTAGAATAGTTAGCATACTAGCTAGCCATTGCTCTCTGCCAACGAACCAACCCCTCCTCCCACGGCACGAAACACACAGAGAGAGCCAAGCTAACGTTAAACTAGTCATCCATGTCCCGAATTCCCTTGAATGACTCTGGTTACCAGTATGTAAAAACAAAACCCATACCCGAGACCCGTGACAATCATATCAGATCTGACCCAGACCTGTGAAATTATTTGGAATTCTGGTTCCGGACCCACACGAGTCCCGGATCGGGTCTTGGGTATTCGGGTACAGGTGGATCCGTGAAGACCTCGATTTTAAACTACATCCACACTGCACTGTAGCCAAACTTTACCTATGAGGTGTTGGATATCTGGGAGTGGTAAGCTGAAATGTGGTCATACGCTTCAATACACTCTACTACTCTTTCTCATACAGTGTCATACCCCATCTCATCCTATGCCCCCCATCTTCAATACAGTGTTAATGTCTACAAAATGTACCTAAAACACTGTCTCAGCCCCCTCTCCCTGCCTGCCTCTTCCTTCAATCACTCTTCCCTCTGCCTCCTCCCTCGCTCATCTGCCGCGCTCCCAGCCCTGCTTCCTTGTCTGCCCTCCTCTGTCCCCCGCTCCATTTGATTCTCCACTGCCCCTCCCTCTCCCCCGCTCTCTTCCTCCACCGTATTCTTTCTCTCCTCCTCTGCTCTCCCCAGCTGTGCCTCACAGTACAGTAGCTTTTCTCTCTCACACCTAGACACACAGGGGAATCACTCAGCACATCTTTGACCTCTTCTTCTCTCCCCCCCCCCGCTCTGACTACTCTATAACTCTAGACCTTTTCCTCTCTCCTATAACAACCACTCTTCCCTTTCTCCCTCTAGTCAAGCAGAAGCTATGATGTCAATATATACTTTACCTGACCTCTTACCTCACCTCTCTTACTCTCTCTTTCCCCCCTCTCTCTCGCTCTCTCCCCTCTCTTGGTCTCTCTCTCTCCCCTATCTCTCCTGCTTTCTCTCTTCCCCTCTCTCTCGCTCTCTCTCTCGCGCTCTCTCTCCCCCCCCCCCTCTCTCTCCTGTAGCCATGCAGAAACGATTCTGTCTGTATGCTGTACCTGACCTCTGTCCGTCTCCATCTAGCCAAGCAGAAGCTGGAGGACCGTCTGGCTGCAGCCGCCAGGGAGAAGCTGGCCCAGGCCTCCAAGGAGTCCAAGGAGAAGCAGCTGCAGGCGGAGAGGAAGAGGAAGGCAGCGCTGTTCCTCCAGACCCTCCGGAACCCCCTTACTGGAGAGCCTGAGATCAGACGGCCTGACGAGACCCCCGCCATGCCTGAGGTATGGAGGCATACACGCACACACACTGTGGTGGTGAAAGTCCCAGTAGGGATGAGCCAGGCATAGATGTCCTGTTCCTAATGGAGTCTCTTAATCAACCTGTGGGAGGAGCAGAGTGTAATTGGCACAGCTGACAGTAATGGAGACTCTGCTGTGTGTGTGTGTGTGTGTGTGTGTGTGTGTGTGTGTGCGCATGCACGTGTACAGTACCCACTTTACTGTAGGTTCTCTGTCACTCACACACTTTCTAAGACACCACATCGATCGTGTCCGGAGCAATCAAGCAGGGAAACGAACATGCACAGATACCATCATCAGTAATATATACACACAGCCTGAAAACACACACACTGTGGTAAGTTTGAGAGATTAAGGCCAGACTTGGGGTCGGTCATTTTGCTCTGCCACGTCTGAGTAAGTTGTTGTGGATCGATGAGGGGTGCTGTGTTGGGACTACTCTGCCGTTGTTACTGCTGCTGCTTGTCTGCAGTCTGGGCTTTAATGATGGATACTGGCGGAGTGGTTATCAGATTTATCCTGCTGTTCCTCTGAGTTTGAAAACACCTACACCCAGTCGGTGTCCGTGAGAACCATGTGTGTGTGTGTGGGCATCTGACTGTGTGATTGTGAGTACATAGAGTAATGGCGAATACATGGAAAATGTAAATGAGTCGTCGCAATCACAGTGTTTGTATCACACACCCCACTCCTTGTCTCAACGGGTGGATACCTGCGCTCCGTCCATATTAGCATGAGCATTGGGTTGAAATCTTGGGAATTAGACGTTGTTTTCCCAGCCGTTGAACGCGTGTGTGTAGGCCTGGAGGAAATGCCTATTCTCCCCACCTAACAGAAGAGAAGTTCCTCAGTTATGTTTCAATCGTCTGTGTGAACTCCTCTGCCTGTCGGTTAACTTTCCTCCATGGTTCCTCCCACAGGCTTAAGAAATTAGATTTACACAGGCGTTTGGGAAATATGTACTTTTAGATCCCTCATTTTCATAAGTGGATATCTCTGTCCGCATCCGCGAGCTATAGTGCATTTTCAATATGAATCTGGCTTTAGATCCCTGGCTCTCCCTTTAGGCATTCCACTCCATTGCTGCCTGGTTCCCCCTTCCTCTCTATGTCTAAAGCAGCTCCAGTATTAAGAAACGCTTACCATCTTTATATCTATCTTTAGTTTCAGTCCTCTCTCTCTCTGATGAGATGGGCTGTGTCTGTCTCTTCTCTCTCTCCTCCTCTCCGCCCACCCTGGAGGTAAGTGGCATGGCCCACCCTCCTGTCCCGTCGTAAGCAGCTAACGTCGTAAGCAGCTAACGTCGTAAGCAGCTAACGGCAGCAGTGAAAGATGCCCAGACCGGTGGGGAGTTTACGACCCACCACCACATTTCACGACTCCCCCATTTGTCAGAGGGATTCACCGCCACTGATTTACAGCGCCTGTCTCCAAGGTTATTGCCACAGCAACAAAACCGGGAGCCGACGGTGCTGTTGGCATCTTGTCGTTGTTGCGCTGCGAAAAATAAAACCCTCATTTATTTTTCCCATCAATGCGGCCTATCAGGACTGACTGGCAGAGAGGCTGTGATTAATGCAGACTGGGATGTGTTCATACCTGTGTACCTGTATACTTTTACTGGCTGCTTTTACAATGGAGATGTAGCTTTTAAAACTCTTCTCAGGAGGAGTGTTCTCAAGCAGCCAATCCCCTGCTGGGATTTTAACCTGCTACTACTTTTGTGACTAGCGCACCTCCCCTGACTGCTGCCGAACACTTTGACACATCTGTGAGTCGTAACTCCAATGGCACAATAGGGAGGTTAAAGATGTTTCTATCATTTTAGCCTGTGTTTTTGACAAAGCGTCAAACTTTCTACGTTTTTCCAACTTATTCTCAGGGCTCCGCTTGCCTCTATCCTCACCCTTTCTGTGTTTATTTTGCAGAGATCTCTGTGTGTTTACAGTGTGGAGGGAGAGATGAGCATGTGCTGTTCACACAGACTCCGCTGTGCGCTGCGGGCACTTTGTTCACAGTGAGTTTACAGCAATTCATGGCTTGTTTGTGAGTCCATCTAAGCGTGCAGCGAGAGTGACCGTGAGACGGAGAAGCTCAAAGGATTCTCACAAAAAAGGGTGAATAATTAGAATTAAAAAACTATTCCTCAATAGAGCTACAGTGCCGTGAAAAAGTATTTGCCTCCTTTCTGATTTTCTCTATTTTTGCATATTTTTGATACCGAATGTTATCATATCTTCAACCAAAACCTAATATTAGATAAAAGGGAATCTGAGTGAACAAATAACACAACAATTGCATACTTATTTCATAAACAAAGTTATGCAAAACCCAATGCCCATGTGTGAAAAAGTAATTGCCCCCTTACACTCAATAACTGGCTGTGCCACCTTTAGCTGCAATGACTCCAACCAAACTCTTCCTGTAGTTGTTGATCAGTCTCACACAACGGAGGAATTTTGGCCCGCTCTTCTATGCAGAACTGCTTCAACTCAGCAACATTTGTGGGTTTTTAAGAATGAACTGCTTGTTTCAAGTCCTGCCACAACATCTCAATTGGGATAAGGTCTGGACTTTGACTAGGCTATTCCAAAACTTCAAATTAGTTGCTTTTTAGCCATTTTGATGTAGACTTGATTGTGTGTTTTGGATCATTGTCTTGAGGCAGCAAAGCATCCCCCTACCATCACCATGCTTGACCATTGGTATAAGGTTCTTACTCTGGAATGCAGTGTTTGGTTCTCGTCAGGCATGAAGGGACCCATGTCGTTCAAAAATACTTTTGACTATAGAACATTCTTCCAATAGTATTGGTGATCATCCAGGTGCTTCCAGGTGCTTTTTGGTAAACTTGAGTCAACTTTTTGGACAAGATAGGTCCCATTTTTTGTTATTTGTAAACTCATGTTCCATTAATACAGTGCATACGGAATGGTTTCAGACCCCTTTACTTTTTCCACATTTTGTTACGTTACAGCCTTATTCTAAAATTGATTACATTGTTTTTTTCTCTTATCAGTCTACACACAATACTCCATAATGACAAAGTAAAAACAGGTTTTTTGACATTTTTGCAAAATCATAAAAAAAACGGAAATATCAGATTTACATAAGTATTCAGACCCTTTACTCAGTACTTTGTTGAAGCACCTTTGGCAGCGATTACAGCCGTAGGAATGGTGCCAGCTTTCCTCCAGACGTGACGCTTGGCATTCAGGCCAAAGAGTTCAATCTTGGTTTCATCAGACCAGAGAATCTTGTTGTCTCATGGTCTGAGAGTCCTTTGGGTGCCTTTTGGCAAACTCCAAGTGGGCTGTCATGTGCTTTTTACTGAGGAGTGGCTTCTGTCTGGCCACTCTACCATAAAGGCCTGATTGGTGGAGTGCTGCAGAGATGGTTGTCCACAGAGGAACTCTGGAGTTCTGTCAGAGTGACCATCGGGTTCTTGATCACCTCCCTGACCAAGGCCCTTCTCTCCCGATTGTTCAGTTTGGCCGGGCGGACAGTTCTAGGAAGAGTATTGGTGGTTCCAAACTTCTTCCATTTAAGAATGATGGAGGCCACTGTGTTCTTGGAGACCTTCAATGCTGCAGAAATATTTTGGTACACTTTGCCTCGACACAATCCTGTCTCGGAGCTCTACGACAATTCCTTCGACCTCATGGCTTGGTTTTTGCTCTGACATGCACTGTCAGCTGTGGAACCTTGTATAGACAGGTGTGTGCCTTTCCAAATCATGTCCAATCAATTGAATTTACCACAGGTGGACTCCAATCAAGTTGTAGAAACATCTCAAGGATGATCAATGGAAACAGGATGCACCTGAGCTCAATTTCAAGTCTCATAGCAAAGGGGCTGAATACTTGTGTAAATAAGGTATTTCTGTTTTTTATTGTTAATAAATTAGCAACAAATTCTACTAACCTTTTTTTTGCTTTGTCATTATGGGGTATTGTGTGTTGATTGTTGAGGACATTTTTTTATTTAATCAATTCTAGAATAAGGCTGTAACGTAACAAAATGTTGAAAAGGGGAAGGGGTCTGAATACTTTCCGAATGCACTGTATAATATTAGGTTTTGGTTGAAGATCTGATAACATTCAGTATAAAAAAATATGCAAAAGTAGAGAAAATCAGAAAGGGGGCAAATACTTTTTTACGGCGCTGTATGTCCCAAAACATAACACCACCGTTGTTCCTTTTCTCCGCAGGGTAACGCCGTGACAAGTGACACTAGGCCACTTCAAAGTGTAAATAAGATTCAAAGAAAGTGTTTGATGTTGGGAGTGTCCTTCCACAGTGGAAATGCTGTTTGTCAGCTTCCTCTTATGTGAGCCCAATGGGTGACGTCCTTGCTTGGGGACATGGACAGTCACCTGTTCAGCCAGGTGGCGCTGGGAGGAGTCCTGTCATGGCCGTGCCCTCTCTGTCACTCTGGCCAGCTGTGCTGTGACGAGATGGGGGTGTTGAAGGACCTGGACAGGACATCAGGGCTAGGTAATATTGATGAGGATAAGTTGTGTTCAGGCTACAGGAGTTTGTTGAACTGCTGTTGTGCTTAGTCAGGTGTCCCTGTAATAGTTAGTTAGAGACCACTGGATGCTTTGTCTGTGTGAGGTAGTGATCTGAGCTTAATGTACTCTATTGTGACTCCACTACAAGTATATGTATTGTTTTCCTTTGCCTTAACGACGTCATAGACTTTGCATCGGTGGCTCAGTGAATGATGAACACCACATCTCTTAGAATAACTGTTCGAGAACACTGTAATGGCACTAATAACCCTTTCTCCTAGCCAGTGGAACAAATGGTGATTGTTGTTGTTTCACAGAGATATCCTTACTGCCAGTCGCTCTTTTGTGACGTGTTGCTGTGTGGTCGCCGAGTCTAGTTAAGTGTATGTATGTATTTTGTCTAGTGTGTATTGTGTCTAGTGAATGTTGTGAGTTGTCATGAGGAGCGGTGGCGGTTAAGCTAGTTCAGTGTTCCATTATGAAGACGCGGCACCGTGCGTGCTCCCCACCGAAAGAGTCAACTGTCGATAGGGCTCAGCAGACGGAGCACTATCGAAACACAGAAAGAGATTGCATTTCATCTGGCGTTAGGGCTGACAGGAGCCCATCAGGAACACAGAGAAATTCTGACTGGCTTTAGCAAGGGGCTGCCAGGGAAAAATAGAGGAGGAGAAATAAAGAGAGCGAGAAGGAGAGGAGGTGAAAGAGAAACGTATGAGTCATTTTTAGGAAGAGGAAGAGGTAAGGATGGGTTTTCTAAATAATTTCACTATTCAAATAGTATCATTCATTTTTGTCGGATAGCCGGATATTCTAAATACATGTGTTATTATTTGTTACAGTTTTAACCTAAGCAATGCTGCGTGGGAGTTAGAGGCTGGCGCTCTATTGCTGCAGCTACGGATGGGGCAGTTTGTAATGTATGAGATTGGAGCGAGCAGACGGAGGAAGAGCGTCACGCCAAGGCAACTCTGCTACAGCCTAGACTAGCTAACTCGTAGCAGCCACGTTATTTATAAACCCATATATCAGTGCCTGTCTTAACTGGAGTAGCCTAGAGAAGCTAGCTAGCTAAGCTAGCTAGGCTCATTGAGGCCACATGCTGCACTTTCTCCCGAATTAGTTGTTGTTTAATCTGTTTTTAAAGGTAATTTTACTGCACAGCACTCTCCAATGTCTTCTGTTCATCTGTGGACCCTGCTTGTCGAACATCTCATTCCAAAAACATGGGCATTAATATAGAGTTGGTCACTCCTTTGATGCTATAACATGTCATTGTATGCTGTAGCGTTAAGATTTCCCTTCACTAGCCTGAACCATGAAAAACAGCCCCAGACCGTTATTCCTCCTCCACCAAACTTTACAGTTGGCACTATGCATTGGGGCAGGTAGCGTTCTCCTGGCATCCGCCAAACCCAGATTTGTCCGTTGGACTGCCAGATAGTGAAGCGTGATTCATCACTCCAGATCCTGATCTTAGACTTGTGTGCGGCTGCTCGGCCATGGAAACCCATTTAATGAAGCTTCCGACGAACAGTTCTTGTGCTGACGTTGCTTCCAGAGGCAGTTTGGAACTCGAGGACAGACGATTATTACGCACTACGCGCTTCAGCACTCACCGGTCCGTTCTGTGAGCATGTGTGGCCTGCGACTTTGCGGCTGAGCCGTTGTTGCTCTTAGACGTTTCCACTTCACAATAACAGCACTTACAGTTGACCGGGGCAGCTCTAGCAAGGCAGACATTTGTTGAACTGACTTGTTGGAAACTTATGACGGTGCCACGTTGAAAGTCACTGAGCTCTTCAGTAAGGCCATTCTACTGCCAATGTTTGTCTATGGAGATTGCATGGCGGTGTGCTCAATTTTATTTTATGTCAGCAACGGGTGTGGCTGAAATAGCCGAATCCACTAATTTGAAGGGGTGTCCACATACTTTTGTATATATAGTGTATGTGTCAGCCAATCAGAGTGTGGTCTCCCCATGGTCTCCGCTGCCAACTGGGCTTTGTGTGCTCCCTACCATACTGTCTTCAATGACCCCGCCCAATCACATCTGTCATTTATTATTCCTCATCTGTTCTTTTTTAAAGTTTTAAAGTTCACTCAGAAGCACCGCTCTGGTTCCAAGAAGTCGTCCTTTCTGCGCTGTAGCCCATTGGCATGATGGTAGTTTACCATCATATTAAGATATGTTAAAAGCAGAGTTCAGTTCTTACTTTCTAGTATTTTATGTTATTGAATGAATGATTATCTGTCAAATGAGACAAGTGATCTTATGGCCCATTAAAACATTGGCAAAGCTACAGTGAACCATGTGATTAATAACAATTTGATGGATAATTGTCAATGCCATAACCTATTGAAGAGGAGAATATTCATTGTGCATACTGTGTATTCAATGGCACATGTTTATCAATGGGGAAATAGGTTCAGCATTTTAGTTCCTAGAACCAAACGTCATGGCGAGTCATGTCAACTTCTGCTCCCTGTTGGGTGGCGTAAGTGAGATGCCAGGTTGTCTCTCCTGCCCCCGTCCCAGAGAACAGGCTCTGTTCTTGGATAACCCAGCTTATGTCCCCCCCTCTCCTCCTCCTCCTCTGTGGATGGATATCCCTGTCCGTAACGTAATACCCTGTTAAAGACCAGATCCTGCTGCAAGCTTAGCACGGATTGAACAGGCTTGAACAGATTACAATTATAAAAGCAGACCTTCAGACAACACCAGTACCTAAACCCTCTATTCTCCATCCAGCCGCCTACCATCCTGCCAGCACCTCAGCCAAACGAGAAACACCAGATCCAGATCTCTAAGACTCTTTCTAGTTTCTAATCAAGAAACTAAGAAGTCCCTAGACCGCATTAGCCAGAGACGCCTGACAGAACACTTAGGGCTCTCGTTCTCTTCATCAGAGTGTTTTATTGTACTCTGCTGTGAGGATTTAATTTTATGATTGGATAGAGCACGAATGAAAGCGTGCAGAAAGAAACCAGGAGGCAGCAGATGGAGAGAAAATGACACAGGCCTATTTTCTTTTTTTTCTTTTTTTTTCTCTCTCTCTTTTGTTCTCTCCTCTGCGTAACTAAATGGCGGGAAAGTTGCAAATAACTGAGGGATCGATAGTGCCACAGGAAATGAGGCTATCGGAGGCTGTTTGGAGCATTCAATCATGGGCCAGCCTCTGCTCACTTTAATTAGTTTATAAATAAATTCAATTTTGGAGATTTAAGAGCGCTCTCTGCTCGTACCCTGACCTAAATGGAATAAATTGGACAGGGATTAGTTCTCTTAGCACAACACTGAGTGTGACCTCGGCAAAACAGTTATCTCGCACAGGGACAATTTGCCATGAGAAAGAAAGAGGGAGGGAGAGAGAGAAGGCCCAGATGTTGGGCCCCTCCCCAAAAAGCCACCAAAATAGCAGATTTTACTGCATATGCTGAAATGTGGCTATCACTGACTCTACTCTCATCCATGTTGTGTTGTTATTAGTGTTTGAGGCAGGGGGGAAGCACCTTGCAAGCCTTGTTAGCTATTTACTCAGATGTTCTGGTGCTGAAGCTGCCTGACACACGGAGGGCATCTCCCCCGAATGCTCTGGCATTTACAGATTTTTTTTGTTTAGGCTACATTTGAATCCCAAATCGTGACAGATCTGGCTTTTAGTCAGTCTGTTTACTCAAATGAATTCAGATTTTGCAAACAGACCATGTGTGATGATCAAAGTCGTATTTTCTGGTCCTACTTTTCACCTTGAATGTACTCCGTTTAATTAAGGAGTGTGTGCATGTGCGTCCTAGCCAGCTGGCCACAGTGCACTCTGTGCTCGCTGATGAATTGAGTCATAAATCGTTCAGTGGACGGCCACATCTCCCACTCCCCTACCCTTTGCTTGTATTGATTTATTTATAGAATCAATCCCAAGCAACAGGTTCATGAATATTGATGCCTTTCAATCTAATCTCGTAATTGATTGAGTTTGATACATTCTAACTCGAACACACACACACTTTCGGTAAATACTGTGTGTCTACTTACGTGACGATGTTTCGGTAGAAGTGTGTGTACGTGGGTGTGTATCTGCCTGTCTTTGTAAGTGTGTGTGTGTGTCTCTAGCTCTCTCTCTCTCCCTTTCTCTCTGCCTCTCTCCCTCCATGCCCAGCAGCCCTACTCACTTCCGTCAAGAGCTGCTGTGATGTGAGCTGCTGTGAGTGGTAGCTTTCTAATTGATTGGGCTCTTTGTCTCTGTGCTGACATCCTCTGTTCAAAGGAAGGGCCTCTCTCCTGGGAGCCCTGTCGCTCTCCAGCAGGTAGCTCAGCTTCTTTAAAGGGCCTGCCGGAGCCCAGCCAGAGCCCAGCAGGGCTAATTGACGTGATTAGAGACAAAACTGGGGTGGAGAGGTGAACCGCAGACACCGCTATGCTACTGCCACTTTATTCCTCTCACTTGCTCTCCTTCTGTCTCTTTCTCTCTCTCTTTCTCTCTCTCTCTCTCTCTCTCTCTCTCTCTCTCTCTCTCTCTCTCTCTCTCTCTCTCTCTCTCTCTCTCTCTCTCTCTCTCTCGCTCTCGCTCTCGCTCTCTCTCCTGGCTACAGCGGCTCTCTGTTGGCCTGTGTGTATCTGTGTGTAGTTGGGCTCTGTGTGGAGCGGTATGAAAGGGATCATTTGATGTTTTATGTTGATATTTGAATATTTACCTGGCCTGGCCCATAGTCCCCCACTTTCCAGGCACTCCAGGGATAAAGGGTGCTTTTCTAAGGGAGCCTGTCAGGCGGACAAAAGCACCCAATCTGCCGACTTTGTTCTGCAAAATCGCTCTCATTTGCCCAAGTAAAACGGTTAATGATTTCCCCGCTTGGCCATATAATTTACACATAATTGCGCATTAAAGTTTTTTGGGAAATTGTGAAAGCTTACCAGCACGCCCGCTTCTCTTTCTAATTGGCTTTCAAGCTAAATTTTGATTATGGCTTCTGTGATTGCCCCAGCAGTTAAAGAATCAATGCTTGTGACATTTGAGCTCTGTGATCCATTAAGACAGGCCTGTATGGAGACAGAGAGGGAGGGGACGTGAGATTGAGACTGCTTTTAGCTAACGCATAACTGGAGATGGGCTTGCTTTTTTTTTGTCTATCTATTGTCATACAGTAGATACTATAAAGTCCTATAGTCATCACCCTGCTGTCCATATGGAATAGAATGACTGACTGTCAGATTACAGTTCAGGGATTACATTACATATGTGTATTTCTCTCTACTGCCAGCAGGGAGTGGTCTCTCTCTCTTCCCCCCCTCTCTATCTCCCTCTTTCTCTCTCTCTCTGTCTCACTCTGTCCACCCACTCATTCCCTCTCTCTCTCATATGGTCACTCTTTCTCTCTCGCTCTCGCTGATAGCCAGGGTTGGCTATTACCCGACCATAAGCATGCAGCGGAGTTTAAAAACGCAGGCAGGCTTAAAGGAGCTGGCAAATCCCCTCATCATCTGGCGACCCCAATCAACTTGCCATGTGGTGACGGGGTGCTGAGAGAGAAGAGAGGGGAATTGACCGAAAGCTGCCTAGTCAGAACACAGCTCCAGCAGCCCCAGACCAGACACAAACACTGCACAGTCACAGGCCTCTTCTCTTGATTCAAGCCCCTCTGTCTCAGCTCCACTCACTTAGACAGGGGTGATGTCTCGTGCCCAATCCCCATAAAGTATGCTCAACAGCAGGGTTTTTGTTTTCTGTGGCAGTACAAGCTAGCCTATATCCTGAAGAATCAGAACTCGGTAGTTAAAGTGAACACTGGTCACTTTAATAATGTTAACATACTGTTTCACCCACTTTATATGTATATACTGTGTTCTGTCAGCAACGGGTGTGGCTGAAATAGCCGAATCCACTCATTTAAAGGGGTGTCCAAATACTTTTGTATATATAGTGTATTTATATTACGGTCTCTGACATTGCTCGTTCTGACATTTCTTTAACAAAAATATATACAGTCATGGCCAAAATTGTTGGCACCCCTGAAATTTTTCCAGAAAATGAAGTATTTCTCACAGAAAAGTATTGAAATTACACATGTTTTGCTATGCACATGTTTATTTCCTTTGTGTGTATTGGAATAACACAAAAAAAAACAGGAAAAAAGCAAATTTGACATAATTTCACACAAAACTAAAAAAATGGGCCGGACAAAGTTATTGGCACCCTTTCAAAATTGTGGATAAATAAGTTTGTTCCAAGCATGTGATGCTCCTTTAAACTCACCTGGGGCAAGTAACAGGTGTGGGCAATCTAAAAATCACACCTGAAAGCAGATAAAAAGGAGAGAAGTTGACTCAGTCTTTGCATTGTGTTTCTGTGTGTGCCACACTAAGCATGGAGAACAGAAAGAGGAAAAGAGAACTGTCTGAGGACTTGAGAACCAAAATTGTGGAAAAATATCAACAATCTCAAGGTTACAAGTCCATCTCCAGAGATCTAGATGTTCCTTTGTCCACAGTGCGCAACATGATCAAGAAGCTTGCAACCCATGGCACTGTAGCTAATCTCCCTGGACGTGGACGGAAGAGAAAAATTGATGAAAGGTTGCAACGCAGGATAGTCCGGATGGTGGATAAGCAGCCCCAAACAAGTTCCAAAGAAATTCAAGCTGTCCTGCAGGCTCAGGGTGCATCAGTGTCAGCGCGAACTATACGTCGAAATTTGAATGAAATGAAACGCTATGGCAGGAGACCCAGGAGGACCCCACTGCTGACACAGAGACATAAAAAAGCAAGACTACAGTTTGCCAAAATGTACATGAGTAAGCCAAATTCCTTCTGGGAGAACGTCTTATGGACAGATGAGACCAAGATAGAGCTTTTTGGTAAAGCACATCGTTCTACTGTTTACCGAAAATGTAATGAAGCCTTCAAAGAAAAGAACACAGTACCTACAGTCAAATATGGTGGAGGTTCAAAGATGTTTTGGGGTTGTTTTGCTGCCTCTGGCACTGGGTGCCTTGACTGTGTGCAAGGCATCATGAAATCTGAGGATTACCAAAGGATTTTGGGTCGCAATGTAGGGCCCAGTGTCAGAAAGCTGGGTTTGCGTCCGAGATCATGGGTCTTCCAGCAGGACAATGACCCCAAACATACTTCAAAAAGCACCCAGAAATGGATGGCAACAAAGCGCTGGAGAGTTCTGAAGTGGCCAGCAATGAGTCCAGATCTTAATCCCATTGAACACCTGTGGAGAGATCTTAAAATTGCTGTTGGGAAAAGGCACCCATCCAATATGAGAGACCTGGAGCAGTTTGCAAAAGAAGAGTGGTCCAAAATTCCGGGTGAGAGGTGTAAGAAGCTTATTGATGGTTATAGGAAGCGACTGATTTCAGTTATTTTTTCCAAAGGGTGTGCAACTAAATATTAAGTTAAGGGTGCCAATCATTTTGTCCGGCCCATTTTTTGAGTTTTGTGTGAAATTATGTCAAATTTGCTTTTTTCCTGTTTTTTTTGTGTTATTCCAATACACACAAAGGAAATAAACATGTGCATAGCAAAACATGTGTAATTTCAATACTTTTCTGTGAGAAATACTTCATTTTCTGGAAAAATTTCAGGGGTGCCAACAATTTTGGCCATGACTGTATATATATACATACACTACCGTTCAAAAGTTTGGGGTCACTTAGAAATGCTCAGAAATACAGTGTACACATTGTTAATGTTGTAAATGGCTATTGTAGCTGGAAACGGCTGATTTTTAATGGAATATCTACATAGGCGTACAGAGGCCCATTATCAGCAACCATCAGTCCTGTGTTCCAATGGCACGCTGTGTTCGCTAATACAAGTTTATCATTTTAAAAGGCTAATTGATCATTAGAAAACCCCTTTTGCAATTATGTTACCACAGCTGAAAACTGTTGTGCTGATTAAAGAAGCAATAAAACTGGCCTTCTTGAGACTAGTTTAGTATCTGGAGCATCAGCAATTGTGGGTTCGATTACAGGCTCAAAATGTCCAGAAACAAAGAGTTCTGTTTGGGATTGTTAGGATACAGTGCTGTGCGTGTGTGTGGACGGCAGTTTGATTGCCTTGTTTTCCCTGGCTGTCACAGTTTGTGTTTATAGAGTTCTGTATCCACCCTATCCTCCTCTCACATTCCACAGGGACGCTCCCAAACACACACACACCTCTAAACTCTGAAACACCAGGAGAACCGCAGGGTCTAGCCCATTATTGCTTCAGCCAATTTCTTGCTGTTGTAACAGAAGCCGTCACAGAGTTGGCCACAAGTGTGAATTATTGATTGATTATAGAGCCAGAGCACAATCTTCAGATGTAGTTCTGTTTACTTGTAAACATATTGAGTCTGTCAAAGCCAGCTAATTAAAGAGTATTAAGAGTGGATGGCAGAGCTTGAGCCGTCACTGGGTGGGATGTGTTGCAAAGTGCAGGCAAAGTTTTGGGTGCTTCAGAGTTAGTGGAGTGGCCCAAAATTAAAGTATGGCAACAGGCAAGGTGACCTGGAGCAGTTTGTTTGCACACAGAGAGTTGTGGATTCTGGCTACACTCTCTCTCTCATCACCCTCTCTCTCATCGCCCTCTCTCTCTCATCGCTCTCTCTCTCATCGCCCTCTCTCTCATCGCCCTCTCTCTCTCTCATCGACCTCTCTCTTTCTCATCGCCCTCTCTCTCTTTCTTATCGCCCTCTCTCTTTCTCATCGCCCTCTCTCTCTTTCTCATCGCCCTCTCGCTCTCTCATCGCCCTCTCTCTCTCTCTCATCACCCTCTCTCTCTCTCTCATCGCCCTCTCTCTCTCATCGCCCTCTCTCTCTCTCATCACACTCTCTCATCGCCCTCTCTCTCTCTCATCACACTCTCTCTCATCGCCCTCTCTCATCGCTCTCTCTCTCTCTCATGGCCCTCTCTCTCATGGCCCTCTCTCTCATCGCCCTCTCTCTCTCTCTCATCGCTCTCTCTCTCTCTCTCATCGCTCTCTCTCTCTCTCTCATGGCCCTCTCTCTCTCATCGCCCTCTCTTTCATCGCTCGCTCGCTCTCATCGCTCTCTCTCATCGCCCTCTCTCTCTCATCGCCCTCTCTCTCTCATCGCCCTCTCTCTCTCATCGCCCTCTCTCTCTCTCATCGCCCTCTCTCTCTCTCATCGCCCTCTCTCTCTCTCTCATCGCCCTCTCTCTCATCGCCCCCTCTCTCTCTCTCTCATCGCCCTCTCTCTCTCTCATCACCCTCTCTCTCTCATCACTCTCTCTCATCGCTCTCTCTCATCGCCCTCTCTCTCTCGCTCATCGCCCTCTCTCTCTCTCTCTCCAGGCAAGGTGACCTGGAACAGTTTGTTTGCACACAGAGAGTTGTGGATTCTGGCTACACTCTCTCTCTCCTCTCTCTTTCTCATCGCCCTCTCTCTCTTTCTCATCGCCCTCTCTCTCTCTCATCGCCCTCTCTCATCGCCCTCTCTCATCGCCCTCTCTCTCTCTCATCACTTCCTCTCTCTCTCATCGCTCTCTCATCGCTCTCTCTCATCGCCCTCTCTCGCATATCGCTCTCTCATCGCCCTCTCTCTTTCATCGCCCTCTCTCTCATCGCCCTCTCGCTCTCTCTCTCTCTCATCGCCCTCTCTCTCTCTCTCTCTCTCTCTCTCTCTCTCTCTCTCATCGCCCTCTCTCTCTCTCTCTCATCAAACTCTCTCTCTCTCTCTCTCTCTCATCGCTCTCTCTCTCTCTCATCGCCCTCTCTCTCTCTCATCGCCCTCTCTCTCTCTCATCGCTCTCTCTCATCGCCCTCTCTCGCATATCGCTCTCTCATCGCCCTCTCTCTTTCATCGCCCTCTCTCTCATCGCCCTCTCTCTTTCATCGCCCTCTCTCTCATCGCCCTCTCTCTCTCTCATCGCCCTCTCTCTCTCTCTCTCATCGCCCTCTCTCTCTCTCTCATCGCACTCTCTCTCTCTCTCTCATCGCTCTCTCTCTCATCACACTCTCTCATCGCCCTCTCTCTCTCATCACACTCTCTCTCATCGCCCTCTCTCATCGCTCTCTCTCTCTCTCATGGCCCTCTCTCTCACTCTCTCTCTCTCATCGCCCTCTCTCTCATCGCCCTCTCTCTCTCTCTCTCATCGCTCTCTCTCTCTCTCTCATGGCCCTCTCTCTCTCATCGCCCTCTCTTTCATCGCTCGCTCGCTCTCATCGCTCTCGCACATCGCCCTCTCTTTCTCTCTCATCGCCCTCTCTCTCATCGCCCTCTCTCTTTCTCATCGCCCTATCTCTCTCTCATCGCCCTCTCTCTTTCTCATCACCCTCTCTCTCTCTCATCGCCCTCTCTCTCTCTCATCGCCCTCTCTCTCTCTCTCATCGCCCTCTCTCTCTCTCTCATCGCCCTCTCTCTCTCTCATTGCCCTCTCTCTCTCTCATAGCTCTCTCATCGCTCTCGCACATCGCCCTCTCTCTCTCTCTCATCGCCCTCTCTCTCTCATCACTCTCTCTCTCTCTCATCGCTCTCTCATCGCTCTCTCTCATCGCTCTCTCATCGCTCTCTCTCATGGCCCTCTCTCTCTCTCTCATCGCCCTCTCTTTCATCGCTCTCTCGCTCTCATCGCTCTCTCTCATCACCCTCTCTCTCATCGCCCTCTCTCTCTCATCGCCCTATCTCTCTCATATAGCCCTCTCTCTCTTTCTCATCGCCCTCTCTCTCTCTCATTGCCCTCTCTCTCTCATCGCCCTCTCTCTCTCTCATCGCCCTCTCTCTCTCTCATCGCTCTCTCATCGCTCTCTCTCTCTCTCTCATCGCCCTCTCTCTCTCATCACTCTCTCTCTCTCATCACTCTCTCGTCGCTCTCTCTCATCGCCCTCTCTCTCTCGCTCATCGCCCTCTCTCTCTCTCCAGGCAAGGTGACCTGGAGCAGTTTGTTTGCACACAGAGAGTTGTGGATTCTGGCTACACTCTCTCTCTCCTCTCTCTTTCTCATCGCCCTCTCTCTCTCATCGCCCTCTCTCATCGCCCTCTCTCTCTCTCATCACTTCCTCTCTCTCTCATCGCGCTCTCTCATCGCCCTCTCTCGCATATCGCTCTCTCATCGCTCTCTCATCGCCCTCTCTCTCTCATCGCCCTCTCTCTCATCGCCCTCTCTCTCTCATCGCCCTCTCTCTCATCGCCCTCTCTCTCTCTCTCTCATCACCCTCTCTCTCTCTCATCGCTCTCTCTCATGGCCCTCTCTCTCTCTCATCGCCCTCTCTTTCATCGCTCTCTCGCTCTCATCGCCCTCTCTCTCATCGCCCTCTCTCTCTCATCGCCCTCTCTCTCTCATCGCTCTCTCTCTCATCGCCCTCTCTCTTTCTCATCGCCCTATCTCTCTCATATCGCCCTCTCTCTCTTTCTCATCGCCCTCTCTCTCATCACTCTCTCATCACCCTCTCTCTCTCTCATCGCCCTCTCTCTCTCATCGCCCTCTCTCTCTCTCATCACTCTCTCTCTCTCTCTCATCGCTCTCGCACATCGCCCTCTCTCTCATTGCCCTCTCTCTCTCTCATCACTCTCTCTCTCTCATCGCTCTCTCGTCGCTCTCTCTCATCGCCCTCTCTCTCTCGCTCATCGCCCTCTCTCTCTCTCTCTCCAGGCAAGGTGACCTGGAGCAGTTTGTTTGCACACAGAGAGTTGTGGATTCTGGCTACACTCTCTCTCTCCTGTCTCTTTCTCATCGCCCTCTCTCATCGCCCTCTCTCTCTCTCATTACTTCCTCTCTCTCTCATCGCTCTCTCTCATCGCCCTCTCTCGCATATCGCTCTCTCATCGCCCTCTCTCTCTCATCGCCCTCTCTCTCTCTCTCTCTCATTGCCCTCTCTCTCTCTCATCACCCTCTCTCTCTCTCATCGCCCTCTCTCTCTCTCATCGCACTCTCTCTCTCTCTCTCATCGCTCTCTCTCTCTCATCGCTCTCTCTCTCTCATCGCTCTCTCTCTCTCTCATCGCTCTCTCTCTCTCATCGCTCTCGCACATCGCTCTCTCTCTCTCTCATCGCCCTCTCTCTCTCTCTCATCGCCCTCTCTCTCTCTCTCATCGCCCTCTCTCTCTCTCTCATCACACTCTCTCTCATCGCCCTCTCTCTCTCATCACACTCTCTCTCATCGCCCTCTCTCTTTCATCTCCCTCGCTCTCATCGCCCTCTCTCTCTCTCTTTCTCATCGCCCTCTCTATCTTTCTCATTGCCCTCTCTCTCTCTCATCACACTCTCTCATCGCCCTCTCTCGCTCTCATCGCCCTCTCTCTCTCTCTTTCTCATCGCCCTCTCTATCTTTCTCATTGCCATCTCTCTCTCTCATCGCCCTCTCTTTCTCTTTCTCTCATCGCCCTCTCTCTCTCATCGCCCTCTCTCTCTCTCATCGCCCTCTCTCTCTCATCGCCCTCTCTCTCTCTCATCGCCCTCTCTCTCTCTCTCATCGCCCTCTCTCTCTCTCATCGCCCTCTCTCTCTCTCATCGCCCTCTCTCTCTCATCGCCCTCTCGCTCTCTCTCTCATCGCCATCTCTCTCTCTCATCGCCCTTCTCATTCGCTCTCCCCTGTCTGCCCTCGCTCAAATGTTTTGCTCAATATCTGTCCCTCTGACACCCTATCTTGCTCTTGATTGACTGTGTTCCTCTTTCTCTCCATCCATCTCCCTCTTCTACTATCCCTCTCTCAAACACACACTATCCATCTCCCGCCTCCTCTCTTTCTGTGTCCCCTTCTCCCACACACTACATGTCTCTCCAGTGTGGAGGTGTGCTTCACAGAGGGCAGCCTACACACTCTCTCCTCTCCCCCTCTCCCCATGGCCCTGGGGGATAAGCCTGCCCAAATGTCATGCTATTTTTAACCCAAAAGCTCCTTGAAAAATCCCCCCAGACATCCTCCTCATTATCTGCCCTGAGCCACCGCAGCGTACCGCATCACACCGAAAATACTGATACCGAAAACTTTATCAAAGCCAATAACACACATCTCTCTCATCTTCTCCTCCTCCCCTTTTCCTTTCCTCTCCTCCAATGCTGTGAGCTCTCTAGAGCAGGATGGGAGATGTCTCTCTCTCTCTCCACGTGAGGGAAGCAAGGAAGAAGGAAGGAGAGGGAAAATAAGTAGTCCTGTTTCACTATTAATTGGGACAGGGTAGGTTATAAATATGCTGTTAAGAGAAGACATTGTGTCCTGGTTAAGTCGAGGCTGCTGAGAGCTCATTTGACCCACTGTCGCCGGAGCTGAGTCTCTGCAGATACTGCGGCAAATTCTGACACTCACACTCTTTCTTTTTCTTTCTCTCTCTCTCTCACTCACTCACTCACACACACACACACACACACACACACACACACACACACTTTCTTGTTCCACATATGAACACTTCCGTACCCAAAGTCACCACTATTGCACACACAAACCCAATGTCTCTCTCCTCACGATGGCGAAGTGGACGTTTGTGACGCTACATTGATTGATTGCCGCCCAGTTGTGATGTTGGATCCCGTGGCGGGAAGAAGACCTAATTTAACCAGACAGACACATACTGAAGTAATTAGAGGCACTTTGGTGCTGACAATGTAGAAGGGCCAATTATGTTTTGTAAGCCAGGGAGGCAGGGCAGGGCGCTAGCCTTCAGGCTGCATTGTGTTGTGTAACCAGCCAGTATCTTTTAATTAGCAACGGAGTAAGGGAGGGAAGAACCAACCAGAACCAACTCACGGCGAGCAGTAATTATGACCCGAGGACAGAGCTAGGAGCGCACGGCCCCAGGGCTTTGCCTTAGCCTTCTTACCTGGGTCGGTCAAGTGCACACACACACACACAAACACAAAATCATACAGGCACACACACACACTCAACATTGATTGGAGACGCAGGCTGAATTTAGATAGCGTCTCCCAGATCACCTTAAGCCAGTGGCTGCTCCTATTGATCTGTCGGCAGATGCACAAATACAGGACGCGGCAATTGTGAATCCCCTCGCCTCTCGCTCTCTCTCTTTCTCTCCCTCGCTCTTTCTCTCCCTCGCTCTTTCTCTCCCTCCCTCGCTCTCTCTCTCCTTCCATCCTTCTCTCTCTCCTCAGCCCTCTCTTTTTCAGAGGGAAAAGTTCTGATTGGGTTGCATCAATCAATACGTTTGGTTTTTCTTGGACTGGTAAACTAGAAAATGCCCGAAGGTGCATATGTCTGTTTGTCATTAACATGCCCTCTTTTCCCCCCTCCTCTTTCTCTCTCCTTCTCTCTATCTCTCTCTTTCTCTCTATTCTAGCCACAGCTGCTAAAGGTCCCAGTGGCCCCCGTTGTCTCAGCCCCCCCTCCTCTGGCTTCTAGAGCACATGTGTACCCAGCTGATCAAAGACCACCTGACGCCAGTGCCTTCAAAAGCAAAGAGCCCCCCTCCTCTTCTTCCTCCCTTCTGCTACCCTCCTCATCATCCTCCTCCACCTCCAGACGACCGGAGAAGAACCGGGACAGAGAGAAGGGCGACAGAGAAAAGAAGAAGAAGAAACACAAGAAGAGGTCACGGTCGAGATCGCGCTCTCGCTCCCAGTCACGGTCTAAAACCAAGCACGCCCTGCCCAGCGCTTACAGAATGGCCCGCAGGTCTAGGTGAGTGGTCCAACCCCTATCCACACAACAACCTGGTCCTATGGCTCTCTCATCACACCCATGGCCTTTACAGTTGAATAGGTGTTGTCATTACACATTGGGCAATAGAAGATGGCCTAAGATGGCCTAAAGCTCAGACTTTTGAACATAATTCATCAAAGATAAAGCTGCTCTGTTTATGAACCTGCAGTAGCTGGTGCCTACTGCCTAATGAGGCAAGTAGCTTTCTGGCTGGCTGGCGGTATCAACTAGATGACTTTCTTGTGAAACTGAGAGTTTCATCCGGCTTCACTGCAACCTGTTGGCTTCCTCTCTGTAGTTTCCCGACGCCTCCACACGCTCTCCAAGTTTTTCATCTAGAATTTTTTTATCTCCCCCTCCTCTGACTCTCTTTTTGGAAATCACGGCCAATTTGCATTATTAGCGGCTGGAGTTGCTGTAATTACGACAGCCTCATTGTGTCATCCTCACAAGCGTAAATGTAATTTCACTGAGATTGAATCGTTTCTGCCCGACATTTTAAATCACTTACAGTATGTGAATTAAAGGGCTTGGATTGAGAAGGGGGCATCCACTGAGCCTTGTGTCAGAGATTGCAATCCTCTAATGTGCAAGCATGCCAAATTTCCTCCATTTATTCTTTGATTTTTTTGCAGAGCAAGTCAAATGAACCTTTTTTTTTCAGGCTGCGGCGAAATCTGACTGGAAGAGTGAAATGGATCCCTGATAATGAGCAGTCACAGAATCAGTCAGTGGATTTTAGTGTTGAGAGGCTGGAAGAGGCAGTGAGCTCCTACTCTTTTACAGCGTTGATCCAGACTGCATCGCAAATGGATCCTATTCCCTACATAGTGCACTACTTTTGACCAGAGACCAATGGGTGCACTACATAGGGAATAGGGTGCCATTTGGGACACAACTGCCGTTTTTTAGGACGAGGAGCATCTGAAAGGTCTAATCTGGTTTTACAGTGGGGAACCTCGGAGGGTTGTGCAGACATCAGCCCTGCCAATCACTCCCCCATTTCAATCCCCAGCGTTTTAAAGGTCTCCCTTACTAACCTTGAGAAAGAGGGAATGGATCCTTCCTGCAGGTGGCTGGCTGGCTGGCTGCATGTCTGTATTAGTGCATCCCAAATCGCTTCCTATTTCCTATGGCCGCTGGTCAAAGGTAGTGCACTATATAGGGAATAGGGTGCCATTTGAGACGCATTCTCAATCTGTCTGGGTCTGGTGGCTGACGACTGAATTAAACTGGCAGCTCACTCTGCTCGTGTCCCGTCTACTCTTCCTGCCCCTCCTCCTCTCCAGTCTCTAGCAGCCCAATGGGCTCCCTTTTCTCTCTCTTCCTCATTCTCTCCCTCTCTTTCTCTCTCTCTGTCTATCTGTCTGTCTCTCTCTGTCTCTGTGTCTGTCTCGCTCTCTCTCTCTCTCTCTCTCTCTCTCTCTCTCTCTCTCTCTCTCTCTGTGTCTCTCTCTCTCTTTCTGTCTCTGTCTCTGTCTCTCTTTCTCTCTCTCTCTCTCTCTCTCTCTCTCTCTCTCTCTCTCTCTCTCTCTCTGTGTCTCTCTGTGTCTCTGTCTCTGTCTCTCTCTCTCTGTCTGTCTCTGTCTCTGTGTCTCTCTCTCTCTCTCACTCTCTCTCTCTCACTCTCTCTCTCTCTCTCTCTCTCTCTCTCTCTCTCTCTCTCTCTCTCTCTCTCTCTCTCTCTCTCTCTCTCTCTCTCTCTCTGTCTCTGTCTCTGTCTCTCTCTCTCTCTCTCTGTCTCTCTGTCTCTGTGTGTGTCGGGGTGCCCCCTTGTTAACACATCAGCAGGACTGCTGCTGTCCATTAACTGACCTACTACTTTCCCACCATTTCTCTGTCTTTTTCTGTCTCTTGTTTTCTCTCTCTCACACACTCTCTCTCATCCCCTCCTCTCTCCCTTCTCTCTGTCCATCATTTGCATCCTGTCCCACAGTATCAGGGTCACCTCTGTTGTGTCAGCCCTCTGACGTTATCTGTAGTCATTGACAGGCCTGTCATGCCCCAATCCTTAGCCCCTGCACCCCTGGGTGTTTGAGGCCCTTGGCCCCAGGGGCCAGTGTGAGATCATTACCTGCAGAGTTTAGAGGCCCCCGTGGACTCATGAAGGGTCAACTACGTCCATACAGGACAGATAATGAGGGGGGATGCAGGGAATGTCTACCCCGAATTTACAGTTGCCCTCAAGTTGAGCCCTTCCTCTGACAACCTCCTTTTTGCTCACTTTGTCATTTCTTCAGCCCCTGATATCCAAGGATGACCTGTCTGTTTGTTTATCCTTGGGCAAATTTGGCTTTCGTCCAATGGTCCACTGTGTCCCCAGCTGCAAAGTATTAAATGTTCATCTGTGTGTGGCCAGTTTGTGCGTGTGCATGAAATATGTGTCTCTGTGACTGTGTGAGAGTGTATCCAGACGTGCACGTACGCTAGTGTTCTCGAATAAACACTAATTTGTAGCTGGTGGGTGGGGGGGGGTGACATTTTAAATCAGGAGAAATTTAATTTAATTTTTGTCACTTATTATTGCGAGAGTCATTTGGTGTCGTTATTGCCCTTGACAGTGGGATGTGAAACGACTGAATCACCATGGTAATGGCTGTCCTGTATTATAAAGAGCTATGGCCCGAGGGGGGACAGACAGACAGGGGGATGAAGAGCGAGAGAGGGAGGGGGGGGGGGGGAGGGATGGGCCTGGCCTGGCCTGGCCTGGCCTGTACATCGTTACGTCTCGTTCATCTATCAGGGGTAATGTGGCGAGTATTGACCAGACCGGGGCAATGACTGCCACCTCTGTGAGTTAAACCACTCTGTAGACACTGACATTTACATAGTGGCCTTTACTACACAGATTATGACCCAGGCTCTTCTCCTCCTTACTTGTAGGATAAAAGAAAAGCAGTGAGCTTAGCTGGCGCAACGGAGGGTAACATTAAACCTCTTTGAAGTGAACAGTGGTCAACTCTACTTTATAAGTGGATAACTCTATGTTGCATGTATTTCCTATTTGCCCTCTATCTCACTACATTAACTAAGAGCAGCCCCAGGAATAGTACTCTGATTGATAATGAAACTGAGAGGTGGGTACAGAGCAGTAGAGGTCAGAGTACAGGGCTGGGGTTCACTGAGGTGGCCAGGGAGCAGTTAGGGCAAGCTGGGGTGTAGGAGGACAGGTCAGCCCCAGAGACCAGCTGCTGGTTAAAAAGTTGGCAATTTCCCCTCTGCTTGAGTATTTCACACCCTCACTGGTTATTAGTTTCTCCTCAGTGCTCACCGCTAGAGAAAAGCGGTTAGGCCCCAGGCACTGCGGAATATACTGCATATTTAATGTCCTTGTGTTGTTTAGAGTTTTCCTCTCTTCCCACCTCTCTCCTTCCATCTCTCGGTGTCCCCTCTTCTCACCACTCTCTCTTTCTCTATCTCCCTCTCCCATCTCCGTGTTCATATCCATCTCTCATGCCCTGTGTCTGTCTGCAGGTCTCGCTCCAAGTCCCCTGGGAGGAGGGACAGAAGGGCTCACTCGTCCGAAAGGAGACGTGAGGAGAGGGAGAGGGAGCGCTACGGCACTGCCGCCTATCGCGTTGGCAAGAGCCCCGCTCTGCCCAGGAGGCACTCCAGATCCAGGTAGGGCTGCTGGGAACCGTGGAAACACTGGTAATGGTGAAACCATGGAAACAGTGGATCAATGCTGTGAGAAAATGACATTTCTGTATTCACTGTAGCAGATTCAGCTACAGCAGTCCTGTGAGTGCATTATAGGCCTCCTCTCACTCACTGTTTGTCTTTGTTGTATCACTCAATCCATTACTACCTGAAATGGTTAGGGCAATTTCACCATGTACAGTGGGCCCCAAATGTATTGGGACAGTGACACATTTTTTGTTGTTTTGGCTCTGTACTGATATTTGGCTCTGTACTGAACCTTCTCACTCATCATTATACGAAAAGTGCTGTAATTTCTAAACGGTTCACCCGATATGGATGAAAATACCCTCAAAGGGAAGCTGACAGTCTGCGCTTTAACCGCATAGTCATTGTATCATTTCAAATCCAAAGTGCTGGAGTATAGATCCAAAACAACAAAACAGTTGTCACTGTCCCAATACTCACTATAACTCTCTATCCATCCCTCCCTCCTTCCCAGGTCCCCTCATGAGAAGAGGAAGAGTAAGAGTTCTAAGAGCCAGCTCCAGACCAAGGGCTCTTCCTGTTCCCCCTCCTCATCCCCCAGCAGAGCCAAGAAGTCCCCCAGCGCCTCCCCTCCCACCAGCCCCACTTCCAGCCTCTCCAGGTAAAGCACAACACCTCACCAGGCTGTTTATACACTACATCTAGGAAAGAAGGAAGGATGGAAGGAAGGGACATTACATTTACATTTTAGTCATTTAGCAGACGCTCTTATCCAGAACTTACAGTTAGTGCATACATTTATTTTTTCATACTGGCCCCCCATGGAAATCGAACCCACAACTCTGGCGTTGCAAACGCCATGCTCTACCAACTGAGCTACACGGGACTACACTGAAGTGCTTTGGTTGAACATGTATTACAAGACATTAGCACCTGACCATAATTCAGTGCAGGCCATGTCCAATTAATGTAGGCTACCTATAAATGTATGTAAATTGTAAAGTATTTTGTCTGTGATGTCTGTTTCGTTGTGTCGGACCCCAGTAAGACTAGCTGTCACCATTGGCGAATCAAATCAAATACCTGACTGAACATATAATGCTATGAATCAATGACCCTCTTGAGTTGGCCAGATGGCACACACACTCACCTGTACCCCAGAATGAGAAATAATCTGTTAAATATTATATTTTCTACAGACAAACAAGGCTATCAAACTGTCCCATAAGAAATAATAGGATTTATCAAAGCTGATGAACCAATTTTTTCCTTTTGAGTTTTCACAAGTGTTTTGCAGTCGTGTTCATTGCATTAGACAGGGGTTGCATCGCAAATGGCACCCTATTCCCTGTTTAGTTCACTTCTTTTGACCTGGGCCCATAAAGCTCTGGTCAAAAGTAGTGCACAATGTAGGGAATAGGGTGCCATTTGGGACATAACCAGGGCGTTCTGACGCTGTTGTCTCTGAAGCTGAAGTAGTGCCTGGTTTGGCCAAGATAACTGAACTGTTGAATGGAACATGAAAGCTGTGGAAGCACAGAATCACGTCTGCTCAGATGGGGGGGAAATATAGTTTCTATCCTTTTGTATCCTAAATTATTTTCATTTGAATATGAATAAAACTTCTGTGAGGGGATATTGGAAAACACAGCTCTCGCTGCTTTTGTGATTGATTTATTAGTTTTTCGGCTGATGTTCTTGTCGTGTGTGTTCCGACGAGTGAAACTTTGATGAGCATCTTCTATTTCTTGAGAAGGGGCCGATCTCTCCCTCCCTCTCTCTCTCTCCGTCCCTCCTCTCTCTCTTTATCTTTCTGTTCGTCTGTCCAGTTTTACAGCGCTCACCATAAATATTGTAGAAAGACCTTTCATATACAGATCCTATTGACATCCCTCTCTTTTTCATCTCTCTCTTTTATCCATCTCTCCATCTCTCCCTCCCCCTCACATGATCTTTCTCTCTCCCTCTTGCTCTTCCTCTCGCTCTCTCTCTATCTTCAGGGACGGCTCGCGGGAGAAAGAGAAACAAGTGCCCACAGCCATCGTCTCCTCCATGCAGTCCAAAATCACTCAGGTAGCTACCTCTTCTTCACTGTCTCTGTATGTACATCAACATGGGACCATATTCACAAAGCTTTTCAGAGTATGAGCGCTGATCTAGGATGAGGACCCCTCTGTCCATATAATCAGTTCAGAATCCGCTCATTATTAGCAGAGACACAAATAGGGACTGTGGTTCCAAGGACATTCCAGCCCTCGTGGCAGCCGCATTATACAGAACACACTGCTCAGATATTTCAAAACACTGATCCCAGCAGCGATTACATGTTTCCATCTTCCATCTCTGTGGGCTCAGAGCAGCTGATCTCTGCCCTCGGGTAACATTTAGCATCCCTCCTCTGTGGTCGTTGAAGTGCATGTGGGTGTTTTATTTGTTGTGTTTAGCTTCCTGTCCTGGTGTTTCTGGCTCTCTCGCTCTCATTTCTCTCCTGTCTTGGTGCTGCAGCAGCAGCTGACCGCTAAGGCAAGTTAGTTTACATTACAGAGGCTTTAATGACATATGCTTTTATTGCACAGTCGCCCCCTCCACTGGTCACTCCTCTGGCAGGCTGTTGGGTTAGAGCGAGAGAGGATCTCGTCTCTGTCTCTGGGTAGGATCACACTTCCTGTTCAGCAACAGGGCTATGAGTCAGGAACAGGGAGTTTATCATATTGGTAGTCTGGGGGAAGCCATACTGTAAAGGAGACCATTAGAGAGATCTATTGAAGTTTTATCAACAGGTTTACATTTACATTTACATTTACATTTGAGTCATTTAGCAGAGGCTCTTATCCAGAGCGACTTACAGTTAGTGAAGAGAGTAGGACTTTATCCAGACATAGTCCTTCTCTCTCTACTGATGCCGGAGCACGCCTCTAGGTTGACTCTAGGCTGTCACCAACCCCTCATAAAGCCAGCCAGTTGGCCTAGGAGGAGCACCTCCATAGGGAGTCAGAGAGAGGAGTACCTGGAGAGCAGCCCTCGGTAGAGTCAGAGTGGCCTGTGTATTGTGGACACCCAGACCACCAACAAAGATCAAGACAGATGGAGGAAGAAGTAGAGAGAGAGAGCAGGATGGGTCATAGGAAGAGAGGAGGGGGGAAAGAGAGAATGAGAGGCAGTGGCATAGGTCAAATGAGAAAAACAGAGCATGGGAGAGAGTGGTTGAAACCTCTCCCTGGCCCTGCTCTGTTCAGGGCATGAGGAAGTTTTCTGGAGGAGGATCCGAGGCATACAGTGAAGGTAAAGCTGACAGCACCCAGCCATCTCTGAATGAAAATACCATTATCCGCTACGCAGAGTAGCAGCACTGCTGTTTGGAACGCCCCACATTTGTTCCGCACTCAGACATACTGTACATGCATCGTCCCTGGCCACTTCATTAACTTTAATGCCAGCCCCATCAGCGTGATGACTTTAGTTCATGATGAATTCACTCAAAAAATGTAATGTTTTTTAAAATTAGAAGTAGCATTTTGGGGCGAGTTTTGAACTCTGTTTTTCCTTCATTGCGGAAGCTGGCTGAATGCGCTGTGTGACAGATGACGGATGGCTGGGGGTGGGCTGTGATTTTGAGAGCAGAGAGCGTTCCCTGTTCCTTCCCTCGCAGGGTATTATCCTGGTCTGCGGTCAGGAGAGGACCAGACAGACTGAATGGTGACTGACTGAATGGTGGAGGCAGACACAGTCGTTGAGATCGAGAAACATATTGATAGAGATGGACAGACAGAGTTAGAGGAGACTAACATACAGACTTGTAAAGATTAAAATAATGGAATGGTAGAGAGAATGGGACATGGACTGAGGATAGATAACGACCCTAGACATGTAAAATTCAATGGAATGACATTGGCAAAGAATAAAGACCACTGAAGCTGTAGAAAACATCACAGTACCTTATACAAGAATGGACACTGAATAAGGATCAACTGGATGGTGTGAGGACCCAGATTGGACCTGGAATGGAGTAAATGTGTTGTAGAATGCAGTCCAAAGAGAATGACTACAGTGTAGGATCAGCTCCAAATATCCTGACAGTAGTGAATGATGGATTCTGATAGTGTAAATGGAGTGAGTGGGTTTGGCTGCAGAGGCAGAGAGGGCCTGCCTGCAGGTATAGCCCATCTCTGTGTAAAGCCTACAGTTGCCAGTAAGTGAGCTGGTATTTGGAGCGGAGCCACTCTGCTGTCTGGCCACGGGCCACGAAATGTGTGAGAGGAGCTGTTCCTCATCACAAACTGACCAGATGGACCTCTCGCTGCCGCACACACACACAATTTTACCCCTGGCTCACAATCTGTGATCCCTCTATCACAAACAATATCCCTCACCGCTCACAGACTCACTCCCCTTACACTTCACACTGATTAAAGTGTCAGCATCCCTTCCTCTCTCTTTCTTTGGCCCTGAAACCCTGTCCACTCATCCCCCTCTCGGCCTTGATACTGTAATCTGAGCTCTTGTGCTCTGCCTCCCCTCCTCTTCTTTTCATTCTCCTCCGAGAGCTTGCCTACTCTGCCTTCTCTCTCTGCCTCTCACCCAGCCCTCTCTCACTCACTCATCACCAGGCTCATGATGAACCTTTGTCCCCTCTCTCTGCTCATGGACCTCATTCATTCTCCCAGCGCTGCTGGAGGAGAGAGGTGGTTGGTGTGAGGCTGAGCTCTCCTTCTGTTTACTGTGCTGGTTGGTGAGACGGTCCTCTACAGAGAATGGTCTCATTAGGCTCCTTTTAGACCATGTCTGCAACCGAAATGGCTGTCTCATTGCCAGGCTCAGCTAGGAGTGTGCATGGGGACCGTGTGTGTGCTGGCGGATGCATGTGTTTTTCTGCATGTATTTTGTCTTCCTGTGTGTTTACTTTGCATGTTTGAGTCGGCATTCACTAATCACTCCATCCTCAAAACACCTCTGTTAATTCTGATGTAATCTTGTGTGTGCGTGCGTGCGTGCGTGCGAAGAGTGATGTTGTGTGTGCCTGTGTCTTTGTGTGTGCGTGTATGATGTGATGTGATGTGTGTGTGTGTGTGTGAGCTGAGTGACATGTTGTGACAGCAGCTTGTCAGCGGTGTGATTAGTACTGTTTATTACAGTAAGCTTACAGAAGAGCTGATGGCTGGCCAGGACCAGGACAGGGTATGGTAGTATAGGGCAGAGTAGGACAGGCCTTTATCCAGGCATAGCCCTCCTCTCTCTTCTGATGCCAAAGATCAAGATGCTCAGAGTGAGAACATGCCTGGATGACTCTATATACTCCTGCCAACCACTGGCTTTTCTGTTCGCCTAATGAAGCTGAGAGAGCTGCTTTTAAAGGGAATAGGGAGTATGACGACACTTCGGATGGGAGTATGACGACACTTCGGATGGGAGTATGACGACACTTCGGATGGGAGTATGACGACACTTCGGATGGGAGTATGACGACACTTCGAATGGGAGTATGACGACACCTCACCTGGGGGTATGACGACACCTCGGATGGGAGTATGACGACACCTCACCTGGGAGTATGACGACACCTCACCTGGGAGTATGACGACACCTCAGAGGGGAGTATGACGACACCTCACCTGGGAGTAAGACGACACCTCACCTGGGAGTATGACGACACCTCAGATGGGAGTATGACGACACCTCAGATCGGAGTATGACGACACCTCAGAGGGGAGTATGACAACACCTCACCTGGGAGTATGACAACACCTCAGATGGGAGTATGACAACACCTCAGATGGGAGTATGACGACACCTCAGATGGGAGTATTACGACACCTCGGATGGGAGTATGACGACACCTCGGATGGGAGTATGACGACACCTCAGATGGGAGTATGACGACACTTCAGATGGGAGTATGACTACACCTCGGAGGGGAGTATGACGACACCTCGGATGGGAGTATGACGGCACCTCGGATGGGAGTATGACGGCACCTCGGATGGGAGTATGACGGCACCTCGGATGGGAGTATGACAGCACCTCGGATGGGAGTATGACGACACCTCGGATGGGAGTATGACGACACCTCGGATGGGAGTATGACGACACCTCGGATGGGAGTATGACGACACCTCAGATGGGAGTATGACGACACCTCGGATGGGAGTATGACGACACCTCGGATGGGATTATGATGACACCTCGGATGGGAGTATGACGACACCTCACCTGGGAGTATGACGACACCTCGGATGGAAGTATGACGACACCTCACCTGGGTGTATGACGACACCTCACCTGGGAGTATAACGACACCTCGGATGGGAGTATGATGACACCTCACCTGAGAGTATGACGAAACCTTGGATGGGAGAATGACTACACCTCGGATGGAAGTATGACGACACCTCACCTGGGTGTATGACGACACCTCACCTGGGAGTATAACGACACCTTGGATGGGAGTATGACGACACCTCACCTGGGAGTATGACGACACCTCGGATGAAGTTGTTTGGACGATATAAGCATTCTCTGTCACGGTCACCCAAGTACATGCCAGCCTCACTCTTTCCTGCAGTCTTTTACACACACTTTACACGTTCTCTCACACTCTCTGACTCGTACACGTCACTGTCTTTGACACTTTCCCGCATTCTCTTACACTCATACCTACTTAAAACACACCTCCCTATCTCTCTCATCAGTACCCAGAGTCAGGTGCTAGACGTCCCTGAGAGAGAGAAACGTGTTTCTCACCTGAATGAAGCAGCAACTGTGGAGGCTTCAGGAACAGCCCTGTTTTAAAGCCCACTCTCACATCATTCACTCTGACACTAACTCCATTATTCATACCGCCTTTTGTTTGTCACTCTGTCTCAAATTGCTGAGGTCGTCCTGCACCTCCTTCCCACTGTTTTAACGGTCACTGGCCAGGTTGTACTCTTCTCAACGACCCAGACCACCACCACTGCGTTCACTTTGAGAAGCTGTCCCATAGCCCACTGTCATAAATAGTCAGGAATACATTAAGCTGTCCAAGTTGAAAGATGTGGCAGGGAGGAAGATTTGTGTTTGTGTTGAATTGTGATGTTGGGGAAGGCTCTCTGAGAGAGTAGACATTTGCGGGCATCAGTAATGGACCCAGATTATAGGACTATAGGCTTCTTAATCAAGACGTTTCCTCTTGTCCTCATTATTGGTATTTTATATGGCACACTCACTCACTGTTTCCCTCCCTCTCTCTCCCTCTCCTTCTGTGTGTCTGTTTCTATCTTTCCTCTCATCTCTCTCTCTCCCCCTCTATCTCTCCCTCTCTCTGCCCCTCTCTCCCATTCTCTCTCCCTTTCTCCTTCTCAGGATCTGATGGCCAAAGTACGTGCCATGCTGGCTGCCTCTAAGACCCCCCAGCCCAACACTTCCTGAAGAGGCGTGGCTTTCTAGCAGCTGATTGAAAAAGGGGTGGACCTTTACCACGTCTGCCTCTCCATGACGACAGCCTCCAGCTAAAGGCCCTTGGCCAATCATCAGGCAGCGCATTTTGTCGGAACCGCGTTTTGCCTTGAACACTTCAGCTTTTATCTTCCTCTATTTTTTTTAAAATCTTACTTTGTTACTTAATTGGTTGAGTGTATCTACAGTATATTCCGAATGGCAGTAGATGTAAAGGATTTTCTGCAACTGAGAGCAGAGTAGGTTAGCTCCTAAAGCAACTACATGGGACTGTTCTAGCTGTCGAGAGAAAGCCTGCATCACAGCAATGGTCACGCAGCCTGCCAAAGTTTGGACGCCTCTGTTCCCGACATCTGTTTTTGGCATGAATAACGACAACAGAGCATCAAAGCACGGAAATAATTCATGAAGTACCTTGCCTCTTTCGACAACAAAAATATATATAATTTTCTCCAAAGTGATGATGGAGATCTTTGCGGCATAATTGCGCAGCTGACAGAGGGCCTAAATGATATCCTTCTGTGAAGGATTGTTACGTTTCTTTCTTTCTCATACTTTCTCTCTATTCATCCCCTTCTGTTTTCCTCTCTCTTTCTCTCTCACTTTGCCAGGTCAGTTTGAAGCCTGGGGTCTTTGGTTCCATTGTCTGTCACCTGTCACTCAGTTCTAGTGTGTGGTCTTCAATTTGTGTTTCTAAGTTTGTACAGGGCTGATTTGTAAATCTGCTTTCTAACACAAACTATCAATAAAGTTTGAATGATGATTTAGCACAGTGTTATGTTCTCAGTGGGTGGAGACTGGGTACAGAAAGGCCAGGGGTCACCTTCCCACTCATTTTAAGTCCATTAAACTGATTTTATGGTCAGAAATTAATGAACATATATTACCATAGCATAAATAGATTAAATAAAAATACATTCATATACAGTGCCTTTGGAAAGTATTCAGACCCCTTGACTTTTCCCACATTTTGTTAGGTTACAGCCTTATTCTAAAACTGATTGAATTGTTTTTTCCCTCATCAATCTACACACAATATCCCATAACAACAAAGCAAAAACAGGTTTTTATACATTTTTGCTAATTTATTATAAAAAAAAAAAAGGAATGTCACATTTACACGTATTCAGACCCTTTACTCAGTACTTTGTTGAAGCACCTTTGGCAGCAATTACAGCCTAGAGTCTTCTTGGGTATGACGCTACAAGCTTGGCACACCTGTATTTGGGGAGTTTCTCCCATTCTTCTCTGCAGATCCTCTCCAGCTCTGTCAGGTTGGATGGGGAGCGTTGCTGCACAGCTATTTTCAAGTCTCTCCAGAGATGTTCGATCGGGTTCAAGTCCGGGACCTGGCTGGGCCACTCAAGGACATTCAGAGACTTGTCCCGAAGCCACTCCTGCTTTGTCTTGGCTGTGTGCTTAGGGTCGTTGTCCTGTTGGAAGGTGAACCTTCTTCCCAGTCTGAGGTCCTGAGCGCTCTGGAGCAGGTTTTCATCAAGGATCTCTCTGTACTTTGCTCCGTTAATCTTTGCCTCGATCCTGACTAGTCTCCCTGTCCCTGAAAAACACCCCCACAGCATTATGCTGCCACCACCATGCTTCACCGTAGGGATGGTGCCAGGTTTCCTCCAGACGTGACGCTTGGCATTCAGGCCAAAGAGTTCAATCTTGGTTTCATCAGACCAGAGAATCTTGTTTCTCATGGTCTGAGAGTCTTTAGGTGCCTTTTGGCAAACTCCAAACGGGCTGTCATGTGCCTTTTACTGAGGAGTGGCTTCCGTCTGGCCACTCTACCATAAAGGCCTGATTGGTGGAGTGCTGCAGAGATTGTTGTCCTTCTGGAAGGTTCTCCCGTCTCCGCAGAGGAACTCTAGAGCTCTGTCAGAGTGACCATCGGGTTCTTGGTCACCTCCCTGACCAAGGCCCTTCTCCCCCGAATGCTCAGTTTGGCCAGGCAGCCAGCTCTAGGAAGAGTCTTGGTCGTTCCAAACTTCTTCCATTTGAGAATGATGGAGGCCACTGTATTCTTGGGGACCTTCAATTCCTTCAGCTTGGTTTTTGCTCTGACATGCGCTGTCAACTGTGGGACACACAGGTGTGTGCCTTTCCAAATAATGTCCAATCAATTGAATTTACCACAGTTGGACTCCAATGACGTTGTTGAAACATCTCAAGGATGATCAATGGAAACAGGATGCACCTGAGCTCAATTTTTAGTCTCATAGCAAAGTGTCTGAATACTTATGTAAATAAGGTATTTCTGTTTTTCTATTTTTAATACATTTGCAAAAAACCTGTTTTAGCTAAATCCATTTTAGTATAAGGCTGTAACGTAACAAAAGGTGGAAAAAGTCAAGGGGTCTGAATACTTTCCGAAGGCACTGTATGCTCCCACTTTTAAGGACAAAGCAGACCGTGCAGACGAACAGTTAAAAGCATAGCCAGCGGGGAGCCAGCGGGGAGCCAGCGGGGAGCCGTCCTATCGCCGCTGACCACAGAACTTCAGACGTTATTAAATTTTTTATTTCCTGACGATTACATGTTGAATTGCCCACGGACGATTTTCAGTATGATGTGTCATTTCCTTTAGTACCTTAAAGCTAAAGCCCACAGGTTGGTCTGTCTGTGGCTGAAGATCTGTTCAGTTGTCCAGTTATTCGGGAAGACAGTGGTTACCAGGGCTTAAATAATGAGGTCACAGGGACACTCCTTTATCTCGCTCTCTCACACACACACACAGGCATCTGAGCAGGTTTATAGTGCCAGCCCTGGGATGAGGGAGCAGATATGCGTGTCCCAGCAGGGGACAGGGAGCTGGGAGCCGTGTCTGTCACGCTCGACTGTATCATCCCACTGAGGCCCTGGTCCAGCCTCTCACACACACAGCAGCCACAGTCTATACATACACTATATTTATCCACTGTCATTGTAACTATACACACATTCCATCCATTGCCATTCTAACTACACACACTGTATTCATCCACTGTCATTCTAACTATACACACTGTATTCATCCACTGTCATTCTAACACTGTATTCATCCACTGTCATTCTAACTACACACACTGTATTCATCCACTGTCATTCTAACTAATCACACTTTTCATCCACTATCATTCTAAATATAAACACTTTTCATCCACTGTCATTCTAACTATAAACACTTTTCATCCACGGTCATTCTAACTATACACACTGTATTCATCCACTGTCATTCTAACACTGTCATTCTAACTACACACACTGTATTCATCCACTGTCATTCTAATTATACACACTGTATTCATCCACTGGCATTCTAACTATACACACTGTATTCATCCACTGTCATTCTAACTATACACACTGTATTCATCCACTGGCATTCTAATTATACACACTGTATTCATCCACTGGCATTCTAACTACACACACTGTATTCATCCACTGGCATTCTAACTACACACACTGTATTCATCCACTCTGTCTTTTGTTCTCTCACTCCTTGAAATTGCATGTCCCCTTGGTTTTCCTTGGCATCATTGTTTGAATTGAGGGGGAAATACTGCAGACCTTTTGCAAAAAGCTTAAGCTGTGTAATACTGTTGGAAACTAACAATGTTTTGTAGCCGGTCTGTTTTACTCCCAGTACAATGGTGCTTTGTGGCGTATGGCGCATACTGAAAGGTTTTTATCGATCATTTGCCTTTTCAGCACAGCTAATCAATCTATTTTCTGTACTCTTACCAACTAATGCACAGTGGTCAATTTACAACAGTTAAGATGTCTCCGAAGGCGGTTATAAAATAACAGGGTATCTGCCTATGATTGCATCAATCACTGAAATAAAGGTGCATTATACAGAATGTATGAGCTGACAAAACAGGATTTTGGGTGCTCATATGCATCTGCTTGTGGTTTGCTCTTATTGTCTGACACAGGAGCTTGGGAATGCTGTAGCTTGCATTGCCAAGTCTGTGTGTTGAAAATATACTTTATTTGATTATTATTCCTTTTTGTCCATATGGACAGCTGCGCTGTCATCTTATCACATCTTTCACTGGATAATTGTCCAAGAACGACTGCTGAGAAATAGATAAGTATGCTTTGCGCTAATAGAATGGATGCTTTTCTAGAATGCTTTTCTGAAGGATGAGTCCACTAGCTTCCTTCCCAATGGGGTCATTATTTTGTGCACTCCAAGCACGTCTGAAGTTTGTCTAAGACCCCGCTCTGGCCAATCCCTGATGTCAGAGAGAGCAGCCAAGTCAGGCCAGTGAAGCTGTGTTCGCTCTTCTAGCCTTCCTCCATTACTGTCTTCATTACCCTGATCCTTTCCTCGTCTGACAGGTTAAACATTATTTTTGTCAATGACTGATTGCATATTGTAGGAATTTGTACTTACACCCAGCCCTTGAGAAATAATGGCTCGCTGAAAGTGTGGCTGATGAAAATGCATAAGGCTAAATCCACATAGAGTTAATGGACTAATGGTGTCAAAGAAGCCTAGATGATTATGGATGAATGAATGGAAATGCCCACATAGTCTTAGGAGTGTGATTTTGTCATTAGCCCCCTTGGCTCAGGTGAGGATTGGAGGGGATGGGGTGGTGACTGCCTGGTGGATGGGTTTCAGGTGCACTCTGGGTGATGATGATCCCGTATGTTGGGAGTAAACATCTCTTTAGAATAAACCATTACTTCTTGCCTGCTCATAACTCCACCAATGGCCCCTGCAATATCCACGACTCCCCAGCGATGCATTAAATCAGGCCTTTATATGTAATCAAATGGGCCCTCATAACATCTGTACTGATTCCGGTCCAAATGGATGCCCGGCATACTAAATTTCATTACCTCATCATGCTTGCTGGGAGTGTGTGTGTGTGTGTGAAGGCGTGGTGGAGGGTGTGTGTAGAGCTCAGGAAAGTAATAAGTCAGGAGCAGGGGGAACATGGGAGTAATTTGTTTATTTTATAGGGTCTGAAAGCTCCGCACCTCCTCATCTAGGGCGCTGTTGGAGATGCCAACAGGAATTAATTAAAGGGGACGATTGCAGTGAAAACCTGACTGCATTAAAGTACTACTGCTGCAATGGGGGCTGGGACTGCTTGCGTGCACCTGGTAGGCATAGGTAGAGTATGGTGATGGTAGCTGTTGTGACGTAGGATAATACATACACTTATACTGAACAAAAATATAAACGCAACATGCAACAATTTCAAAGATTTTACTGAGTTAAAGTTAATATAAGGGAATCAGTCAATTGAAATACATTCATTATGCCCTAATCTATGGATTTCACTTGACTGGGAATACAGATCTGCATCTGTTGGTCACAGATACATTACCGTTCAAAAGTTTAGAGTCACTTAGAAATGTCCTTGTTTTCGAAAGAAAAGCAATTTTTTTGTCCATTACAATAACATCAAATTGATCAGAAATACAGTGTAGACATTGTTAATGTTGTAAAGGGCAATTGTAGCTGGAAACGGCTGATTTTTTTAATGGAATATCTACATAGGCGTACAGAGGCCCGTTATCAGCAACCATCAGTCCTGTGTTCCAATGGCATGTTGTGTTTCCTAATCCAAGTTTATCATTTTAAAAGGTTAATTGATCATTAGAAAACCCTTTTGCAATTATGTTAGCACAGCTGAAAACTGTTGTGCTGATTTAAAGAAGCAATAAAACTGGCCTTCTTGAGACTAGTTGAGTATCTGGAGCATCAGCAATTGTGGGTTCGATTACAGGCTCAAAATGGCCAGAAACAAATAACTTTCTTCTGAAACTCGTCAGTCTATTCTTGTTCTGAGAAATGAAGGCTATTCCATGCGAGAAATTGCCAAGAAACTGAAGATCTCGTACAACGCTGTGTACTACTCCCTTCACAGAACAGCGCAAACTGGCTCTAACCAGAATAGAAAGGGGATGGGATGTAGCTCAGTTGGTAGAGCATGGCGTTTGCAACGCCAGAGTTGTGGGTTCGATTCCCACGGAGGGCTAGTATGAAAAAATAAAAAATAAATGTATGCACTCACTAACTGTAAGTCGCTCTGGATAAGAGCGTCTGCTAAATGACATAAATGTATGTAAGAATGCTGTTCATTGACTATAGCTCAGCATTCAACACCATAGTACCCTCCAAGCTCATCATTAAGCTTGAGGCCCTGGGTCTGACAGGTCACTCCCAGGTGGTGATCCTCAACACTGGGGCCCCACAAGGGTGCGTGCTCAGCCCCCTCCTGTACTCCCTGTTCACCCATGACTGCATGGCCAAGCACGCCTCCAACTCAATCATCAAGTTTGCAGACGACACAACAGTAGTAGGCTTGATTACCAACAATGACGAGACCGCCTACAGGGAGGAGGTGAGGGCTCTGGGAGTGTGGTGCCAGGAAAATAACCTCCCACTCAACATCAACAAAACAAAGGAGATGATCGTGGACTTCAGGAAACAGCAGAGGGTGCACCCCCCTATCCACATCGACGGGACCGCAGTGAAGAAGGTGGAAAGCTTCAAGTTCCTTGGCGTACACATCACAGACAAACTGAAATGGTCCACCCACGCAGACAGTGTGGTGAAGAAGGCGCAACAGAGCCTCTTCAACCTCAGGAGGATGAAGAAATTTGGCTTATCACCTAAAACCCTCACAAACTTTTACAGATGCACAATTGAGACCATCCTGTCGGGCTGTATCACCGCCTGGTACGGCAACTGCACCGCCCACAACCGCAGAGCTCTCCAGAGGGTGGTGCGGTCTGCCGAACGCATTACCGGGGGCAAACTACCCACCCTCCAAGACACATACAGCACCCGATGTCACAGGAAGGCCAAAAAGATCATCAAGGACATCAACCACCCGAGCCACTGCTTGTTCACTCCGCTATCATCCAGAAGGCGAGGTCAGTACAGGTGCATCAAAGCTGGGACCGAGAGAATGAAAAACAGCTTATATCTCAAGGCCATCAGACTGTTAAATAGCCATCACTAGCACATTAGAGATTGCTGCTGCCTATTGAAATCACTGGCCACTTTAAGAAATGGAACACTAGTCACTTTAATAATGTTTACATATTTTGCATTACTCATCTCATAAGTATACAGTGAGGGAAAAAAGTATTTGATCCCCTGCTGATTTTGTACGTTTGCCCACTGACAAAGACATGATCAGTCTATAATTTTAATGGTAGGTTTATTTGAACAGTGAGAGACAGAATAACAACAAAAAATCCAGAAAAACGCATGTCAAAAATTGTATAAATTGATTTGCATTTTAATGAGGGAAATAAGTATTTGACCCCTCTGCAAAACATGACTTAGTACTTGGTGGCAAAACCCTTGTTGGCAATCAGAGGTCAGACGTTTCTTGTAGTTGGCCACCAGCTTTGCACAGATCTCAGGAGGGATTTTGTCCCATTCCTCTTTGCAGATCTTCTCCAAGTCATTAAGGTTTCGAGGCTGACGTTTGGCAACTCGAACGTTCAGCTCCCTCCACAGATTTTCTATGGGATTAAGGTCTGGAGACTGGCTAGGCCACTCCAGGACCTTAATGTGCTTCTTCTTGAGCCACTCCTTTGTTGCCTTGGCCGTGTGTTTTGGGTCATTGTCATGCTGGAATACCCATCCACGACCCATTTTCAATGCACTGGCTGAGGGAAGGAGGTTCTCACCCAAGATTTGACGGTACATGGCCCCATCCATCGTCCCTTTGATGCGGTGAAATTGTCCTGTCCCCTTAGCAGAAAAACACCCCCAAAGCATAATGTTTCCACCTCCATGTTTGACGGTGGGGATGGTGTTCTTGGGGTCATAGGCAGCATTCCTCCTCCTCCAAACACGGCGAGTTGAGTTGATGCCAAAGAGCTTGATTTTGGTCTCATCTGACCACAACATTTTCACCCAGTTCTCCTCTGAATCATTCAGATGTTCATTGGCAAACTTCAGACGGGCCTGTATACGTGCTTTCTTGAGCAGAGGGACCTTGCGGGCGCTGCAGGATTTCAGTCCTTCATGGCGTAGTGTGTTACCAATTGTTTTCTTGGTGACTATGGTCCCAGCTGCCTTGAGATCATTGACAAGATCCTCCCGTGTAGTTCTGGGCTGATTCCTCACCGTTCTCATGATCATTGGAACTCCACAAGGTTTTATTCATTTAATTTTTATTTCACCTTTATTTAACCAGGTAAGCCAGTTGAGAACAAGTTCTCATTTACAACTGCGACCTGGCCAAGATAAAGCAAAGAGAGGTGAGATCTTGCATGGAGCCCCAGGCCGAGGGAGATTGACAGTTATTTTATGTTTCTTCCATTTGCGAATAATCACACCAACTGTTGTCACCTTCTCACCAAGCTGCTTGGCGATGGTCTTGTAGCCCATTCCAGCCTTGTGTAGGTCTACAATCTTGTCCCTGACATCCTTGGAGAGCTCTTTGGTCTTGGCCATGGTGGAGAGTTTGGAATCTGATTGATTGATTGCTTCTGTGGACAGGTGTCTTTTATACAGGTAACGAGCTGAGATTAGGAGCACTCCCTTTAAGAGTCAGCAGCAGGGGATCAAATACTTTTTTCCCTCACTGTATACTGCATTCTATTGTATAATATTATTCTGTATCTTAGTCCATGCCGCTCTGTCATTGCTTGTCCATATATGTATATATTCTTAAATCCCATTCCTTACTTTCTTGTGTGTATTGGGTAGATGTTGTGAAATTGTTAGATATTACTGCACTGTCGGAGCTAGAAGCACAAGCATTTCGCTACACCCGCTATAACATCTGCTAAACACGTGTATGTGACAAATACATTTTGATTTGTTGTGTGTCCTTTTATTGTCCCAGCACAAGATGCACCTGTGTAATGATCATGCTGTTTAATCAGCTTCTTGATATGCCACACCTGTCAGGTGGATGGGTTATCTTGTCAAAGGAGAAATGCTCACAACATAAAATGTGTACATAATCTGAGAGAAATAAGCTTTTTGTGTGTATGGAACATTTCTGGGATCTTTTATTTCAGCTCATGAAACATGGGACTAACACTTTACATGTTGCGTTTATATTTTTCTTCAGTGTAGATGGATTATAGCTTGGTCCCAGATTTTTGATTGATGTCAAACATTTGGCATGACAATGAGTGACAAGGAGTTGGCATGACAATGAGTGACAAGGAGTTGGCATGACAATAGGCGACAAGTAGTTGGCATCACAATAGGTGACAAGGAGTTGGCATGATGGCACAAACAGACTGGCACTGACCCTAGGCTGGGTTGTAGTACTGCTCTTCACAAAACAAGGATTTGGTGTGCTTTCTGTGTCCTCTTTCATCCACTCCGGTCAGTCATTTGCAGCAACTGGACACACATTCTAGCTTTAGACGTATTACAGTAAACTCTAGTGGGAAGCCACTAAAGGATTTGGACATAAGCTCCCTCCTCCTGGGATCTAAATCTCATTTAAAGTTGTGGAAATGTTTCACTTACAGATCCCACTATTCCCCAAAATAGATTTTTTACGCATATAGTGCATTTGGAAAGTATTCAGACCCCTTGGCTTTTTCCATATTTTGTTACGTTACAGCCTTATTCTAAAATGAATTAAATTGTTTTTTTCCCCTCTTCAATCTACACATAGTACCCCATAATGACAAAGCAAAAACAGGTTGTTAGAAATTGAAATATCACATTTACATAAGTATTCAGACCCTTTACTCAGTACTTTCTTGAAGCACCTTTGGCAGCGATTACAGCCTTGAGTCTTCTTGGGTATGACACTATAAGCTTGGCACACCTGTATTTGGGGAGTTTCTCCCATTCTTCTCTGCAGATCCTCTCAAGCGCTGTCAGGTTGGATGGGGAGCGTCGCTGTACAGCTATTTTCAGGTCTCTCCAGAGATGTCCAATCGGGTTCAAGTCCGGTCCACTCAAGGACATTCAGAGACTTGTCCCGAAGCCACTCCTGCGTTGTCTTTGCTGTGTGCTTAGGGTCGTTGTCCTGTTGGAAGATGAACCTTCGCCCCAGTCTGAGGTCCTGAGCACTCAGGAACAGGTTATCATCAAGGATCTCTCTGTACTTTGCTCCGTTCATCTTTTCCTCGATCCTGACTAGTCTCCCAGTCCCTCCCGCTGAAAAACATCCCTCAACATGATGCTGTCACCACCATGCTTCACCGTAGGGATGGTGCCAGGTTTCCTCCAGACGTGACGCTTGGCATTGAGGCCAAAGAGTTCACTCTTGGTTTCATCAGACCTGAGAATCTGCTTTCTTATGGTCTGAGAGTCTTTAGCTGCCTTTTGACAAACTTCAAGCGGGCTGTCATGTGCCTTTTTACTGAGGATTGGCTTCCGTCTGGCCACTCTACAATAAAGGCCTGATTGGTGGAGTGCTGCAGAGATGGTTGTCCTTCTGGAAGGTTCTCCCATCTCCACAGAGGAACTCATCGGGTTCTTGGTCACCTCCCTGACCAAGGCCGTTCTCCCCCGATTGCTCTAGGACAAGTCTTGGTGGTTCTACATTTTCAAAAAACTGTTTTTGCTTTATCATTATAGGGTATTTTGTGTAGATTGATGAGGAACATTTTTTATTTAATCAATTTTAGAATAAGGCTGTAACGTAACAAAATGTGGAAAAAGTCAAGGGGTCTGAAAACTTTCCGAATGCACTATATGCATTCATGCTTCAGCTCCCATCCTACCTATATAATCTATGGCAGGTGCTTTTGCAAGTGGGTGGTTGGGTGCGTGAACTTGTGTGTATGCGAGCATGTGCATGTTTGTTTCTGAGAGACAAAGTATTAATGGCCTGAGCCTGGTGGTAGAGTAACTGAGTCAGATCGATGACCATCAGTACACACTATCTGTCCTGTGTGCCTCTCAGGAGGCAGGGAGCAGAACTCCTCACTAACTCCCTGCTCTGGTCTTAATTAGCTCACTTTGTTAGTGTCCATGCTCAAGGTGCCCTGAGTTTGGAGATCATGCATCTAGCCTGGTTAGTGATCAGGACATGTCCCTCAGTCCAGTTCAAAGCCCTCCTAGACTGCCTAGAAGATGTGGGCTCTTTCCCTCCAGCAGGAAGCCGAAGCTTGATGTGATTATTCTACTGATCGGTTTGTTGATTGATACCTCAGGGGTGTTAGAGATGCCTGTGATATCCTTTAATGCTAGGTCAACTTAATCTCATTTGTATATGTATGTGTTTCATGGCAACGTGGTAGCAGCAAACAGCTAGGGTGATTACTGGGGTTTTTGATTTTCACTTGAATGAAATAAGTTACTTTTCAGAACTTCTTAATCTTTTTTTCTCCAAAGATCTAAGTAAACAAGTTTGAACAACTTAAAAGCAACTCTGATGTTCCTTTCTTTCATTTGGCATCTCCTCAGGGTTGCATTGAATTAGGTTGTAGTCTCTTAATGTTTGTCAAAGTTGTATTTTCTTTTGCTGAACCTTTGTGGGACCGTGTCAAGGCCCCTTCTCTGCTCTGACTGACTCATTGGCTCATATGAGTACAGCTGTGGTTGAGTGGAGGGAAAAATATAAATAATATTTTATCAAAGCCGCCGAAGATGAATTCTTCAGTGATCATTTGTAAGTGAAAAGAGAGAGAGAGAGGTGTCATGCCCTTAGGGGGCACAGGGTAACGTGCCCCTTCAGATTAGTCCTGTTTTTTTTATTGTTAGTTTTTTCTCTGTAATACTACTAGCCACTTAGCAATTGTATGACGTTGGCTTTAGCTAGCCTACATAGATAGGTTCCCAATCTCCCAACCTCATAACTAACTACCAAGAAGCCATTTCAGGCTATCAATCAAGTTAGAGTAGCTTGTACTGAATATCTTTTACTTAGATTTTAGCAGAGAAGCATTTTTAAAACCTCCAGTCAGGAGGATACAGACAACTCATGAGTTATGCTTAGATATGCAGAAAAATATATAATGAAGCATAATGATTATGGCTCTAGATTGCAGGAAAAATCTTTCAGGTGTTTGAAAAATGCAAAATTATCTAGTTTATGGACGGGGGGGCCTATGCCTCCCATCCGGAACAACCCCCAGCCATCCTCACGTACTTTGTGCCCCATCTGATTTTTGGGGTGCATTACACCCCTGAATGTGCTACCTACAGGTATAATGGTCCATGATCAGGTCTCCTAGCTGTGTGTCCAGCGCTGTTTGTTCAGATTAGTCTGGGTCTAGTCAGACAGACACTGAGTGATTGGAGTGGGGGTCGAGGGGGTGAGCGTTTGTGGACTATCCCAAGGAACCCAGCTCCAGTGTCACGAAATCCTCAAACTTACCAGACGACCAGGACCCATCAATGTCACATCTCTCATAGTGGACGAGCCTCAAGCATTCCACCCCTCTGAATATCAATCTACCCCCCAAACCCTCATGCTCGAATCCTATTTATTTGCATATCCGATTCGAATCTGTAATCTTTCCTGCAGCTGAACAGCCAAAAAGCACATGGAAACTGATATTTCAAGCCACATTTCGAACCACCTACGAAAAAAGCACATGGAATCTGATATTTCAATTCACATTTCGAAGGTGGTTTGAAATGTGGCTTGAAATCTCAGATTCCATGTGCCTTCTGGCTGTTCAGACTGCAGGAAAAATAACAGATTCGAATCAGATATGCAAATATAGGATTTGAGTCACTTCAAACTGCTAATGTGAACATGGCTTTAGTGTAGCGGGCTGAGAGAATTTATGAGCTGAGAGGGATGTGAGTGTGTGTATGGTGGGGTCACTGCACCGGGTCTGTCAGACAGAGGGGGGCCGTCATCGCTTTTTTATTCAGTCCTCAGACACACACAGACACAGAGGTTGACTGCTTGCGGGCGCCATGAAACTTCATCAAACGTCTGATTTCTGGCCATGTGACTTGTCTGAACGGTCAAATATGATTTATTTGCCCTCAAGTGGTTATTTGGCATATCTTGTTGCTTGCTAGCTACTCTGTTGACCATTTGACAAGAACATGTGGTAGCTAACTAGCTTGTTATTTGTTTACAAAAAAAATATGTGAATGTGCTAGAAAGCTAAACAGCTACCAACTAGCTAGTTGACTGTTGTGGCTATCCAAAAATGATTTTTTTTAAAAGTTGGATCATCTTATCCTTTGATGCTTTAAAAGTCTTCTTACACTATGACAACGTCCATGGCAGGCATTGTCACCTTAGCTTGCTACATAACTTCTGAGTGATGGGAAGCACCACCACCAATCAGCCTACACCACTGCGCACACACCCATCGTTACTATGACTAGCGTAGCCATGTCACCAAATGACTGCTGTCTGAACACACACATCTAATTTGGACACTTGGACAATCAGTAGTCCAAAACGGATTTGAAAGACAAAACTGATTTGAGCATTAAGGCCTGCAGTGTGAACAAGGCTTAATACCGTCTCATGTTCCCTCAGGGAGCATAACTAAAAAGAGAAAAGGAGAGATTGGGGAGTTAAGCACCTGTGTTGCAACCCTTTCAGCCCCCTCCTAAAACGTATCTTCACATACACTCTCCACTTTTCCCTTCCACTACTCCCTGTATCAGGGTGGACTCTGTTTTCTCAAACTTGTATTTATGCATGTATATTCATGTTTATGTAAATGTACAAACATTTCTGTTGCCTAGGGGAGTTTTTTTAAATCGAAAAAATGTTTTTTCTTTATACTTCCTGCAGTAACCTTGAGTTAGGGTGAAGAGGACTAATGTACTGGATGTGCGTGTGTGGTTGATATTGTGCATCATTATGGCACAGTATTGTGTACCAAGAATACTAAGTCCATATTATATTCATTAAGTTGCATTCAATAGTCGGTATGACGTCTTTCACCTAAAGTAATCCATATGATTATTTGACATTGATCCTAACATTGCAGTAAAAAGCAATGGTAAATCTGAGTCTAAATCAGAGATTACAGAATGCATCCCATTTAGGATATAATAATAATATGCCATTTAGCAGACGCTTTTATCCAAAGCGACTTACAGTCATGATATAGTGACGGAACATCATGTTGTTCACTCCTTTGTAAGCTAAATGCACTTGTGAACTTCTAAGCGTCATTTATTTGTCTATGATTCACAGTTGGCTTGTTTGTGAGTGTCCATATTGTATTGTGTGTCACTGTGTCTCTGTGGCCTCTTTTCTCTGATGGACGATGACACACTAGCACTTGGGGACATGTGACTCAGAGGGTTCAGTGGACTGGACAGTCACTGTGGCCGGAGACAGCCATCCCTATTAGTGGGTTCGGATGGGGTCCTTGGTAGGGGAGATTTATGGACACCAGCTAAAGAGGGTTTCCCCATAGAAATAGTTATGTGGGTTTCCCCTCGTTTTCTACTTTACCATGGAGGGTTGTTGCTGAGGAAAAGTGGATTCATGGTTTTCTTGGACTGGAAATTAAAAATACATTACCTCGACAGGTTCTAGAGTCATGCAACATTTACAGAACATGGAAAGGCGTGATTACTTGACATTTATTTACATTTGTTCCCAACAAAAAATCTGCAAAACTTGAGACAGCATGGAAGGTTTTTCCAGGACACTGACAGTGTATTTCTAGGGAAATATAGGCATGAAAGAAATGCAACACATTTTTCATGGGTTCACCCTAGGTGAACTCATGACCTATCGATCACCCTCGGTGTGTGTTGCTGATTAAGATATATGAGAGGAGGAGGAGCTGAGGTGAGGGGGGTTACAGACAATTGGGCTCCATCTTCTTTTGTTTCCTCATAAGCTGGTCCCTGACTGATGATGTCAGGCTAGACAGACTGAATAGACACATGCCTCCACACAGCCAGGTCCTCACAGATCTGGCTCTCATCACCAAACACTTTTCTGTCCAAAGCGTTTTATGATGTGTCAAAAGCGCTCGGCTTCATTGTGTGACATGAACTGGCCCGCCACATCAACGCCACCAGCAGAGCCCCTGCTTGGTGAACAGAGAAACTCCCTTCAGCATAGTAAGCTATCAGGCTTCATCTTCACACCAATCTCAGGTGCAATTTCAGACTGTGGTGATTGCGGTCTGATTGCCATGTAGAGTGGGGCCTAATTTACCTGGTATTGTGTTTCTCCTGTGGTACTCACCTTCTCCTTTCTCTGAGAGAGAGCAAGGGGAGAGAGAGAGAGCGAGACAGGCGCTTCATCAGTTCCAGACTTTCTTTCTCTCTTGTCTGATGAGCTCCAATGGAGGCCTGTCTGTCTGCTTTTATGTCAGAGAGAACTGTGCTGGTCGGAGCCTAAAGATTCAGCATATTCCTGCCCATGCTCACAATAATAATAGGTCATGGGACTTATATAGCGTTTTTCCAGGACCGAAAGTCGCATTACAATTGTAGAAATGAAACAAAAAACAGTAGTCAAAACAAAACGACGCCAGACCAAACAAAAACATGAAACAAAGCAAAGAGTGGGCTCAAGGAAGGGAAAGCGTGTGATGTGTCAGTGTATGTAAGTGGGAGAGTGTGTGGTGTGGAAGAGAGTGTATGTCTGTGGAGGGCTTAAGGGTAGGCCATGTCGAAGAGGTGGTGCTTTAAGAGGGACTGAAAGATGGTGATGGACTCAGTCATGGATGGCTGGAGGGAGTAGTGAGTTGCAGTAGTCAAGACGGACGGAGATGAATGCATGTATGAGGGTTTCAACGGCGGGACAGGATATGGAAGACCTGACTTTAGCAATGTTCCCGAGGTGGAAGTCTGTCTTATGAGGAGGTCAAAGGAGAGGGTGGAGTCCAGGATGATGCCAAGGTTACGTGCATGGGGGAGGGAGAGACAGTGGTGAGGGTGGATTTGGTGCATATGAGGAGGAGTTCCGTTTGATCAACATTGAGCTTGAGGAAGTTTTGTTGCATCCATGATTTTATTCCAGAGAGGCAGGATTCAATGTGGGTCAGAGGTGGGTTGAGGACTGATTTGGTGCGGAGGTAAATCTGGGTGTCATTGGTATAGCAGTGGAAGTTAAGGTTTAAGTGACAGAGGATCTGACCAAGGGGGAGGATGTAGATGAATAGTAAGGGACTCAGCAGGTAGCAGGTTGTAGTTTTGAGATATAGGGAGGGTCAATGGGGGCGAATTCGGAGAGCTGGATTTCAGGGGTGATGGTTTGGAGGTTGACAGGGGGAGGGGCGGCTGAGGGAGATTGATCAGTCAGTGATGAGTTTATTTTGGTGAACTTGTCCTTGAAAAACTGAAGGACTGAGTTGCAGAGTTCAGTGGAGGGAGTAGAGAAGGTGTCGTCACGGGGCTGAAGTACATTGCTGACAGTGGAGAGCAGAGTCCAGGAGTTCTTATTGGAGCTGTTGATGATTTTGAAGAAGTAGGCAGACCTGGCAGCACTGAGTGCAAATCTGTAGGTGAAGAGGTGGAGTTTTTGTAGGCTTCAGCTTGGGATATGGTCATTGGAGGGAGAGAATTGTGTATGATTGTATAATACAGTTACAGTGCCTTCAGAAAGTATTTACACCCCTTTACTTTTTCCACATTTTGTTCTGTAATAGCCTGAATTTAAAATGTGTTACATTGAGATTTTGTGTCACTGATCTACACACAATACCCCATAATGTAAAAGTTGAATTTTGTTAGTAGTATATTCTTTTTTTGTATTCTTTTTTTATTGCTGAAATGTCTTGAGTAAATAAGTATTCAACCCCTTTGTTATGGCAAGCCTAAATAAGTTCAGGAGTAAAAATATTATTCACAAATTGCATAATAAGTTGCATGGACTCATTCTGTGTTCAATTATAGTGGTTAACGTGATTTTTGAATAACTACCCCCATCTCTGTACACCACACATACAATTATCTGTAAGGTCCCTCAATCGACTAGTGAATTTCAAGCACAGATTCAACCAAAGTCCAGGGAGATTTTTCAATGCCTCGCGAAGAAGGGCACTGATTGGTAGATGTGTAAAAAATACAACTAAACAACAGACATTGAATATCCCTTTGAGCATGGTGAAGTTATTAATTTGGCTTTAGAGGGTGGTGTATCAATACACCCATTCACTTCAAAGGTACAGGTTGTCCTTCCTAACTCAGTTGCCGGAGAGGAAGGAAACTCCTCAGGGATTTCACCATAAGGCCAATGGTGATTTTAAAACAGTTTAATGGTTCTGATATGAGAAAAACTGAGGGTGGATCAACAACATTGTAGTTACTCCAAAATACTAACCTAAATGATAGAGTGAAAAGAAGGAAGCCTATACAGAATACAAATATTCAAAAACTTGCATCCTGTTTGCAACAAGGCACTTAAGTAATAATGCAAAGAAATGTGGCAAAATAATGAACTTTTTGTCCTGAATAGAAACCGTTATGTTTGGGGCAAATCCAACACATCACTGAGTACCACTCTTCATATTTTCAAGCATGGTGGTGGATGCATCATGTTATGGGTATGCTTGTCATCGGGCAAGGATGAGGGAGTTCTTTAGGATAAAAAGAAAAGGAATACAGCTATAAGCACAGCAAAATCCTAGAGGAAAACCTGGTTCAGTCTGCTTTCCAACAGACACTGGGAGACGAATTCACCTTTTAGCAGGACAATAACCTCAAACACAACGCCAAATCTACACCAGTTGCTTACCAAGATGACATTGAATGTTCCTCAGTGGCCTAGTTACATTTTTGACTTAAATCAGCATGAAAATCTATGGCAAGACTTGAAAATAGCTGTCTAGCGATGATCAATAATCAACATGAAAGAGCTTGAAGAATTTTTAAAGAATAATGGGCAAAGCTCTTAGAGACTTACCCAAAAAGACTCACTGCTGTAATTGCCGCCAAAGGTGCTTTTACAAAGTATTGACTCGGGTGTGAATATGTCTATTTCATTCTCAATAAATTTACAAAAATGTCTAAAGACATGTTTTCACTTCGTCATTATGGCGTGTTGTGTGTAGCAAGGTGAGAAAAATAATATATTTAATTTATTTTGAATTCAGGCTGTAATACAACATGTGGAATAAGTCAAGAGGGTATGAATACTTTCTGAAGGCACCTCAGTCTGGCTCCATCCCGCTCACTCTCTCACTCAATATCTTGTTCTCTCTTTCTTTAATCAGTCACATTTTACTCAATCAAATGTATTTATAAAGCCCCTTTTACATCAGCAGATGTCACAAAGTGCTATACGGAAACCCAGCCTAAAACTCCAAACAATGCAGATGTAGCATAGTGGCTAGGACAAACTCCCTAGACATATGTGTAATGCTATTTAATGTAAAATACTGTGTAATGCTACCAGGACACTATCTTCTTGCTTCTTGAGTGTGTGCAGATCGCAAGTGTTTCATCTCATAGTAGCGCCTAACTTTGATTCACCAAGCCAACCAACCTTTTAACCACTTACTTGCACACATATTTACATTTTAGTCATTTAGCAGACGCTCTTATCCAGAGCGATAAGTGAATACATATATTATTAATTTTTTTATACTGGCCCCCCGTGGGAATCGAACCCACAACCCTGGCATTGCAAACGCCATGCTCTATCAACTGAGCTACATCCCTGCCGGCCATTCCCTCCCCTACCCTGGACGACGCTGGGCCAATTGTCTCCCATGAGTCTCCCGGTCACGGCAGGCTGCGAAAGAGCCTGGATTCGTACCAGGATCTCTAGTGGCACAGTTAGCACTGCGATGCAGTGCCTTAGACCACTGCGCCACTCAGGAGACTATAGAAGCAAGTGCACAGACATATGTAATTTCCTTAGTCATTACGTCCACATTTACATTACCGGTCCAAAGTTTGGACACACCTACTCATTCAACTGTTTATTTTTACTATTTTCTACATTGTAGAATAATAGTGAAGATATCAAAACTATGAAATAACACATATGGAGTCATGTAGTAACCAAAAAGGTGTTAAACAAATCAAAATATATTTTATATTTGCGATTCTTCAAATAGAGCCACCCTTTGCCTTGATGACAGCTTTGCACACTCTTGGCATTCTCTGAACCAGCTTCATGAGGTAGTCACATGGAATGCATTTCAATTAACAGGTGTGCCTTCTTAAAAGTTAATTTGTGGAATTTCTTTCCTTCTTAATGCGTTTGAGCCAATTAGTTGTGTTGTGACAAGGTAGGGGAGGTATACAGAAGATAGCCCTATTTGGTAAAAGACCAAGTCCATATTATGGCAAAAACAGCTCAAATAAGTAAAGACAAACAACAGTCCATCATTACTTTAAGACATGAAGGTCAGTCAATCCAGAACATTTCAAGAACTTTGAAAGTTTCTTCAAGTGCAGTCACAAAAACCATCAAACGCTATGATGAAACTGGCTCTCATGAGGACCACCACAGGAATGGAAGACCCAGAGTTACCTCTGCTGCAGAGGATAACTTCATTCGAGTTACCAGCCTCAAATTGCAGCCTAAATAAATGTGTTCAAATAACAGACACATCTCAACATCAATTGTTCAGAGGAGACTGTGTGAATCAGGCCTTCATGGTCGAATTGCTGCAAAGAAACCACTACTAAAGGACACCAATAAGAAGAAGGGACCTGCTTGGGCCAAGAAACACGAGCAATGGACATTAGAACGGTGGAAATTTGTCCTTTGGTCTGGAGTCCAAATTTGAGATTTTTGGTTCCAACCGCTGTGTCTTTGTGTGGGTGAACGGATGATCTCCGCATGTATATTTCCCACCGTAAAGTATAGAAGAGGATGTGTTATGGTGTGGCGATGCATTGCTGGTGACACTGTCTGTGATTTATTTAGAATTCAAGGCACACTTAACCAGCATGGCTACCACAGCATTCTGCAGCGATACGCCATCCCATCTGGTTTGGGCTTAGTGGGGCTATCATTTGTTTTTCAACAGGACAATGACCCAACACACCTCCCAGGCTGTGTAAGGGCTATTTTACCAAGATGGAGTGCTGCATCAGATGACCTGGCCTCCACAATCCCCCGACCTCAACCAAATTGAGATGGTTTGGCATGAGTCGGACCGCAGAGTGAAGGAAAAGCAGCCAACAAGTGCTCAGCATATGTGGGAACTCCTTCAAGACTGTTGGAAAAGCATTCCAGGTGAAGCTGGTTGAGAGAATGCCAAGAGAGTGCAACGCTGTCATAAAGGCAAAGGGTGGCTGTTTAACACTTTTTTGGTTACTACATTTAGAAAATGGTAAAATTAAAGAAAACCCTTGAATGAGTAGGTGTTCTAAAACTTTTGACCGGTAGTGTATATGTGGAGGGTTATTATAGTAAACTGAAACTAAAACAAAATAGTCAAATTAACTGAAATAAAATAATTAAGAAACCTGTTTGAAAAAATCGTACTATACTGAAACTATTATCTTTGACTCCAAAACGAACTAAACATCAGTAAGACCAAGGAGCTGTTTGCGGACCACAGGAAAGGGGGAGGGGGGGGGGGGGGGGGGGAGCATTCCTCCATTCACATCGACGGGGATACAGTGGAGCAGGTCGAGAGCGTCAAGTTCCTTGGTGTCCAAATCACTAAGAACTTAAAATTGTCCTGGCACACGTGGAGGTTGAAAAGGTTTGGCATGGGCCCTCAAATCCTCAAAAAGGTCTACAGTCATGGTCAAAAGTTTTGAGAATGACACAAATACTAATTTTCACAAAATCTGCTGCCTCAGTTTTGATGATGGCAATTTGCATATACTCCAGAATGTCATGAAGAGTGATCAGATGAAATGCAATTAATTGCAAAGTCCCCCTTTGCCATGAAAATGAACCCAAAAAACATTTCCACTGCATTTCAGCCCTGCCACAAAAGGACCAGCTGACATCATGTCAGTGATTCTCTCATTAACACAGGTGAGAGTGTTGACGAGGACAAGGCTGGAGATCACTCTGTCATGCTGATTGAGTTAGAATAACAGACTGGAAGCTTTCAAAGGAGGGTGGTGCTTGAAATCATTGTTCTTCCTCTGTTAACCATGGTTACCTGCAAGGAAACACATCCGTCATCATTGCTTTGCACAAAAAGGGCTTCACAGGCAAGGATATTGCTGCTAGTAAGATTGCACCTAAATCAACCATTTATCGGATCATCAAGAACTTCAAGGAGAGAGGTTCAATTGTTGTGAAGAAGGCGTCAGGGCGTCCAAGAAAGTCCAGCAAGCACCAGGACTGTCTCCTAAAGTTGATTCAGCTGCGGGATCGGGGCTCCACCAGTGCAGAGCTTGCTCAGGAATGGCAGCAGGCAGGTGTGAGTGCATCTGCACGCACAGTGAGGCGAAGACTTTTGGAGGATGGCCTGGTGTCAAGAAGGGCAGCAAAGAAGCCACTTCTCTCCAGGAAAAACATCAGGGACAGACTGATATTCTACAAAAGGTACAGGGATTGGACTGCTGAGGACTGGGGTAAAGTCATTTTTTCTGATGAATCCCCTTTCCGATTGTTTGGGGCATCCGGAAAACACCTTGTCCGGAGAAGACAAGGTGAGCGCTACCATCAGTCCTGTGTCATGCCAACAGTAAAGCATCCTGAGACCATTCATGTGTGGGGTTGCTCACAATTTTGCCTAAGAACATAGCCATGAATAAAGAATGGTACCAACACATCCTCTGAGAGCAACTTCTCCCAACCATCCAAGAACAGTTTCGTGACGACCAATGCATTTTCCAGCATGATGGAGCACCTTGCCATAAGGCAAAAGTGATAATTAAGTGGCTCGGGGAACAAAACATCGACATTTTGGGTCCATGGCCAGGAAACTCCCCAGACCTTAATCCCATTGAGAGCTTGTGGTCGATCCTCAAGAGGTGGGTGGACAAACAAAAACCCACAAATTCTGACAAACTCCAAGCATTGATTATGCAAGAATGGGCTGCCATCAGTCAGGATGTGGCCCAGAAGTTAATTGACAGCATGCCAGGGCGGATTGCAGAGGTGAACACTGCAAATATTGACTCTTTGCATAAACTTAATGTAATTGTCAATAAAAGCCTTTGACACTTATGGAATGCTTGTAATTATACTTCAGTATACCATAGTAACATCTGACAAAAATATCTCATAACACTGAAGCAGCGAACTTTGTGAAGACCAATACTTGTCATTCTCAAAACTGTTGACCACGACTGTACAGCTGTTCCATTGAAAGCATCTTGACTGGCTGCATCAATGCTTGGTATTGACAGCCCAGTACATCACTGGGGACGAGCTCCTTGCCATCCAGGACCTCAATATCAGGCGGTGTGAAAGGAAGGCCCATAAAATTGTTAAAGACTCCAACCACCCAAGCCATAGACCAGGGTTCTTCAATTCCGGTCCTGGAGGGCCGAAACACTTCTGTTTTTTATTTCTACCTGGTAGTTAATTGCACTCACTTGGTGTCCCAGGTCTGAATTAGCCCCTGATTAGAAGGAGAGGATGAAAAACAGAGGTGTTTCGGCCCTCCAGGACCGGAATTGAAGAACCCTGCCATAGACTGTTCTATTTGCTTCCGCACAGTAAATGGTACCGGTGCATCAAGTCTGACACAAACAGGCTCCTGAACAGCTTCTATCCCCATGCCATAGATAACAAAATGGCTACACGGACTATCTGAGTTGACATCTTTGTATTTTATTCGTATTTTTGCACTGTCTCTTTGCACACTCAGGGCCCTACACACTACGCACGCTGATACTCCAACACACATACAAACACAATTTGCTCACACACACATAATATGCACATAAATCTATACTGATTCTACACACACACACACACACTCACATGCAATCATCATATACTCTGCTGCTGTTTATCATATCCTGATGCCTAGTCAAACCTATACATATCTACCTCTATCAATCCAGTATCCCTGCACATTGTAAATATGGTACTGCATCTGAACCTGTATATAGTATGCTTATTTACTTTATCGTGTTCTTCTTATGTTTATATCCCGTAGAATTGCTAGCCATCGCTAGCATTCACTGGTTGAAGTTGAAGTGACTTTTGAGTGTAATGGAGATGACTGGTGACTATGACATGAATACTGTATCATTTACAACATTTGGACGGTAGCTATAATCCAGTATATATTTTAAATGTAACTACAGGTATGTGTGTCATTATTGCTTGAAATCAGGCTTGGCTGCACTTCTTTCAATGGGTAAAGATTGCTTCTGTACCCCGCTCGTCCCTGCTTGCATGAATTTAGTTGCAAACGTCACTTTGTCTTGTGGACCAATGGGGTTTGTGAATCTGGCAGGTAAATGCTGCTAGGAGATGACAATGTTTTAAATAGGCCTAGCTTGTGCATCATTATCACTAGCTATCTAGTCTCTCTAGACCAGGAATGGGCAACTGTCGCTAAACATTTTTAGATTGTTAAGTCAGTCTAGTGGCCAGCTATCTAAACTTGTAGTAATCATGGTCAAATTACCGACCGGGGGCACCCCATTCATTTTGTTAATCACTCTCACTCAGATATCATATTAAAAACTACAACAACAAATAAATCCACCCTATAGCATTGTATGCTCTAGCATTAAGAATTCCCTTCACTGGAACTAAGGGGCCTAGCCCGAACCATGAAAAACAGCCCCGGACCATTATTCCTTCTCCACCAAGCTTTACAGTTGGCACGATGCATTCGGCAGGTAGCGTTCTCTTGGCGTCCGCCAAACCCAGATTTGTCCGTCGCACTCCAGAGAACACGTTTCCACTGCTCCAGAGTCCATTGGCGGCGAGCTTTACACCACTCCAGCCGACGCTTGGCATTGCACATTGTGATCTTAGGCTTGTGTGCGGCTGCTCGGCCATGGAAACCCATTTCATGAAGCTCGTGACGAACAGTTATTGTGCTGACGTTGCTTCCAGAGGTAGTTTGGAACTCGGTAATGAGTGTTGCAACCAATGACAGACGATTTTTACGCGCTTCAGCACTCAGCGGAACGTTCTGTGAGCTTGTGTGGCCTACCACTTCGTGGCTGAGCCGTTGTTGCTAGACATTTCCACTTCACAATAACAGCACTTACAGTTTACTGGGGCAGCTCTAGCAGGGCAGAAATTTGACAAACTGACTTGTTGGAAAGGTGGCACGTTGAAAGTCACTGAGCTCTTCAGTAAGGCAATTCTACTGCCAATGTTTGTCTATGGAGATTGCATGTCTGTGTCCTAGATTTTATACAACTGTCAGCAACAGGTGTGGCTGAAATAGCCGAATCCACTAATTTGAAGGTGTGTCCACATGCTTTTGTATATATAGTGTACATGGGCTACACATACTGAGACGGGCGCTGTTTCCCTCACTCTGATGATTTCTCCAGTGAGATTCAGCCACTTGCGAATAGATGGACAATTATGAAAACACAGAGAGACGAAAGATACATTGTTTTATCGTTTACATTTTTTTATTTGTCAAATATTTCGGGAAGCCTGGCTTCCCTTGGCATCCATTAATTCACATCACTGTATCCTCCCCAGACCTAGTGCTATTGCTCTAGGCCTGATTTTTTCAAGACTGCTAGCTGTCACTAGCTAAGAGGGGAAAACTATACTGAACAAAATATAAACGCAACATGTTTCATGAGCTGAAATAAAAGATCCCAGAAATGTTCCACAATCACAAAAATCTTATTTCGCTCAAATGATGTGCATAAATGTGTTTACATCCCTGTTAGTGAGTATTTATCCTTTGCCAAGATAATCCATCCACCTGACAGGTGTGGCATATCAAGAAGCTGATTAAATAGCATGATCAATACACAGATGCACCTTGTGGTCCTCTGTAGCTCAGCTGGTAGAGCACGGTGCTTGTAACGCCAAGGTAGTGGGTTCGATCCCCGGGACCACCCATACACAAAAATGTATGCACGCATGACTGTAAGTCGCTTTGGATAAAAGCGTCTGCTAAATGGCATAATTATTAATTGTGCTGGGGACTATAAAATGCCACTCTAAAATGTACGGTTTTGTCACACAACACAATGCCACAGATGTTTCAAGTTTTGAGGGAGCATGCAATTGGCATGCTAACTGCAGGAATGTCCACCAGAGCTGTTGCCAGATAATTGAATGTTTATTTCTTTACCATAAGCTGCCTCCAACATCGTTTTAGAGAATTTGGCAGTACGTCCAACCGGCCTCACAACCGCAGACCACGTGTAACCATGCCAGCCCAGGATCTCCACATCCGGCTTCTTCACCTGCGGGATCTTCTGATGATGGGGTGGGTGGGCCTTTGCCCTCCGAGGTTCACCCAAGGCTGGGTCTGGGTCCACCCATGGCTGCGCCCCTGCCCAGTCATGTGAAATCCATAGATTAGGGCGTAATTTATTTATTTAATTTGTCTGATTTCCTATTATGAACTGTAACTCAGTAAAATCCTTTAAATTGTTGCATGTTGAGTTTATATTTTTGTTCAGTATACTTACATCACATAAATGGCTCCTATCCTCCCATGCATAGGCTACTTTCTGTCCTTAACACTAAAACTAAATAATATAAAAATGACACAAATGTATTTATCAAACTAAAACTGAATTAAAACCAGTAAATAATGTCGGAAAACTAACTGAAACTAAACTGAATTTCATACAAATAAGAATGAAGATAAAATAACCTTGGCTGTCACACACAGTTAGATCCTACAGTATATTACACATTGTCCTCATAATGAATGCATGTAGTCTCTCTCTCGTTCTGTTTCTGTGTTCTTCATTTCCGCTGTTCTTCTCAAACATTATGAGTGTGTCCCTTGAGGACAGCGATGTCCATACGGCAGAGAGAGCGAGAGTGGTCAGGGAGAGTAATCCTCTCATCCTAATTGGCCATTGTGAGCCATTTGGAGCGCTGGAGTGTTTGTTGGAGAGAGCAAATTCCCCCAAGGTCTCAGCTGGATGTGGCTGCCTTTGTGTTTCCCTTTTGTTTTGGGACTGAATTTGTTCATTCTCTTCTCTCCCTCGTTGAAAAGCAAATGCTGGAATGCTGAAGGAGAGAGGGAGAGAGCGGGGCACCGTTGGGGTTTGCCTGGCTGAGCGGGCCGGGCAGCGGAGGGGCTCATTTCCCACACGGCTCGCGTCTGCAGCTGTCTGCTCCAAGTCTGGGCTGTTCACATGCAGAGACAGAACCACCTTTCTATGGATTCCTCTCCCCCAAAGGAGCAGTGCAGAACAGCCTTTATCCGCCCAAAACACAACCCTTTCCATTTTCTGTGGTTCCAGACCCTGAAAAAGACCCTCTCATCCAGACAATGGCCCTGAGTAGCTGGGTCATAATGCAGCCATACCGTTTCATAAGAAAAGAGCAGTAATGAATGAAGCTAAGTTTGTTGGCATGGTGGGCCATAATGTCTGGAGCGAGATGGTGTGTGTCTTTGAGGAAGCCTTGGGAGTGTTTTGTCACAAACTAATGTGGAATGTTTGTTATTGTCTCTGAGTGTCAATCGAAGGTCAAAGTAATATTGACTCAACCGTGTGCGTTTTGTTTATGTGTACATGCACACGCTAGCTCTCCATGCAATACGTTTTTAATTTCTATGGACTCCCAAGGCCAGTCTGACAATCTCTTATCGGTCTTTACAAAGGAACACATCTCTTTATACTGTATGTATCACCAACAATCTCCAGTCTTTTTCTGGTTAGTGTGGCACGTTTCAATGCTTTTGTGTCTATTCAGCCCACTCTCCTGTCTCCCCTCTCTCCCCTAACCCTGAGTTGTGTCGGTGTTGAGGGGGTGCAGCTCTCACTTCCTGTCCAGCTAAAGTGAATATTTCCTGACGGGCTCAAGGGAGATTAAGGGTTTTTTGGTTTATTTGGATCCCCATTAGCTCTTGCCGAAGCAGCAGCTATTCTTCCTGGGGTCCACACAAAAACCTAAAACACGACAAATAATAAAACACTGATAGACAAGAACAGTCACACAAAAAGGATTTGGTTTTAAGAGAGGAACCTGCCCTCCCACTAAACAGAGACACTAGCCGCACTAAAATGGATTGCAGCGCCTTACAGCAGGTTAATCTAATTTAAGAGATGGGAAGGGAAGGGGGTGAGGAGGTGGGATAGTGTTCACCATCTGCGGTGAGTGCAATTTAGCTCATTCACTGGAGTGGTGGTTGTGGTAAGCCTCTGGATCCGGGTAGTTATTGCTCCTGGGGGTGGCAGGTAGCTTAGCAGTTAAAAGGGTTGGGCCAGTCACCGAAAGGTCGTGGTTCGAATCCCTGGGCCAACTAGGTGAAAAATGTGTCTGTGCCCTTGAGCAAGGCACTTAACCCTAATTACTCCTGTAAGTCCCTCTGGATAAGAGCGTCTGCTAAATGACAAAAATGTACAAATGTAATGCCAAGGGACTGACGTTGGATAGAACAGGGTTTCCTGTTGACCTTTGACCTCAGATCATATGACCCTCATGCCACTGCCTCTGGGCTCCCAGTGGTCCAACGCCGTGAGAGACGCTTCCACCTCTCCCAGAGGCAGCCCCTCATAATATACCTTCATCTTCTAAAACCTCCCACTCATGTATCCCTCAGAGGACCTCCAGTGCTCTCCTCCTCACTCTAATGTTCTACTCCAGCACACACCAAACTTTAAACAAATAAACAGTGGGGGTCTCGACCTGTCTGGGCTTGATTCTGATTGGCAGCTGTAATCAGCCCTGCTGGTTACCTCCGGCAATGGGATACATTTGAACCGGCCCTCCCAAAATTGTTGGCTTTAACGCCGCAACCTCTACCACTGAGGCAGATACCAGCGACAAACGATAACAGCTCTGCCACTGACCTTCAGTGCGTTCGGCCAGGATATTGTCTTTTGGAGTGTTACTGACACACAGAGCGGATCGCTCTTGCTGCGTGCACCATTTAGTGGTATTATTGTATAAACATGCCCTACTGGCTGCAGTTAAAACACAGTCTAGTGGGATCTTCTGGTCAACTCATGATCGGTAGTGGAAGGACACAGAGCTAAAATACATTTTCCACAAAAAAAAAAGGACCAATAGAAAGTGTGGTCCAATGCAGACGTGGCTGCTCAGAGTTTAACGGCCGTGGCTATGTTTAATTATTAGAGAGCCCGGACCAGGGAAATGGCTCATGTTTCTGGTTAAACACGCTAGCTCACTCCGCCCGCTACATGTACCATGTGTTGTGGGTTACAGGTCAGGCTGGGCTGGGGTTTCCTGTGTGGGTGAAGTGATCTCTTTTAGTGGCATGTGTAGCTAGTTTGTTTGGGTCTGGGGTGAGGACACATGTATGTGTGAACAGAGCACATTCAGGGAGGATCAAAAGGACATCGATTGTCTGTGGCTGGCCACATGCACCTGTCTCACCTCCCGGGAGAGGTCAAAGTTCACACCTGACAGGATCAGAGACAGTCTCATGCCAGACATCGCAAATCTCATGTTTTGGCTATCCTCAGCCAATGTTTTGAAAACTATCTGAGTAGTGTATCAGTACAGGTTTTTCTTTCAATAGTGAGTAATTAATGGAAAACCCTCATCTAAGGAGGGCTCTCAGTTTAACAGTGTAGTGGTTTATTGGGACTGGGGAATTGTCTGACAAATCAGATCCATGTATTTATGAAGTGTTGTTTGCTCTACTTTGTTTTGTTACTATTCACTCTCCCTGATTTTCCACTGTGATTACTCCCAAATAACTGCCTTTTTCAGAGCCAACTTTCAGAGAAATTGGTCATCATTGTCTTATTGTTCATTCAGACACCTGGCCTAGAACTTTAGAGCTACCTTTTTCTGATATGTGAGGAATTTAGAGTGGGTGGACCTGAGGGTGAATTATACAATTGTTATTTATACTTTATATTACCAATGACCTATGTTGATCTCCATATCTAATCAAACTAGGAGTTAGGGAAAGTACAAACAGTACTGTTCTTCAGCGTCCAGCTACAGTGAGCTCCCAAAGGATTGGGACTCTACTCCAGCAGTGCCTTGCAAAACTATTCATCCCCCTTGGCATTTTTCCTATTTTGTTGTATTACAACCTGTAATTTAAATTGATTTTTATTTGGATTTCATGTAATGGACATACACAAAATAGTCCAAATTGGTGAAGTGAAATGAAAAAAATAACTTGTTTCACAAAATAAATAACGGAAAAGTGGATGCGTGCATATGTATTCACCCCCTTTGCTATGAAGCCCCTAAATAATATCTGGTGCAACCAATTACCTTCAGAAGTCACATAATTAGACTGCACACAGGTGGACTTTATTTAAGTGTCACATGATCTGTCACATGATCTCAGTATATATACACCTGTTCTGAAAGGCCCCAGAGTCTGAAACACCACTAAGCAAGGGGCACCACCGAGCAAGCAGCACCATGAAGACCAAGGAGCTCTCCAAACAGGTCAGGGACAAAGTTGTGGAGAAGTACAGATCAGGGTTGGGTTATAAAAAAAATATATCCAACGCTTTGAACATCCTAAGGAGAATCTTTGAATCCATTATTAAAAAATGGCATCAAAACTATGAAATAACACATATGGAATCATGTAGTAACCAAAAAAGTGTTAAACAAATCTAAATATATTTGAGATTCTTCAAAGTAGCCACCCTTTGCCTTGATTACAGCTTTGCACTCTCTTGGCATTCTCTCAACCAGCTTCATCTGGAATGCTTTTCCAAGGAGTTCCCACATATGCTGAGCACTTGTTGGCTGCTTTTCCTTCACTCTGCAGACCAACTCATCCCAAACCATCTCAATTGGGTTGAGGTCAGGTGATTGTGGAGGCCAGGTCATCTGATGCAGCACTCCATCACTCTCCTTCTTGGTCAAATAGCCCTTACACAGCCTGGAGGTGTGTTTTGAGTCATTGTCCTGTTGAAAAACAAATGATAGTCCCACTAAACGCAAACCAGATGGGATGGCGTATCGCTGCAGAATGCTGTGGTAGCCATGCTGGTTAAGTTTGTCTTGAATTCAAAATAAATCACTGACAGTGTCACCAGCAAAGCACCATCACACCTCCTCCTCCATGCTTCACTGTGGAAACCACACGTGGAGATAATCTGTTCACCTACACTGCGTCTCACAAAGACAAGGCGGTTGGAACCAAAAATCTCACAGATTTCCACCGGTCTAATGTCCATTGCTCGTGTTTCTTGGCCCAAGCAAGTCTCTTCTTCTTATTAGTGTCCTTTAGTAGTGGTTTCTTTGCAGCAATTCGACCATGAAGGCCTGATTCACGCAGTCTCCTCTGAACAGTTGATGTTGAGGTGTGTCTTACTTGAACTCTATGAAGCATTTATTTGGGCTGCAATCTGAGGTGCAGTTAACTCTAATGAACTTATCCTCTGCACAGAGGTAACTCTGGGTCTTCCTTTCCTGTGGCGGTCCTCATGAGAGCCAGTTTCATCATAGCGCTTGATGGTTTTTGCGACTGCACTTGAAGAAACTTTAAACGTTCTTGAAATGTTCTGGATTGAATGACCTTCATGTCTTAAAGTAATAATGGACTGTCGTTTCTCTTTGCTTATTTGAGCTGTTCTTGCCATAATATGGACTTGGTCTTTTACCAAATAGGGCTATCTTCTGTATACCACCCCTTGTCACAACACAACTGATTGTCTCAAAGCATTAAGAAGGAAAGAAATTCCACAAATTAACTTTTAACAAGGCACACCTGTTATTTGAAATGCATTCCACGTGACTACCTCATGAAGCTGGTTGAGAGAATGCCAAGAGTGTGCAAAGCTGTCATCAAGGCAAAGGGTGGCTACTTTGAAGAATCTCAAATATAACATATTTTGATTTGTTTAACACTTTTTTGGTTACTACATGATTCCATATATGTTATTTCATAGTTTTGATGTCTTTACTATTACTCTACAATGTAGAAAATAGTAAAAATAAAGAAAAACCCTGGAATGAGTAGGTGTGTCCAAACTTCTGACTGGTACTGTAGGTGTTGAGAAACATATTATATTCTTATTTACAATAAAAGTGACTCCAAAATGAAACAATACATTATTTACCATTAATTTCAATTGGGCACAAAATAATCTGAAACACAACCAAAACAAACAGCAAATGCATCCAACAAATTTGAAGAGTCACAAGCTTAATGTTTAGTGTGTGCTATGAATACTTTTGGAGCTTTATCAAGGATTCCTGTTTTCTAAAAGGGAAACAAGTTTATATTCATTGAAGCGGCTGCATTCTCCATGCAAGAGGTTGTTGTTGAGGGCAAGAGTAATTTTACAGCTTGGCCCTTCCCAGCTCTTTTGTTGGTGTTTAATACGTTTGGCACGTACTGGCACTGGGGTCTGCATTAGACAGAGAAATTGATTTGTTTTTCCTCCCTCGTAAAGTGAGCGCTGGGGAGGCGTCCTGGGTTTCACTGCCTATTGTAGAGCTACATTTAGGCAAGCACTCTGTGAGGGGCTTCGAGGGTCGACTGGCCAGGCATTCAGGAGGGGAAGCACTCCCATCGCCCCTCAATGTCTCTCCTAGGCCAATTGTGCGCCGCCCCATGTGTCTCTCGGTCGCGGCCGGCTGCGACAGAGCCTGGACTCGAACCAGGATCTCTAGTGGCACAGCTAGCACTGTGATGCAGTGCCTTAGACCACTGCGCCACTCGGGAGGCCCCGGACTTGGTTATTCTGCCAAGTGGATGGAGCGGGTTTAGTCAGTCGTGACCCCCAGACATGCAGCTCAACAGGATTCGATTGTCCCAAATAGACTGAAACAGGGATATATTTTTATCTGATTATTTTTTTTCAGTCCAGATTGTAACTTGGTTGTATAATAAGGTGACCAGATGTCCCTTATTTCCCGGGGACAGTCCCTGATTTTGGTGGCCTGTCCCCGGCTAGAGCTGTCCCTGGAAATGTCCCTGATTAGCCCTCAGAAAGACAAAAGCAATTCTGAAGTTAAATTGAGGCTGATATTTCAATAATGAAATGCTGTATCCAATCAGATTTGCATGTAAAATGTAAGTCTATCGCTGTACCCAACTCGTTTGCTCCCCAATTTTAATTTCCAAAATCTGGTCACCTTATTGCATAATCAATTTTTTATGGATAGGAAAAAGGCTTTGAAAAGTTGTCCGATTGTGCACTTATGATCAAAAAGCACAGTCTGTTTCTCAAAGGTTGCTTTATGGAGTTTCAATAAGAAACTAGCCCTTTTTTCTCATACTTATGAAATATAGTTCCCTTAAATACATTTGGCTTGTTTTTATTCCCTTTCCATTCCGTACTACAAAGGGGCTTTGCCCACTTCTTTTATCCCATCGCAGTAAAACTGTTATTGGTTGGAGTGGCTAATTAGTGGAGAGGAAAAGAGATTCACAGTTTGTGTGCTCTCTTTGAAAGCCTTCCAACCCTTATTTATGTGGAGCCGGTGTGATGGGGGCATGGGCCCCTTGTTGAACTGGATTAAATCACTGTGTGAATGTTTGAATACCAACATAAGCAAAATGTGGAACTCTGTGTGAATATTTGGATATAAATGTGTAGAGTTATCCATATGTGAATGTTTGAATCTCAACGCAAGTTAGGATTATCAGAGCACAGCAGCTGTGGATGGAGGAGAGATGTTCCTGTTGTCATATGACCTTGTCCCCTTGGTGACTTCAAGCACAATGGCATCAGTAATGTCTTATCATAATGAGTCTCATGTTATTCATGAGCACCATCTCAGTGGCATCAGCAAAGCATGCCCTTTCATTGGCCATTTAAAACCATGTTATGATATACCATTCTTTCCATGTTCTATTTTTTAAATGAGTTGGGCATCACGTGACCTTCTCTTACACACCTGCTGTGACCAAGTTGACACCTGCCCCCTTTAAAGTCCCCTCACCTCCACTGCTATTGTACCTACAGGTAGCTACCAAAATAAAGGAAACACCAACATAAAGTGTCTTAAGCCTTAACCCCACTCGACAGAATTGGCCTATATGGATAGCGCTGAATAGAAATGTTTCTTACAGAATAAATATGAAATGCATAAGCATGGTAGCAATTGAAAGGGAACAGTTTGATTATCATTATGGGGAAAGTATTAGACCAAAGTTGAGGACACAACAGTTCACCTGGCACAAGACTGAATACAAACATTACACTTGATTTTATGTGCATTTTATATTTACTGTACTTTTCACTGCATTTGTTAATAACAACATCTGCAAATAGTCTGGACACATTCAGTAATATTAAAATAATATTCCTGGAAAATGTGGGGTAGCTGCAACAACTTTTTTTTTTTTACAAGGGTTTGAGTACGAGGACTAACTGGTGTCTCCAAGTGGCCACACACCCCTCACGTGTGCACAGTTTTGAAGGAATGTAAATGAACTTTTATGACTCGAAGAGTGTTTACTCCTGAGGTACTGACCTGTTGCACCCTCTACAACCACTGTGATTATTATTTGACCCTGCTGGTCATCTATGAACGTTTGAACATCTTGAAGAACAATCTGGCCTTAATGCCATGTACTCTTATAATCTCCACCCAGCACAGCCAGAAGAGGACTGGCCACCCCTCAGAGCCTGGTTCCTCTCTAGGTTTCTTCTTAGGTTCCTGCCTTTCTAGAGAGTTTTTCCTAGCCACCATGCTTCTACATCTGTATTGCTTGCTGTTTGGAGTTTTAGGCTGGGTTTCTGTATAGCACTTTGTGACATCTGCTGATGTAAAAAGGCCTTTATAAATACATTTGATTGATTGATTGATTGTTCAACTATAAGGTGCTTTTTTTTTAGCTCTCCTAGCTGTGCCGTTGAGGATCTAGAGCAAGCACACTTGTAGTTGTTTTGTTTGGAACACAGCCCTGCATCCCTGCCATCACATAATTACCAAAAAACGGCCCATTATAAATCACAATTTGGGTCAGGTAGGCATAATTTGAAAGCTTGCTCTATTGCCAACATGACTAGCTAAGTTATAAGATAGAATCTTACAGTGTTAGGCTTTCACAGGGCAATTTAGATAAACTGATCGTAATTTTGGTGCTCATAGAAAGGAGTTGTGCATTCAGGTGCGTGTTCCGCTTCAAATTTTCTTCACAGTAGACAAACAGGCTCATTCTGTTCAGAACAACCCAGGAAATGACGCCATGTCATCCTGTAACTGTACATCAAACATAGTGATCATAAACGTTGACACTGTATGTGACATGAGTTTTATGATATGAAAATGTTAAGTACACATTTGGCTTTCTTTTATGACATCAAAGCGGTATTTATTATAATCCTAAACGTCTCATCTTTCCAAATACATCAAGTTCTCTAGAATGTACAGCATTTCCCTCACTCAGAGAACAAACAATTTGCAAAAATTACCCAATTAGCGGGAAGGATGAGGGCAACTTCTTATCGTGTGCAGTGCTCAAGTTCAGAACAGCTGTCAGTCAAAACCCATACAGCGCTGTGAAGCGCAGAGCCTGAGCGCTGACGTCATTTATAGCATGCTACTGTACAGCTACTGCGGTCCAATTTTAGGCGCTTGTCAGTGCCCAAATCTGCCATTTTCAACCCATTTATGGGTATGAGTGTAAAGGGTTAATAGGGTGTTGGGCCACAATGAGCCAGAACAGCTTCAACGCATCTTGGCATAGATTCTGTAAATGTCTGGAACCCATCATTTGGTATTTTGTTGATGGTGGTGTTAAACGCTGCGTAAGGTGCCTCTCCATAATCTCCCATAGGGGACGGATCTAAATGTACAGAATGGTTACCTGAAGGAAAATGGGGGAGGGTCATGCTCTTTCAATTTCAGTCAAGGGGAGGGTTTAGTGTTTTTTTAATCTAGTCCAGGGGAAGGTAATGTCATTTGTAATTGATGAAAAGTCAATATTTCTCAGTGTTTTAGAATTAGTTTCTTATTAGGCTATATATCGATGTGTGCCCGATGCCGCCCTTCATCTCTGATTCTCCGCTGGGTGCGCAATATCAATTGTGTCTATAGCCTATTTGGTGTGGTCTCAATCAAATGATCCTTAGCCTATAGGCTACGAAGTGCACGCTCTGAGAAGCACAGAGCAAAGTTACAGTGCCTTCGGAAAGTATTCAGAGCCCTCAACCCTTTACCAAATGTTACGTTACAACCTTATTCTAAAATTGATTAAATTGTTTTTTTCCCTCATCAATCTACGCACAATAACCCATAATGACAAAGCAAAAAACGTTTTTGTAGAAATGTTTACTAATTTATAAATAAACAAAAACTGAAATCACATTTACATAAGTATTCAGACCCTTTACTCAGTACTTTGTTGAAGCACCTTTGGCAGCGATTACAGCCTGGAGTCTTCTTGTGTGTGACTCTACAAGCTTGGCACACCTGTATTTGGGGAGTTTCTCCCATTCTTCTCTGCAGATCCTCTCAAGCTCTGTCAGGTTGGATGGGGGGGGAGTGTTGCGGCACAGCTATTTTCAGGTCTCTCCAGAGATGTTCGATCGGATTCAATTCCGGGCTCTGGCTGGGCCACTGCGTTGTCCATGCTGTGTGTTTAGGGTCGTTGTCCTGTTGGAAGGTGAACCTTCACCCCAGTCTGAAGTCCTGAGTGCTCTGGAGCAGGTTTTCATCAAGGATCTCTCTGTACTTTGCTCTGTTCATCTTTCCCTCGATCCTGACTAGTCTCCCAGTCCCTGCCGCTGAAAAACATCCCTCAGCATGATGCTGCCACCACCATGCTTCACCGTAGTGATGGTGCCAGGTTTCCTCCAGATGTGATGCTTGGCATTCAGGCCAAAGAGTTCAATCTTGGTTTCATCAGACCAGAGAATCTTGTTTCGCATGGACTGAGAGTCTTTAGGTGCCTTTTGGCAAACTCCAAGCGGGCTGTCATGTGCCTTTTACTGAGGAGTGGCTTCCATCTGGCCACTCTACCATAAAGACCTGATTGGTGGAGTGCTGCAGAGATGGTTGTCCTTCTGGAAGGTTCTCCCATCTCCACAGAGGAACTCTAGAGCTATGTCAGAGTGACCATTGGGTTCTTGGTCACCTCCCTGACCAAGGCCCTTCTCCCCCGATTGCTCAGTTTGGCCGGACGGCCAGCTCTAGGAAGAGTCTTGGTCGTTCCAAACTTCTTCCATTTAAGAATGATGGAGGCCACTGTGTTCTTGGGGACCATCAATGCTGCAAAAAAATGTTGGTACCCTTCCCCAGATCTGTGCCTCGTCACAAGCCTGTCTCGGAGCTCTACGGACAATTCCTTTGACCTCGATGGCTTGGTTTTTTCTGACATGCACTGTCAACTGTGGGACCTTATATAGACAGGTGTGTGCCTTTCCAAATCATGTCCAATCAATTTCATTTGCCAGAGGTGGTCTCCAATGAAGTTGTAGAAACATGAAGGATGATCAATGGAAATAGGATGCACCTGAGCTCAATTTTGAGTCTCATAGCAAAGGGTCTGAATACTTATGTAAATAAGGTATCTGTTTTTTATTTTCAGTAAATTTGCAACAATTTCTAAAAACCTGTTTTCGCATTGTCATTATGGGGTATTGTGTGTAGATTCATGAGGATCATTATTTTTTTAATCCATTTTAGAATAAGGCTGTAACGTAACAAAGTGTGGAAAGAGTCACGGGGTCTGAATACTTTCCGAAGGCACTGTATATTTCTAAGATAGCTGTTGGGATGGTGTAAATATGGGATGGTGTAAATAAAACTAGGCTGCATTACACACTGCAATGGATATTCCAACCCTGTGCCCCGGCCTGCTCTGCTCTTGCTGATCAAACAAGTTTGTGTGTGCTGCTTAACCAATGGCTGTGCTGTGTAGGGCTACGGTGCAAGTTCAGGAGGAGAGTCAAAGGTTTATTCCAAAAATAATTGTTGATAAGGCCTAGACCAAAAAATGCACTCTCTTGAGCGTGGACTAGCCTATAGACTGAAAAGATTTGCAATGGGTCCCCAGATCCTCAAAACGTTATACAGCTGCACCATCGAGAGCATCCTGACCTGTTGCATCACCACCTGGTATGGCAACTGCTCGGCATCCGAACGTAAGGCGCTGCAGAGAGTACTGCGTACAGCCCAGTACATCAAGCTTCCTGCCATCCAGGACTTAAATTCAGCAAAAAAAGAAATATTTCAGGACCCTGTCTTTCAAAGATATTTCATAAAAATCCAAATAACTTCACAGATCTTCATTGTAAAGAGTTTAAACACTGTTTCCCATGCTTGTTCAATGAACCATAAACAATTAATGAACATGCACCTGTGGAACGGACGTTAAGACACTAACAGCTTACAGACGGTAGGCAATTAAGGTCAGTTATGAAAACTTAGGGACACTAAAAGAGGCCTTTCTACTGTCTCTGAAAAACACCAAAAGAAAGATGCCCAGGGTCCCTGCTCATCTGCGTGAACGTGCCTTAGGTATGCTGCAAGGAGGCATGAGGACTGCAGATGTGGCCAGGGCAATAAATTGCAATGTCCGTACTGTGAGGTGCTTAAGGCAGCGCTACAGGGAGACAGGATGGACAGCTGATCGTCCACGCAGTGGCAGACCACGTGTAACAACACCTGCACAGGATCGGTACATCCGAACATCACACCTGCGGGACAGGTACAGGATGGCAACAACAACTGCCGGAGTTACACCAGGAACGCACAATCCCTCCATCAGTGCTCAGACTGTCCGCAATAGGCTGAGAGAGGCTGGACAGAGGGCTTGTAGGCCTGTTGTAAGGCAGGTCCTCACCAGACATCACCGGCAACAACGTCGCCTATTGGCACAAAACCACCGTCGCTGGACCAGACAGGACTGGCAAAAAGTGCTCTTAACTGATGAGTCACGGTTTTGTCTCACCAGGGGTGATGGTTGGATTCACGTTTATCATCGAAGGAATGAGCATTACACCGAGGCCTGTACTCTGGAGCGGGATCGATTTGGAGGTGGAGGGTCCGTCATGGTCTGGGGCGGTGTGTCACAGCATCATCGGACTGAGCTTGTTGTCATTGCAGGCAATCTCAATGCTGTGCTTTACAGGGAAGACATCCTCCTCCCTCATGTGGTACCCTTCCTACAGGCTCATCCTGACATGACCCTCCAGCATGACAATGCCACCAGCCATACTGCTTGTTCTATGCGTGATTTCCTGCAAGACAGGAATGTCAGTGTTCTGCCATGGCCAGCGAAGAGCCTGGATCTCAATCTCATTGAGCACGTCTGGGACTTGTTGGATCGGAGGGTGAGGGCTAGGGCCATTCCCCCCAGAAATGTCCTGGAACTTGCAGGTGCCTTGGTGGAAGAGTGGGGTAACATCTCACAGCAAGAACTGGCAAATGTGGTGCAGTCCATGAGGAGGAGATGCACTGCAGTACTTAATGCAGCCGGTGGCCACACCAGATACTGACTCTTACTTTTGATTTTGACCCCCCCTTTGTTCAGGGACACATTATTCAATTTCTGTTAGTCACATGTCTGTGGAACTTGTTCAGTTAATGTCTCAGTTGTTGAATCTTGTTATGCTCATACAAATATTTACACATGTTAAGTTTGCTGAAAATAAACGCAGTTGACAGTGAGAGGACGTTTCTTTTATTGCTGAGTTTATATACTAGGCGGTGTCAGAGGAAGGCCCAAAAAATGGTCAAAGACTCCAGTCACCCAAAGCCATAGAATGTTCTCTCTGCTACCGGATGGCAAGCGGTACCGGAGCGCCAAGTCTAGGTCCAAAAGGCTCCTTAACAGCTTCTAACCCCATGCCGTAAGCCTACTGAACAAGTAATTAAATGGCCACCTGAACTATTTACATTGACCTCGACTAACCTGTACCCCAACCCATTGACTCGGTAGCGGTACCCCCTGTATATAGCCTTATTGTTATTTTATTGTGTTACTTTTTAATTTTTTACTTTAGTTTATTTAGTAAATATTGAACTGCATTGTCGGTTAAGGGCTTGTAAGTAAGCATTTCATGGTAAGGTCTACACCTGTTGTATTCGGCGCATGTGACAAATAAAATGTGATTTGATAGCCTATGTTCTGTTCAAATTGAGAAGGAGAGCGCAAAATGAGAAGAACCGGATGTCAACATTGATAGCTTGCTACTACTATAACTGATTTGATTAAAAACAATATGTTTCTTGCCCATGATCTATTTATCAGAGTTATAGACCTCACAATAAGCCAGATTTTAGTAATTTACATTGTTGTGTTGAACCTTGAAGCAGCAGCCGCGGCACAATCAATCAGAAATGGACAGCTCATGGTGCTGAAAGTAGGCATAATTCATTTCAACCGTCTACATTTTAATTAGACTTTACTAACAGCCTATTTCCTACTATTTAAGAAATAAGAGGTAGGCCTACCTGTTTGACAGATGAAATTAGGCTATAGGCTGCTGTATTAATAGATTTGTTGGTCAATTCCTCCACCCACCATGCACTCTTTAAAACGCCTACCTCCGTGTCAGTGAAGGGCTGTTAAGTTAAAACCAAGACTCGAATTGAGGGGGTATGAGAGGGTATGCCATAGGCCTACCTTTAATTTTTTTTAAATGGTTAAAAAGCACAGGTCTACCCCTTGTTAGCTTAAGATTTGGAAGAAAATAAAACGGATCCGATTATATAAAGTTATCTATAACAGCAGTTTGGTCCGCGATGCTTTATGCTAGAATCAAGCTGTAAAATACCCGGGAAAGATGTGACTTCGATGCATATGGGGATATAAATGGGAAGTAATCTAATTATGTCGTTATCAATTGATTAAGCTATTAACTTTCTGTACAATAGATGTTTAAACCAAGACAGCTTTTAGGGAAACACATGTGACCTTCTCTCGCTGGGTTAAGCCACAGAAGAAAAGTAGTTAAAGCTTCAATTTTTCTGTGTCGGTAGACCTACTCTGTCTGGTGTGGAAGTACAATGCTCAGATTCCTAATGACGTCTCAGATTTAATTATTTGCAAACAGCGACAGTTTCACGCAAACAAGACACTGATTTGGCATTGGAGAAATATGATAAGTAGAACACATAGGCCTATCTCTCTGTCCCTTCTTAGACTGTAATTTCGGTATTTGTGTGGTATTAAAAAAAGACTCTGCTAATATGTAACATTATGTAGAATTGCATGAAATAGTTATCAAAGGCAATTTTTTCTCTGACCTGCAAATATGATAGATTCAAGTAATGCTTTTACTATAAAGAAGATATTTCCACCCCTACTCTTGTCCACGGTGGTCTGTGAACCTACAACCTTCTAGCCCGCAGCCCTGTGCACTATAAAAATGTCGGCATTGCCATGTAATGCTTACATGACGATGAACAGCTTCTAAACTCCATATCTAAGGCTCTAGTCTGTCCAAGAAGTGAGGGTAAATGGTAGACATGTTCTCTGCTATCCACTTTGTTTTAATGATTATTTTGGGTATAGGGGAGGGTCACTTTTCTTTTAAGCGTTCAGGGAGGGTTTAGGTAAAATAAATGAGGGCCATCCATTTTCCCCGTCATCCCCGTCATCGCTCGGCACTTTCTGTTGAACACGGAATGAGGGAGAGCTCAGTTTGTAGTTTTGGAAAGTTTGTTTTGAAAGTCTATTGAAAAAGTTGGGTTACTAGCTAGCTGCCGTTTGAGTTTGGATCCCGCGATGCAGTTGGAATCAGTTGCTGGGTTCGCTACTATCTGTCCAGTGATCCTACCGACCAAGGCCGGGTCTGAGGAGCTGTTTGGCGTAGCAGCTAGCGGGGTTTTCTTGAGGGATTGAACACAGTCTGCGACGAGGTTAGTCGTGGCTGGGACCACGGATTGTCCCGGGCTTGTGGCTGTCTAGACCCCTTCTATTTGTTGTTTTCAGTCTTCCCTGCAACCTGCCCTGTCTGGAACTGCGAGGAGTAACAGCGTATCCTACGTTGCTACCATGACAAAGACCAAAGCCCGCGGGAGTACCTTTGAGGACAGTGCTGTCTCTCTATCACAGGTGAAGAATCTTTTAAAGAACAAAAATAGTTCTACAAGCAGTTGTTACAACAACAAGAAAATAGATTCAAGTGTTTTGTCAAAATACTGGTGGAGTCAACTAATAAAATAATGGACAACCTGTCCAGAGAGGTCCAGGACATGAAAAACAGTTTGCAGTTCTCCCAGGGACTGCTCGATGTGTTTTTAAACAGAATAATGGAAAGATGACAGAAATCTGTAAGTCATTGAGAGAGGACTTCAGTTCTGTATGTGAAAAACAATGACGGAGATATCTGATTATCAAGGCGGAACAACATGGTTGTGGACGGAATTGCAGAATCTCCACGTGAGATGTGGACGGAGTCTGAGGACAAAGTGAGGGAAATTATCTCTGAGAAACTGAAGATTGACCACAGGAAGATTGAGGTGGAGCGTGCCCACAGGACTGGAAAACCCACCACCGGCCCAGGTGACCAGTCCAGGCCAATAGTGGTCAAGTTCCTGAGGTTCAAGGACAAGGTAGCTGTTCTGGAAAGATCCAAGAACTTGAGAGGAACATATATCTTCCTCAACAAGGACTATCCTGAAGCTGTGCGCCAGAAGAGGAAAGAACTTATCCCAGCCATGAAAGCTGCCAAAGCACGTAGGGACATAACATGCTCATTGTCCACCCTCCCTCCCAAAAGCCTGGAAGGGATGAGAGAGCCAAGCCTATGGGTTCGTAGCTTCAACCCCCCAGCGCGCACACACACACACACACACCAACTGATTAATGGACTGCTGAATGCTTATGGGGGAGGTGTTGCTGTATATATTCAAAGCCATATCCCTGTAATGCTTGGAGAAGATCTTATGTCAAGTGTTATGGAAGTGCACTTGATGAATTTATGAAATTGCTTCTTCCAATTATTGATAAACATGCACCTGTTAAGACACTGACTGTTAGAACTGTTAAGGCTCCATGGATTGATGAGGAATTTAAAAACGGTATGGTTGAAAGAGATGGGGCAAAAGGAGTGGCTAATACACTATATGACCAAAAGTATGTGGAAACCTGCTTGTCAAACATCTTATTCCAGAATCATGGGCATTATTATGGAGTTGGTCCCCCCCTTTGCTCATATAACATCCTCCACTCTTCTGGGAAGGCTTTCCACTAGATGTTGGACATTGCTGCGGGGACTTGCTTCCATTCAGCCACAAGAGCATTAGTGAGGTCGGGCACTGATGTTGGGCGATTAGGCCTTGCTCGCAGTCGGCGTTCCAATTCATCTCAAAGGTGTTCAATGGGGATAAGGTCAGGGCTCTATGCAGGCCAGTCAAGTTCATCCACACAGATCTCAACAAACCATTTCTGTATGGACCTTGCTTTGTGCATGGGGCATTGTCATGCTGAAACAGAAAAGGGCCTTCCCCAAACTTGGCCACAAAGTTGGAAGCACAGAATCGTCTAGAATGTCATTGTATGCTGTAGCGTTAACATTTCCCTTCAATGGAACTAAGGGGCCTAGCCCGAACATGAAAAACAGCCCCAGACCATTATTGCTCCTCCACCAAACTTTACAGTTGGCACTATGTATTCGGGCAGGTAGTGTTCTCCGGCATCCGCCAAACCCAGATTCGTCTGTCGGACTGCCAGATGGTGAAGCGTGATTCATCACTCCAGAGAACTTGTTTCCACTGCTCCAGAGTCCAATGGCACAAGCTTTACACCACTCCAGACGACGCTTGGCATTTTGCATGGTGATCTTAGGCTTGTGTGCGGCAGCTTGGCCCTGGAAACCAATTTCATGAAGCTCCCGACAAAGTTATTGTGCTGACGTTGCTTCCAGAGGCAGTTTGGAACTCGGTAGTGAGTGTTGCAACCGACGACAGACGATTGTTACGCGCTACACGATTCAGCACTCGGTGGTCCCGTTCTGTGGGCCTACCACTTCGCGGCTGAGCCGTTGTTGCTCCTAGACGTTTCACTTCACAATAACAGCACTTACAGTTGACCTGGGCAGCTCTAGCAGGGCAGAAATTTGACGAACTGCCTTGTTGGAAAGGTGGCATCCTATGACGGTCCCACGTTGAAAGTCACTGAGCTCTTCAGTAAGGCCATTCTAGTGCCAATGTTTGTCTATGGAGATTGCATGGATGTGTGCTCGATTTTATATGTCAGCAATTGGTGTGGCTGAAATTGCCGAATCCACTAATTTGAAGGGGTGTCCACATACTTTTGTATTTATAGTGTAAGTCTGGCTGTACATCTGACTGGCTGACTTATTGCAAACTAAACTCAACAAAAAGAAGAAGAAACTGTATTATAAAGCCAAGATCAATGATATAAAGAATGATATATTTTTTTTAATGGAGTACTTTAAATGAAATTATGGGAAGAAAGACAAATTCAACTCCATCTTTCATGGAATCAAATGGCTTATTCATCACAAAACCATTTGATGTTGGCAATTATTTTTATGATGACTTTATTGTCAAAGTCGGCAAACTTAGGCAGGAAATGCCAACAACCAACAGTGAGCCATCGTACTCATGCATAAAAAAACAAATAATGAAAGAAAAGCATTGCAAGTTTGAATTTTGTAAGGTTAGTGTGGGAGAGGTGGAAAGGGAACTCAACATGTAGTGCACTGACACAAATGACTGATGATTGGTTGTAATGATGGGGAGAGGTCTGTCAGTAATAAAGAGATGCTCTGGTTTTTGACACCACACTCCACACAGCAAGTCCTGCAGGCTCTAGTTTCATCTTATCTTGATTATTGTCCAGTCATATGGTCAAGTGCTGCCTAGAAATACCTAGTTAAGCTGCAGCTGGCACAGAACAGAGCGACTTGTCTTGCTCTTCATTGTAATCAGAGGGCTAATATTAATACCATGCATGCCAGTCTCTCTTGGCTAAGTGTTGAGGAAAGACTGACTGTGTCACTTCTTGTTTTTATAAGAAATATTAATGTGTAGGACATTCCAAATTGTTTGAATAGTCAACTTACACACAGCACTGACACACACACTTACCCCACCAGACATGCCACCAGTGGTCTTTTCACAGTCCCCAGGTCCAGAACAAATTCAAGGAAACATACAGTATTATACAGAGCCATGAGTGCATGGAACTCCCTTCCATCTTATATAGTGCAAGTGAACAGCAAACCTGGTTTCAAAAAACAAATAAAGCAACACTTCAAGGCACAACGCCTCTCCCCCATGTGACCTACTTGTTGTGTGTATGTACTGACGTACAGCCTTCGGAAAGTATTCAGACCCCTTGACTTTTTCCACATTTTGTTACAATACAGCCTTATTCAAAAATGGAGAAAAAAAAACAATAATCCTCAGCAATCTACACACAATACTCCATATTGACAAAGTGAAAACAGGTTTTTAGACATTTTTGCAAATGTATAAAAACCCTAAAACAGAAATACCTTATTTACATAATATTCAGACCCTTCACTATATGAGACTCGAAATTGAGCTAAGGTGCATCCTGTTTCCATTGATCATCATTGAGATGTTTCTACAACTTGATTAGAGTCCACCTGTGGTAAATTCAATTGATTGGACATTATTTGGAAAGGCACACACCTGTCTATATTAGGTCCCACAGTTGACAGTGCATGTCAGAGCAAAAACCAGGCCATGAGGTCAAAGGAATTGTCCGTAGTGCTCCGAGACAGGATTGTGTCGAGGCACAGATCTGGGGAAGCGTACCAAAACATTTCTGCAGCATTGAAGGTCCCCAAGAACAAAGTGGCCTCCATCATTCTTAAATGGAAGAAGTTTGGAACCACCAAGACTCTTCCTAGAGCTGGGCGCCCGGCCAAACTGAGCAATCGGGGGAGAAGGGCCTTGGTCAGGGAGGTGACCAAGAACCCGATGGTCACTCTGACAGAGCTCCAGAGTTCCTCTATGGAGATGGGAGAACCTTCCGGAAGGACAACCATCTCTGCAGCACTCCACCAATCAGGTCTTTATGGTAGAGTGGCCAGACGGAACCCACTCTTCAGTAAAAGGCACATGACAGCACGCTTGGAGTTTGCCAAAAAGCACCTAAAGACTCTCAGACCATGAGAAACAAGATTCTCTGGTCTGATGAAACCAAGATTGAACTCTTTGGCCTGAATGCCAAGCGTCACATCTGGAGGAAACTTGGCATCATCCCTACGGTGAAGCATGGTGGTGGGATGTTTTTCAGCGGCAGGGACTGGGAGACTAGTCAGGATCGAGGGAAAGATGAACTGAGAAAAGTTCCGAGAGATCCTTAATGAAAACCTGCTGCAGAGCGCTCAGGACCTCAGACTGGGGCAAAGATTAACCTTCCAACAGGACAATGACCCTAAGCACACAGCCAAGACAACGCAGGAGTGGCTTCGGGACAAGTCTCTGAATGTCCTTGAGTGGCCCAGCCAGAGACCTGAAAATAGCTGTGCAGCAACGCTCCCCATCCAACCTGACAGAGCTGGAGAGGATCTACAGAGAAGAATGGGAGAAACTCCCCAAATACAGATGTGCCAAGCTTGTAGCGTCATACCCAAGAAGACTCGATGCTGTAATCACTGCCAAAGGTGCTTCAACAAAGTACTAAGTAAAGGGTCTGAATACTTATGTAAATGTGATTTCAGTTTTTTTATAAATTAGCAAACTTTTTTTTTTTTAACTGTTTTTGCTTTGTCAATATGGGGTATTGTGTGTAGATTGATGAGGGGAAAAAAAACAATTTAATCAATTTTAGAATAAGGCTGTAACAAAATGTGGAAAAAGTCAAGGGGTCTGAATACTTTCCGTAGGCACTGTATGTGTAACTGATAGATGCGCACGCACACACACACACACACACACACACACACTACATGTTAATGTTTTTAAATGTATGTCAATTGTAAAGGATTTTGTCTGTAATGTATTTTTCGTTATGTGTCGGACCCCAGTAAGACTAGCTGTCGCCATTGGCGTCGGCTAATGGGGATCCTAATAAATCAAATTAAATGTAACCCTTATTATGAATAACTTCACTCCCTAAGTGTTCAATTGGTTTGAGATCTGGTGACTGAGGCGGCCATTGCATATGGTTTACATCATTTTCATGCTCATCAAACCATTCAGTGACCACCCCATGCCCTGTGGAAGTGGGGAATTGTCATCCTATGGGGGCATAGCCATGGTAGCAAAAATAGTAGCCAAAATAATGGCCTGCCCAGCATTTTTTATACATGACCCTAAGCATGATGGGATGTTAATTGCTTAATTAACTCAGGGACCACACCTGTGTGTAAGCACCTGGTTTCAATATTCTTTGGATCCCTAATTTACTAAAGTGTTTCCATTATTTTTGTAGTTACCTGTATCTCTCTGACCTCGCCTTGCTCAGATAGTCATCCAAATCTGCAAGCTTGTCATGCCTTCTCCCCTCCTCCTGATTCTCACTTACACCTGCTGTTTTTTCTCCACTTATAGAAAAAGTCAGATGAAGTGAGTAGGAACGAGAAGTAGAGTAAGGTGATGCCTCATCTCCATTCACAAAATGCCCCAATTACCGTATACTCTCTCGACTCCCCTTACAGATACAGAAAAACTGTAGTCAGCTGCATTTCAGCACGGCTTTGTGTGTAGCATTAGCACCCTGAAACAAGATGTTCTATGTGGAAATCACAGGGGACGTTTGTACTGACACAAAATGATCAAATTATTAAACTCTGAATGGACCACTGCATTAAGTCTTGTTACCCATGGGATTCACTGCGAGTTCATTCCAGTACAACGCTTAACGAGATTCTTAGATTCATAGATTTGTTCGCTTATGTTCTTGATGTATGAGTGTCGCCGTGATCAAATCGCTCAAGTGCTGTAATGTACGGACCACATGCCCGATACAGGTAATATCAATAGATTTGAATGGGCAATTTAAGTTAGCCTAAAAGCCCTGTTGAACTTGTCATTTTTTGGAAATCCTTCCAAAGGACTAGCCATTTTTGCCCTTGACTTGAGAATGTGAATTGTCTATTGAGACAAATTGAATTAAAAAAAGAGGGTTATGAATCAGGTTTACTGACATTTCTGACTAAACTAAATTGTTTTCATTCTTATGAATATATGAGATCCAGAGAAAGTAGAGGCTGAAAACCCTTATTCATGTCCAAGGGCGAAGATTCGGCTCTCCTTTCTTTTGCCCCTACCTTGTAGGACACCTTTAAAGGAAAGAGGATGACCAGGAAAACTCCTTATGAAAAAGGGTGATTGCAAAGAAATGGCCCTGATTCCACCCTGACTCCAATTAAGTACACTGCCACTGTCACATTTCTGACCTGATCTGGTGAATCTGATCACCAACAGGCAATGGGATTTAATTATGTTTAGCTGTGTCCCATTCTAAATGGAAATGCAATCAAAATATAATATACACAACACGAGTGTCTGCATGAATCAGCTGCATTTCCATGACTGCGGAGCCTAGTGTTGATTAGAGAGGGAGAGTTTAAAGACAGATCTGATTGCTATGCTGTCTGGTTATAAGAAGCAGTATGTGAAATTTAGCTGCTGGGAAGAGGAGGGGTCAGACCTCTACTGAACCTAGGGGTTCAACAGTTTGTCTCTTAAGTCATGGACACTGTCACTGACTGATACTGCGTGAGTCCCTCTTGTTCAATGCCTGGGCAGAGAAGAAAATCCTTGATTTTCTTTTATAATAGATGGATAGCCATGTCTTTGCATGGATTGTCTTCCCAATGTCATTGCTGGTGGAAAGGAACATTTGACAATGGCTGTCTCCACACCATGCCTCCCTCCACAAGCTTCCTCTGCCAGATCAGGCTGCATGGCCTGTCACAATGGAGTCCCTGGGCAGGATGAGGGGAGCAGCCAAATTCTCTCCTCTGATCCTATTGATGGCTGAGCTTAGCTCTAATTGAGGAGGTGCTCAATTAGAGCTAAGATCAGCACAGAGCCGATTCCAACCTGCCCGCTTCCCTCCAGCTCCAACTCAGAGCACAGTCTGAAAAACATTTTATTATTAACATTTTATTTTTTGAGGAATGTCCTCAATGTCAATGAGGAGTGGTTTGTGGAGAAGGAAGCATCCAGACAATTTAGAAAATTAAGTAAGACTTAGTTAGAAGGAGATGCACTGACACGCACAGAGCTACCGATTAATGGACTGGATTGGCCAACCACAGCCAATCTAGTCCATTAATCAGTAGCTCTGTGTGTGTCAGTGCATCTCCCTCTAAAAGCTGCATGTGTCTTACTTTACCAGGGTAAATGCTGAACAACCCATCCATGTCGCCTGAGTCTGTTTTATGGAGGGGTAGAGTACAGGCTGTTTGTTTGTGTTTTGTTATATTGTTACGATGGTTGACATTTCCAGTGGATTGTTAATAGGCAGGAGGGTGTGGAGTGGAGAGGCTTTTCACATTCACAGGGATCGCCTTCAGTCACATGACCAGGCTCTTTGTGGCCGCTGAAGGACGCTACTCAAAGCAAATAAACAGCTTGTGAATCTCTCTCAATTAAAAACACATGCTTTGTTTATGTAGTGTGTGTCTGTCTGCCTGCATGGGTGTGTCAGACAGAGTACATTTTACACAATATGGTTGATGTTTCCTCTTGTATCTAAGAACGCAGTTTAGAATAATATTCCCAATTCAAATATTGCATCTAGATTGTCATTTAGCAGACACTTTTATCCAGAGCGATTTACAGTAGCAATTAGGGTTAAGTGTCTTGGTCAAGGGCACAGCGGCAGATTTTTCAGCTAGTCGGCTCGGGGATTCAAACTAGTGAGCTTTCGGTTACTGGCCCAATTCTAGGCTACCAGCGGCCCCATATTCAACAGCCATTGAATTAGGAAGTCTGAATACATGTTTTGTATTAGCATAACTGTCCTCTGTATGCGTTACTGTGCATATTTTGACAGCAAGATAAACCCCTCCACATCAATAACCCTCAAAGCATGATCTCCATGTTCACAAGATTTATTGAGTTGAAACAGCGTGAAACTGAAACACAAAGACAACAATGTCTGCATGAGACAATGTAATCTGTCCTAAAATAATACAAACTAGATATGAACGTAATCTGATATTTTGCTCACACTGACAACTAGCAAAAGCTAGGCTAACATACCGTAGCAATTAAGCTAGTGCTGTCGATCTATTCCACAAAGTAAACATACACATCCAAATTCTACAAATAATGCTCTGAAATGAAAGATGTATGCAAAAGGAAATAAAATACTCACTGACAAAGCTTCTTAAGGCATACAACGTAAAGGATGGATGAAGATTGTAAGCAGACAACTGAAACAGAGCACTCTGAGCTCTACATGAGGCAACAATGATCAACTTCCTCCTAACAAGTCACATGACGGGTCATTTTCTAGCTAAAGGAAATTACTCCAGATCAACAATAGGGGGAGCCAAAATCAAGGTAAGTATTACAACTAAAACAGAACACTCCCCACCTGGCGTGATAGAACGCCACTCTGATAACTATGGAATGTCCATATTAGAGACCTTGTTTGTTTAGACCTCTGGAGGATGGAGAAGGACCGTCTCTGTGACGGGCCTAAGAAAGAGCTTAATTCCTTCTTGCTTGCAGAGTCTAACCTCGACTTTACAGACTTTACCATCCTTGCTGGGAAAGACCTGAGTGATCAGTCCAACAGGCCATTCATTCCTCTTGACTTGTTTGTCTTTGAGGAGCAGAATGCTTCCAGGCTCTAGGTTGGGCTGGTTTGACTGCCACTTCCTTCTTATCTGAAGTGAAGAGAGGTTTCCTCCACCTATCCCAGAAGGTATTTGCAAGATGTTGAACCTGCTAGCCACTGCCGCTTAAAGAGGTCCTTGGCTCCGTAGTCGCCAGCAGGACTCGAAGGGATACTCACTTTCTGTGTGAGGAGAGTAGCAGGTGTAAGTATGAGAGGGTCATCTGGATCTGTAGAGACTGGAACCAGAGGTCTGGCATTGATGATGGCAGCCACTTCTGCCATCAGAGTAGTGAGCGTTTCGTGACTTAGAGTTGAATGACCCTGTTGGAGGAACATAGAATCCAGGATTCTCCTTGCTACGCCAATCATCCTCTCCCAGGTACCACCCATGTGAGAGGCATGAGGCCGTTGAATATCCAGGTGCAGCCCTGTTCTGACAGTTAGGTATCCACGGAGTCGTCGTTGATGTTTGAGGGGATCTTAAGTTCCTTGCAAGCCCCAATGAAGTTGGTCCCACGGTCGGAACGAATCTGCTTTGCTGGGCCTCGGATCGAGAAGAAATGCCTCAGAGCGTTGATAAAGCTTGAGGTATCCAGTGACTCAAGGACTTCGATATGAATGGCTCTCACGCTCATACAGGTGAATATGACGGCCCACCGCTTACTGTGGGCATGGCCTCCTCTTGTCCGGCGAGAGGTGATGGTCCATGGACCAAATACGTCCAGGCCGACATGGGTGAACGGAGGTTCGGTGGAGAGACGATCATTAGAAAGGCTGGCCATCTTCTGTGCCTGAGGAAAACCACAAAGTCTCATTGTTGATGTAACCTAACACCACCTTGTTGTCTGTGTGGAAGGTAGTATCATCAAGCTCGATGTCTATTTCTGAGGTGATGAGAACTACCAAGACTGCTGTGCAGAGTTCCAACCTTGGAATCGTGTGTTCTGGGCGTGGCGCCAGTTTTGCTTTACCCATAACAAAGCCCATGTGACTGTCTCCTTTGACGTCTGTCACTTTGAGGAAGGCAACTGCGGCTATTGACTTTGGTTCTCTTCGTCTCGCTTCTGGGGGTGAGACCTTAGTGTAAGCCCTAGGGATATGGAGGGTGCATAGCTCTTTCAAAGACTCTCTCCATGCAACCCATGGCTCCTCCATTTCTGGAGGAAGGGGAGAGTCCCATTCGTCGTTGGCCATTGTGAGCTCCCTGAGAATAGACTTGCTTTGAATGGTGACAGGGGCCACAAATCCCAGTGGGTCATACAGACTGTTCACAGTTGATAGCACTCCTCGGCGTGTGAAGGGCTTCTCGTCTTTGTCTACCTTGAAGGTGAAAGTGTTGGTCCTGAGGTCCCAGTTGAGACCCAAGCTGCACTGCATAGGCAGAGTATCTGACCCTATGTTGAGATCTTTGAGGTCGTTTGCGTGATCTTGAGATGGAAATGCTTCCATTACCTCCTTGTTCAAGGCAATCTTGTGTAATCTCAGATTAGAGTTGGCAAGAATCTTGTGTTCTCTTGAGAAGGGTGACTGCATCTTGGACTGTAGGAAATGACTTTAAGCCATCGTCGACATAGAAGTCATGTTCCACAAACTGTCTGACATCAGGATCGTAGTCTGGTTCTCCTTCTTGAACAGACTGTTTGAGGCCGTAGATGGCTGTCACAGCAACAGATTCCTTACGGAAGCGAGTAAGCACCCCAAGGAGTGTGTTGTTGAGGTCGAGCCCAGTCATGAGGACGTCATTGAGGGATACACCATCGTATTGGGCACTGGAGTCAACAACCACACAGATTTGACCAGGCTTCTTTGGGTGATAGACACCAAATGTACCACCGTTCTTCTTCTTCTTTCAGGGGTGGAGCCACTTCGGCATGACCATTCTCGAAAATCTTCTCCATGAAAGAGACAAAGTCATCTTTCATCTCGGGCCTCCTAAGTTGCATCTGAGGGAGGAGAAGCATTTCAGCGCTAGAGGTCTATTGTCGGGGAGACGACGTCTTGGTGACTTGAATGGTAATGGTGCCACCCAGCTGTTGCTGTCTTCCTTGCTGATCCCTTCCTTCATGATTTTCAGAAAAGTGCTGTCTGTCTTCGATGGAGAAGGCCACTTTATTGTCATCTCTAGTTTGCTGGAACACATTGCAGCGCAAGTGAACTTCCTCATTGTCGCAAGGAAGACTTTTGTAACAGCATATTGCAGGTTGATCGGGAGCTTGGGCATTCCGGAATCTTTCTTTCACCAAGAAGAGGTTGGGACATGGCTCGAAGAGAGTAGGGCGTCCTTTCTCCAAAGTGTTTGTGTAAAAGGTACTCACTGAGAGATGCTTGTGAACGCTCCCCAGGCAGACGTTGCCTATTATGACCCATCCGAGGTCAAGCTTCTGGGCATATGGTGAGTCATGGGGCCCATTAACTTGCTTGCGCACCTTATGGACTCTGATAATGTATCTTTCCAGAAGGAGCATGATGGGAGCTTTAGGTTCGAGTTCTGGGATGAGGTGAGCATGGTGGAGCGCTGCATCTGGAGTTGGGATCTAAGATCGGTTGTTCGGGATCTCGTTACACTCGATGAGAGTAGGCAGCAGAAGACTGACTTACCCATCCATAGATTCTACCTGGTAGCCGTTGGCTCTTCTTCCTACTGTCTCCAACACTCCGGCACAGGTCTTAAGGGAGTAGGGAGAGCTGGGGCCTTGTACCCTGAAGATATCGAAGAACTCAGAACTAATCAATGATCTGTTACTTTGCTCGTCGAGGATGGCATAGAATGTCACTGCTCTATGTCGGTAGCCTGTTGGGTAGATTTTGACGAGGCATATCTTAGAGCAAGACCTGTCGGTGAGGTTCCCACTGCAGACTTGCGTACACTGGGATGTTACGTCAGAGGGAGGTGTGATCTCTTCCTCCCCACCGTGCTCTGTAGGAAGGTCTGCCTTTTTGACCCAGGGGGGTGGTCCTGGATGAAGGGCGCTGTTATGACTCTCTGCCGTTCGGAGTTCTCGGCTTTCTTAATAGCCTTGTCTGAGTTGGAGGAGGTAGTGGGGGATACCTCTGTTTTGTGAACTGAGACTTCTCTCTGTCTGCCTTGCTTCCAGGGAACTGTATCTGCTTTAGCAGGAACATCGGCAACAAGGTTGAAACTGGGATCGTTCTGATTCTGGCTTGCTGGATGACGAAGTCAACAAAGAAGGAAAAAGGAGGGAACGGAACATGATATTGTTGCTTACAGTTAGAACCAATGGAGATCCATTTCTGGACTATAGGGTTAACACCTCGACCTGTATCGAGAAAAGCTAGGCCAGGGAGGTCTCCTTCGGCCTTGGCTCCATAAGCAGGTCGCCCAACTCCCTCAGCTTTGAGAAATCCTTGTTGGAGATCTTGGGGAAACCGTTGATACGTTTGGTGAGCGCACTCTCTATCACCTCTGGCGAACCGTAGCATTCCTCGAGTCTATCCCAAACCATCCTCAAACATTCTTCTGGATGGTTTAAGTGAACGGCTTGGATTCGTTTTATACAGTTGAAGTCGGAAGTTTACATACACCTTAGCCAAATACATTTAAACTCAGTTTTTCAGAATTCCTGACGTTTAATCCTAGTACAAATTCCCTGTCTTAGGTCAGTTAGGATCCCCACTTTATTTTAAGAATGTGAAATGTCAGAATAATAGTAGAGAGAATGATTTATTTCAGCTTTTATTTCTTTCATCACACTCCCAGTGGGTCAGAAGTTTATATACACTCAATTAGTATTTGGTAGCATTGCCTTTAAATTGTTTCACTTGGGTCAAACGTTTCGGGTAGCCTTCCACAAGCTTCCCACAATAAGTTGGGTGAATTTTGGCCCATTCCTCCTGACAGAGCTGGTGTAACTGAGTCAAGTTTGTAGGCCTCCTTGCTCGCACACGCTTTTTCAGTTCTGCCCACACATTTTCTATAGGATTGAGGTCAGGGCTTTGTGATGGCCACTCCAATACCTTGACTTTGTTGTCCTTAAGCCATTTTGCCACAACTTTGGAAGTATGCTTGGGGTCATTGTCCATTTGGAAGACCCATTTGTGACCAAGCTTTAACTTCCTGACTGATGTCTTGAGATGTTGCTTCAATATATCCATATAATTTTCCTTCCTCATGATGCCATCTATTTTGTGAAGTGCACCAGTCCCTACTGCAGCAAAGCACCCCCACAGCATGATGCTGCCACCCCCGTGCTTCACAGTTGGGGTGGTGTTCTTCGGCTTGCAAGTCCCCCTTTTTCCTCCAAACATAACAATGGTCATTATAGGCAAACAGTTCTATTTTTGTTTCATCAGACCAGAGGACATTTATCCAAAAAGTACGATCTTTGTCCCCATGTGCAGTTGCAAACCGTAGTCTGGCTTTTTTATGGCGGTTTTGGAGTAGTGGCTTCTTCCTTGCTGAGTGGCTGTTACGGATACAGGTATCCTGTGTCTTTTTGTGTTTCCTCTCCTTCTGCCCTAATAACAGGTGTCCTGTATGTTCCTGATTGGTGGTCGTTGAGGTGTCTGCTGATTGCTAAGGTGGACCAATCAGTGAACATTCCTCTGCATTGCACCACCTGTTGCTAGTTTTTCAATCACACATCCCATTGTATAAAAGCCGGTCAGTTGTGTTTGTTGTTAGAGAGAGAAAGACTATTTTCCGTATGTGAGTATGGATACTGTGGTGTCCTGTTTTTTGTTTACTCACTAAGTTGCTGGTTACTCTGTTTGGTAACTTTGTTAGAGACTAGTTTCCCTATGTGAGTATGGATACTGTGGTGTCCTGTGTATTGTGTACTCACTAATTTGCTGATTACTCTGTTTGGTAACTGTGTGTGTTTCTGGGAAAAGGGGAGTTTAAGCTAGTTGCCCTTGGGCGTACATTACCCGTAGGAGGAAATCTGTCTAAAAACACTAGTTAGACCTGAGCGGACCACCCACTGTACTTTTGAATGATTAGCAGTAGCTTAGCGGTTCTTGAGGCAGGCAAGATCAGTTTAGGGGTTTTTTACACTATTGTTTCATTTCTTGGGTCCTGCTCAGCCCTTTTTCCCAAACCTTTACCGTGTGTTCAGCAATAAACTTTTTATGTTTGACGGTAGTTTATGGTTGTCGTGTAGTTTTTGTTCTCACTGTTCCATGTCATCATCCTAGTTTGCATGAATTATGTTACGGGTCTCATGTCCATCCACCCTAGACGTTTAAAGCCACGGGGTTCGTAACATAAAGTGGGGGTTCGTCCGGGATCATTCTCATTGATACCCGTGCTACTCATGCAAATTAGTTAGTGTCTGGTTCAGTGTTGAGCTTGGCAGCTGTAACTACCTGTTTTTTTTGTGTGTTCAGTATTCGACGGCTCGTGTTGCTAGTTTAGGATGGCTACTTTTGAGTTGGATGCATTTTTGGAAAACCCTACGTGGGAGGTTTTTGAGAATTGCCGTAGAGTGGATCTACAGGCTTTGGCTGACCACTTTTCTGTACCCATACCGAGGGGTTTAGTGAAAGCAGAAGTGAGGGAAGTAGTGTTAGAGATATTATTGAACGAGCGAGTGCTTGAGTTACCGCCGCCTGACCCTGCTGCTCCTGTAGGGGATGTGGTTGCTGCTCCTGTAAGCCCGTCGGTGTCTGAGGACGAGGCTAAGGCTCCAGCCACATTGCCCCGTTATGACCCACTCTCCCCACTGACTGACAGTGATGCTAGATTGGATGTCCGCTCGATACGGCTCCAAATGGAGGCGGAAGAGCGAGCACAGATCAGGCAAGACAAGCTGGAGACGCGTAAGCTAGAGGCAGAACAGGAGACGCATAAGCTAGAGGCAGAACAGGAGACGCGTAAGCTAGAGGCAGAACTGGAGACGCGTAGGCTTGATCAAGAACTGGAGATGCGTAAGATGGAACTGGAGATGCGTAAAATGGAACTAGAGGCAGAAACAGCGAGGTTAGTCTCTGCTCATACTATGTCTTCTAGTGAGCCATCCTCACCAGCTGTGTCGTCTGCTACTTTTGATATTAGTAGACAGATCACTTTAGTACCTGTGTTTAGGGAGTCAGAGGTTGATTCCTATTTCAGTGTTTTTGAACGTATAGCGGTAGCATTGAAATGGCCCGAAGAGGTATGGTGCCTATTACTTCAGTGTAAATTAACAGGTAAAGCCCAAGAGGTTCTGTCAGCGCTACCTCTTGAAGACGGCTTGAATTATGACGTGGTCAAAGCTACTGTTCTTCGTGCCTATGAGCTTGTTCCTGAGGCATATCGACAGAGATTTAGGTCTCATAAAAAGGCTTCTACTCAGACTTATGTGGAGTTTGCTAGAGACAAAGGAAATCTGTTTGACAAATGGCACAGTGCTAGTAAGGTAACTGATTTTAACTCTCTACGGGAGTTAATCTTGTTAGAAGAGTTTAAAAATTGCTTACCCGAACGCATTGTAGTTTATCTGAACGAACAGAAGGTATCCTCCCTGTCGGAAGCGTCTGTATTGGCAGACGAGTTTGTGTTGACGCATAAGAGCGTGTTTTCGGCTCGTACGGAGGGCAGAGCCGCAGAGTTGCTAACTTTTAGTCCTAGTCGACCAGCAGTACATCCAGCACGCCCAAAAGATGTGCGTCACTGTTTCTATTGTCATAAGGTGGGACATTTGGTTCATGATTGCTTTCTGCTTAAACGCAAACAGGGGATGCCTCAGCCCGCCAGGTCGCCAACGGGTGTTGGGCTGATTCGTACGGTTGTAAGGCCGGAATCAAGACAGAGGCCTCATAGTGAATGTGGTTTGAAAGTCCCTGTCCCAGATTACAGTTATGAACCGTTCATTTTTGAGGGGTTTGTTTCTATATCAGATGACGAAGCGTCTCAGCGTCCAGTTAGAATCCTCAGAGATACTGGTGCGGCGCAGTCGTTCATACTATCTGATGTGTTGCCCTTGTCCAATAATACATATTGTGGTTCCAGTGTGTTAGTACAAGGAATTGAAATGGGATTTGTCCCAGTACCATTGCACTTTGTGAACGTACACTCTGAGTTAGTCAGTGGAGTGTTCAGAGTTGGAGTACGTCCTATGTTGCCAGTAAAAGGTGTGACATTTATAATGGGCAACGATATTGCCGGAGGAAAGGTGATACCCGTATTGGAGTTATTGGATAAAAGTGACCAGTCTCTCTCCGAGGAGCTGGCACAGGGTTATCCAGACGTGTTCCCCGCTTGTGCTGTCACACGTGCTCAAGCACGACAAGTGGGTGAAGTGATAGATTTGTCCAACACGATTCTATTCAGAGAGAGTGACCCAGAGGATAGTTCGGGTGCTACCTCTGGTAAGCTGGTGCAGTCTGACCAACAGTCTAGAGAAAGGAAGAAGGATGTGGAACTTGTTGCTGAGGCAATACAGTTACCCGCTACTCGTGAGCAGCTGATCGCAAACCAAAAGGTTGACATTAGCCTGGCTAAATGTTTTTCTAGTGTTGTCTCAGAGGAGGAGCTAAAGAAGAAAAACATGGCATACTTCATTGATGGTAATCTCCTCATGCGTAAATGGACATCCCATGTTGACGCTGGCGGAGATTGGAATGCTGTTTACCAAATAGTGATTCCTACAGCCTTTCGACAAAATGTTTTATCCCTCGCTCATGATCACCAGTGGTCCGGACATCTGGGAGTCACCAAGACTTATGATCGAGTTTTGCGACATTTCTTTTGGCCTGGTTTAAAACAAGATGTGGCTCAGTTCTGTCGGACTTGCCACACCTGTCAAGTAGCTGGGCAACCGAACCAGGTTATTTCCCCCGCGCCTCTTTGTCCCATACCGGCCATAGGTGAACCATTCGAACATGTGATGGTTGATTGTGTTGGACCATTACCAAAGACAAAATCTGGTAACCAGTTTATGTTGACGATTATGTGTGTGGCCACCAGGTACCCAGAGGCCATCCCTCTACGAAGGATTACTGCTCCGGTGGTGAGTAAAGCGTTGATCAAATTCTTCTCAACTTTTGGGTTACCTAAGGTGATACAAACTGATCAGGGTACGGAATTCCTTTCTAACCTTTTCAAACAAGTGTTAAAATCCTTGTCAGTTACACACCGTGTGTCAAGCGCATATCACCCAGAGTCTCAGGGTGCGCTTGAACGTTGGCATCAGACACTGAAGTCTATGCTCCGTAAATATTGCTTGGAATCTGAGAAAGATTGGGATGAGGGAGTTCCTCTAGTTTTGTTTGCTGTCCGTGAGACAGTACAGGAATCCCTAGGGTTCAGCCCAGCTGAACTGGTGTTTGGACACACCATGAGAGGACCTATGAAAGTCCTTAAGGATCAGTTTTTGTCACGAGTTGTGTGTGAAAGAAAATGTGTTGGACTACGTTAGTCGCTTTCGTGAGCGCCTACATGGTGCCTGTGCTCTAGCAAGGGAAACGCTGTCTTCCTCACAGAAACGGATGAAACGACACTATGACACACAGGCTGTTTCTCGTTCACTGCAGCCAGGTGACCAAGTTCTTGTATTGTTGCCTGTGCCAGGAGCGTCATTGTCGGCACGTTTCTCTGGTCCTTATGTCATTGAAAAGAAACTAAGTGAAACTGACTACGTGATACAGACTCCTGATAGAAAACGCCAATCTCGTGTGTGCCACGTTAACATGTTGAAGACATACCACACCAGACCCGTCACTCAGATAGACAGTCCAGAGAAACTGGCTGAGTCGGCTGTCTCTATTGCTGCTACGGCTGTAGTGGGAGGTCATGTTAATGATGTGGACGGAGATGGTTTGGAGTTGCGCAATACTCAGCAGCAGTGTGCTAGATTGCCCAATTCAGAAATGCTGCTGTCTCTCCCGTCAAGCCTGATTCATTTAATGGACAGACAGTCAGATGATATTGTGAGACTATTACACAGCTTTCCATGTCTTTTTAATGATGTTCCTACATGCACAAATGTGTTAGAACATGACATTAACGTTGGAAACGCTGCACCTATCAAGCAACATGCTTATCGTGTCAACGTCTCTAAAAGAAAGATAATGAGGGATGAGGTCAGTTATTTGCTGGAGAATAACCTGGCTATGCCAAGTTCAAGTCCTTGGAGTTCTCCGTGCATTCTGGTTCCTAAACCTGATGGAACGTCCAGATTATGTACTGACTATCGGAAGGTCAATGCTGTCACAGTGCCCGACTCGTTCCCGTTACCCAGACTAGATGACTGTATTGATACTGTTGGTGCTGCTACTTATGTAACCAAACTAGATCTTCTAAAAGGTTACTGGCAGGTGCCATTAACCTCACGTGCCTCCGACATCTCTGCCTTTGTGACCCCAGATCACTTCCTACAATATGCTGTCATGGCATTTGGGATGCGGAACGCACCAGCCACTTTCCAACGCCTGGTTAACACAGTATTGGCTGGAGTTCCTAATTGTAGTGCTTACCTTGATGATCTGGTAATTTATTCAACTGAGTGGTCTGATCATGTTAACACTCTAAGGGTAGTGTGTGAACGTCTAGCAACCGCTTCTCTAACCCTGAACTTAGCAAAGTGCGAGTTTGGGAAGGCCACTGTTACTTATCTTGGTAAACAGGTCGGCCATGGTCAGGTGCGCCCTCTAGATGCCAAGGTCTCAGCTATCAATGCATTTCCCGCACCTACCACCAGAAGAGAGCTACGCCGCTTTTTAGGGATGGTTGGCTACTACCGTAGTTTTTGTAAAAATTTCTCTGCGGTAGTTGCTCCATTAACGGATTTGCTCAGTCCGGCGAGAAAATTTGTATGGTCTGAAGATTGTCGTACTGCTTTCAACACTGCTAAAGCACTCTTATGTAGTACTCCTGTTCTTGCTGCGCCAGATTTTGAACGACCGTTTAAACTGGAGGTAGATGCAAGTGCCAGAGGTGCTGGTGCTGTTCTACTGCAGCAGGACCAGAGTGGAGTGGACCATCCTGTCTGTTATTTTTCACGGAAATTTAACAACTGTCAGACAAACTATTCCACCATTGAACAAGAAGCTCTAGCTTTGTTGTTAGCTCTGCAGTACTTTGAAGTTTATGTTGGTTCCAGTGCATTACCAGTGATAGTGTATACTGACCATAACCCCTTAGTTTTTCTCCACCGGATGTACAACCAGAACCAACGCCTTATGCGTTGGGCACTTGTCGTGCAAAATTATAATTTGGAGATCCGCCACAAAAAGGGGTTGGATAATGTGTTGGCAGATGCTTTGTCTCGTGTTTAAAGATCTAGGTTTTTTTTGGTTATCCCGGCAGGATGATTTTTGAATTTTGGGTGTTGTGATGGTATGTGTGTCGCAAACCATTGTGGTTTGCTCTTTTAAGGGTGGGAGTGTTACGGATACAGGTATCCTGTGTCTTTTTGTGTTTCCTCTCCTTCTGCCCTAATAACAGGTGTCCTGTATGTTCCTGATTGGTGGTCGTTGAGGTGTCTGCTGATTGCTAAGGTGGACCAATCAGTGAACATTCCTCTGCATTGCACCACCTGTTGCTGGTTTTTCAATCACACATCCCATTGTATAAAAGCCGGTCAGTTGTGTTTGTTGTTAGAGAGAGAAAGACTATTTTCCGTATGTGAGTATGGATACTGTGGTGTCCTGTTTTTTGTTTACTCACTAAGTTGCTGGTTACTCTGTTTGGTAACTTTGTTAGAGACTAGTTTCCCTATGTGAGTATGGATACTGTGGTGTCCTGTGTATTGTGTACTCACTAATTTGCTGATTACTCTGTTTGGTAACTGTGTGTGTTTCTGGGAAAAGGGGAGTTTAAGCTAGTTGCCCTTGGGCGTACATTACCCGTAGGAGGAAATCTGTCTAAAAACACTAGTTAGACCTGAGCGGACCACCCACTGTACTTTTGAATGATTAGCAGTAGCTTAGCGGTTCTTGAGGCAGGCAAGATCAGTTTAGGGGTTTTTTACACTATTGTTTCATTTCTTGGGTCCTGCTCAGCCCTTTTTCCCAAACCTTTACCGTGTGTTCAGCAATAAACTTTTTATGTTTGACGGTAGTTTATGGTTGTCGTGTAGTTTTTGTTCTCACTGTTCCATGTCATCATCCTAATTTGCATGAATTATGTTACGGGTCTCATGTCCATCCACCCTAGACGTTTAAAGCCACAGGGTTCGTAACAGTGGCCTTTCAGGTTATGTCGATATAGGACTCGTTTTACTGTGGATATAGATACTTTTGTACCTGTTTCCTCCAGCATCTTCACAAGGTCCTTTGCTGTTGTTCTGAGATTGATTTGCACTTTTCGCACCAAAGTACATTCATCTTTAGGAGACAGAACGCGTTTCCTTCCTGAGCAGTATGACGGCTGCGTGGTCCCATGGTGTTTATACTTGCGTACTGTTGTTTGTACAGATGAATGTGGTACCTTCAGGTGTTTGGAAATTGCTCCCAAGGATGAACCAGACTTGTGGAGTTCTACAATTTGTTTTCTGAGGTCTTGGCTGATTTCTTTTGATTTTCTCATGATGTCAAGCAAAGAGGCACTGAGTTTGAAGGTAGGCCTTGAAATACATCCACAGGTACACCTTCAATTGACTAAAATGATGTCAATTAGCCTATCAGAAGCCTCTAAAGCCATGACTTCATTTTATGGAATTTTCCAAGCTGTTTAAAGGCACAGTCAACTTAGTGTATGTAAACTTCTGACCTACTGGAATTGTGATACAGTGAATTATAAGTGAAATAATCTGTCTGTAAACAATTGTTGGAAAAATTACTTGTGTCATGCACAAAGTAGATGTCCTAAACAACTTGCCGAAATTATAGTTTGTTAACAAGAAATGTGTGGAGTGGTTGAAAAACTAGTTTTAATGACTCCAACCTAAGTGTATGTAAACTTCTGACTTCAACTGTATGTTCAGTAGACTCTTTTCCAAGCCACTTAACTAGAATATCAATTTCTTCACTGTAGGTTAAGTCTAAGCCTCTGATGGCATTGTGAAAGGAGTGCCGACAAGCCCTGTAGCTCTCCGGTTGGTCATCAAATTGGAGTAGACCCATGGTGATGAGCTCGCGACAAGCGAAGTACCTCACAAAGTTGGTAACGTTTGGGTTCCCACTTTGGGGGTCTTCCCATGTGTGCTTGTAATGTGGAGCAGGTGGGTGACCTCCATCATTGTGCATACCTCTTTGGGTCCAGCTGTTGTTCTGGCCTTCTCGAAGGGAACCGTGTACACTAAGGGTGAGGTGAAACTGCTGGGCTGGATTAGCAGTGTCTGTTGCTTGATCCAACTTGTGGTCCTGCCCGCTAGAGAGCTGTCATTTCGCTGTACTGTCCTCCGTATGCGTTACTGTGCATATTCTGACAGCAAGATAAACATTTACATTACATTTACATCATTTAGCAGACGCTCTTATCCAGAGCGACTTACAAATTGGTGCATTCACCTTATAGCCAGTGGGATAACCACTTTACACTTTTTTTGGGGGGGGTGGGGTAAGGGGGGGTAGAAGGATTACTTTATCCTATCCCAGGTATTCCTTAAAGAGGTGGGGTTTCAAGTGTCTCCGGAAGGTGGTGAGTGACTCCGCTGTCCTGGCGTCGTGAGGGAGCTTGTTCCACCATTGGGGTGCCAGAGCAGCGAACAGTTTTGACTGGGCTGAGCGGGAACTGTGCTTCCGCATAGGTAGGGGGGCCAGCAGGCCAGAGGTGGATGAACGCAATGCCCTCGTTTGGGTGTAGGGACTGATCAGAGCCTGAAGGTACGGAGGTGCCGTTCCCCTCACAGCTCCGTAGGCAAGCACCATGGTCTTGTTCATAAACGCCTCCACATCAATCACCCTCAAAGCATGATCTCCATGTTCACAAGATTTATTGAGTTGAAACAGTGTGAAACTGAAACACAAAGACAACAATGTCTGCATAAGACAATGTAATCTGTCCTAAAATACAAACTAGATATGAACGTAATCTGATATTTTAGCAATTAAGCTAGTGCTGTCCATCTATTCCACAAAGTAAACATACACATCCAAATTCCACAAATAATGCTCTGAAACGAAAGATGTATGCAAAAGAAATGAAAATACTCACTGACAAAGCTTCCTAAGGCATACACGTAAAGGATGGATGAAGATTGTAAGCAGACAACTGAAACAGAGCACTCTGAGCTCTACATGAGGCAACAATGACCAACTTCCTCCTAACAAGTCACATGACGGGTCATTTTCTAGCTAAAGGAAATTACTCCAGCTCAACAATAGGGGGAGCCAAATTCAAGGTAAGTATTACAACTAAAACAGAACAATAACCATCTAGCATTTTAAAGGGAAGGAAGCATGAGTTCTTACTCACCAATGTAACAACACGGTGTGGTCACAGATTTAGTAACTTCATTGTAGTCACGATCTGGTTACCTATAAGCACAAACATAGTTATCTTTTTGGGTTATTACATATTTATTAACTTCGTCCCCGATATTTTATGAACTACCCACAATGCACTATTTCTCAACGTCATATGGAGGATCTACTCTGTGCTACTAAATTCGTATGCTAGCTCGGTAGTTATCTCAAACTGGCTAACATTAGCCACTAGCCATGCTAGCATATAATTACATTCCAGACCAAGTGTTGGCAGTGGTGAGCTACAAATCCACCAATCACAGGAAGTGTGATGTAAACAAGGAGCAGATGGGGCACGTGCGTCCATGCAGCATGCTCTTCACAGACTTTGTGGCTGTGTTATCTAGTGGGAACCCGTTAGCACAGCAGGCTCTGGTGCCTTCTTGTCATGGGCTCAAAACAAAAGAGAAAATCATACCTACTTGCTCTAATTGTGTAGTACCTCGTCTGTTCTCCTTTTTGTTTTGTCAACTTTTCGGCATGTTCTCTGTGAAGTAGGCTACAGGAGTTGTATAGCTTTTTCCACCTTGGCTTAGTGCTAGCGTGTTAGCTGACAGACATCTGGAATCTATCTATTTTGGATTTCCCTGACTCTCCCTCGGCCCCCCTTGCTTTTGTAGCTAACTCAGCCTGCACTCTTTTAAAAGTTTTACCATCTGATGGGCCCCAACCATCAATCTGTAATTCTCTGCTTTCTCTTTTTTTTATCTGTGGTTATGTTGTGTTAGGCTCTAGCTTACCGACCATAACCGTGGTGGTTGGCTAGATGGACTGTGCTAATAGCTACTTGGATAAATAGTTAACGTTAGCTGGCTGGCTAGCTTGCTGGCTAAGATAACTGCATATATATATTTTTTTTTAATGATAACTGGTTAGATGGTGTTATGTATTTCCAAATCTTTGGTTTACTTTAATGTAACTGTAAGCTAGGTGTTGATAGCAACTGGCTGAATCATGTAGTGCTAACTTAAAATTAGCAGGCTGTTAAGGATAATGTTAGTAGGCAAGTTGATTTGTAACAATAAATTAAGAAAGTACTTGCTTGTGAGTTGGCTGAAAATGTAATTGAAACCAGTAGTCATAAGTGCAAATGATTTAGTTTAAGTTATACATTTGAAGTTATTTCTGTTGGAGTTTACATTATAGATAATAGTCTGGCTTGCCGGGTCCTCCATATTACATCACACCCCAGCATTGGGTCAGGGGGTCAATGCAAATCATGCCTGCCGGGCATCATAGAGGGGAGATGGGAACATGTGTAGCTCTGGTTCTTAAAATACGCTGACTTTGTCCCCGTTCCTTCCACTCCAGCACAACGTGACACACACAACACACAGCACGTTCTGTGCGCTGTGAGTGTGTGTGTCTTTGACGCACATCCCATATTAAGGGGATCAAAGGTCACAGGATCGACGTGTCATAGCATCTCTCCCTCAGATCTAACAACGCCCCCATTGCGACGGCGAATCTCTCCTGATCGATGAGATCTGACGGACGGCCCATCCAATAGCAACGGTACAGCTGAGGGCACTGAGAGGGAGTTTTGGGAATATCTTAATCTCGTTCAAGTGGAAAATGACACGTCATGCCATCTCAATGGGAAATGTCCTGAACCGGATGATGAGTGCCACCGCCTGACATCCTCTGGTTCTCCAATCCTCCTCCCTTCAGCGCTCCATTGGGCTCTCTTATCTCTCAGCCCCATATCCGTGCCCAACCAACGCTGGGCCGGCACCAAAAACCCTCTGCATGTATAATTCAGGGAGCCATGTTTGTGTAGCTGTTATGGGCTGATTAGATAGGAACGATATAGAAACTAATGATACAGTGATGAATGAGCTTTCTCACACACTCTATCTTACAGACAGTAAAGCAATATGGCATGTCTGTCAGAGGCAAGCTCATAGCGCTAAAGGAGGGTTGATTTTTAAAAAGACATGAAGATAGAAAGTAGGCACAGAAGAAGCTGCTATCATTGACCATGCTGTTTCCTTCATTCCATCTTTGTCTTGTTAGATGGAGCAGTTGTGGACTGAAGCTGCTGCAGCAATCGATGGGACAGCCCCCTGGATCCCCCTCCCTCCCCACCCCCACCCCTCCATGCCACTCACTCTGATCCTGCCTCTATTTAAGTGAGTGCTTTGAAAGGGTCACCCAGCCCATCCACAGGGACACAAAAATCAAGACCCTCTTTCTTTCAGTTGCTGTCGAAGTAGAAACGTCTCAGCAACGGGACGGCGACAAGCGGAGAGCGGCGAACGCTGCTAGGCATGCATGCGTGAATGTTTGTGTGTGTATCAGGCGTGCATGAGTGTGTGTTGTGTTTGAGTGGGTTCTGTTCTGTTTGGCTGCACATGGGCTGGGCCCATTAGCCTAATGGATTTGGGCAGCATGGAGAAGGGGAGAGTGGAGGGGATGGAGGGAGGGAGGGAGGGAGGGAGGGAGGGAGGGAGGGAGGGCAGACAGTGGTGAGGGGGACAGAGATGGGAGCCAGTGGGGGTTAGTGGGGATGTTAAAGGGTGACTGCACTTCCTGATTTGGCCTTGTTTAGATTTGGTTCATTAAGAAATTCAAACTTGGGTTGGTTTTCGGGGTGTGGTTTGATGTGGGTGTCTCTTGTGTGTGTTCACAGGTGGGAAGAGTTAGCCAAATTATTTAGCCAATTAGCTTCAGCCGTCTGGTGTGCGACCGTGTCAAAATTGTTTTGACTTTGGATAGCCATTGCTTGGCATAGGACTGTCAATAAATGACTCAATGTAAATGGGACAATATTTTCATGTTGCACATCTTTTAGTTGTCTGATTAAATGCTTTCAATATATACAACTACAATTGAAAGTTGGTTTGAGGTTTTTAAATCATTGACATTTTGAGCTATTGACCTTTAAAATATTGCCCCATGTACATTGTATAATTTACTGATGGTCCCTAACTAGCCCCATAGGCATTATGATTGGGTCACGAATTGATGATTACTTGGGTGCTGCCAGCTGTGGGCAGGTTAAAATAAACCCAACCCACGTAAAACTGTTACCCTACCCTTCATTCTGTGACACCATTTTTTCCTATCATCTCGCAAATCTCAGTTTTGAACTAGACGGACTTTGACCAAAATTATCCTATTTACACGTTGTAGTCATGTTGACACTACAATAAGTGTTTCTGACTCATATCGATGCCACAAATCATAGGTTGTTTTCAAATAAGTTGCTTTTAGGGGCAGTCGCTCTTTAATTGTCACGACTTCGGCCGAGGCTGCCTCCCCTCCTAGTTCCTTCGGCCCCAATCATCATCACAATTGTCTTGTCTTGTCAATCACACACACCTGGTTCCTATCCCATAATTAGTCCGTATATAAGTGTTGCCCCCTTATCCTTGTGGGTGATTGTTATTTGTGAGAGTAGTGGAGCTACTCGTAACATTGTTTTGCCAGGGTAGATTTCCCCCTGTGCCTATGTATTATTGGATATCTGTTACAGTGAATTTGCCAGGGATGATAGTTTCCCCTGTGCCTGTTTCGTTGATCGCTATTTGAGCGCTTTTGTGTGTCTACGAAGGAATAAACTCTGAATTTGGTGATTATGTCACGCACGTTGACTGATGACTCGTGGAACCAAGGCGCAGCGTGATAAGCGTACATCTTTATTGATACACAACACACGAACAAAACAACAAAACGAAACGATACGTGAAGTCCTGAGGTTACACACACCAAACCTTTACGGATCAAGATCCCACAAACTAACTGGTGCCAACAGGCTGCCTAAGTATGGTCCCCAATCAGAGACAATGAGCTACAGCTGTCTCTGATTGGGAACCACCCTGGCCAACATAGATCAACACGATCTAGAACAAAAACATAGAAAACTAAACAATGAAAATCCACACCCTGGCTCAACATTTAAGAGTCCCCAGAGCCAGGGCGTGACAGATTACCCTCCTGAGCCTGACTCCTTTCCATCACACCCATCACACTCATCACATTAATGGCTTCCTCTCTTTCATTACTCAGTGAAGGGCAGATAAGTGTCTGAGGCACACACACAAAAATCCTAATGTACATCAGAGAACGGGAAGCTTAGGCAATTTCATGGAGCCAAAGGAGACAATGATAATCCAGTTAAATTGAAAAATGTGAACGTCAATGGATCCTCGTTGATCCCCGTATTAATCCATCTGTGTATTCATAGACACAGATAGTTTTCATGATTAGAATTGACTTAGGTTTCTAATGTTTTCCATACCGCTACGGTGAACTACTGTCTGTAGCCCTTGAGATGTTGACCACATGGTGATTTTTTTTTTACGCCATTTGAAAGCTTTTAAATATAGAGAAGGCTGTCAACCCTTGCTCGGCGGAGTTGCTAGGAATAGGTCAGCATGTTGTACATTGTGCAGTGCCTCCAGAGTGTTTAATGGAATGGCTAAATGAAGGACTACAGGGAAGGTAACGGGAGGCTGGTCAGACACACAGATATGCACACACACACTCAGATTATTCTCGAGCACCAGCCTACAGAGAACCTGTGGTCATGGAATCAACCTCTATAACCACAAGCCACAGTAAACCTTTTCCCATTCGTACCCTTCACTCTTGTCCCCTTGGTGCAGTTAATCAGGGTTAATGAAAATTCAAATTTTATGGCTGTCGTTGTGTTACCTCTGGACCGCTCTTTGTGTGATGGTAATAGTTGTGTTATTTCCGCTCCTGTCTGTAAATTGTGCGTGTCTACCAATTCACTCAGATAGCACTGTAACAGTAATCCAAATGCAATCTATACATATACAGTTGAAGTCGGACGTTTACATACACCTTAGCCAAATACATTTAAACTCAGTTTTTCACAATTCCTGACATTTAATCCTAGTAAAAATTTCCTGTCTTAGGTCAGTTAGGATCACCACTTTATTTTAAGAATGTGAAATGTCTGAATAATAGTAGAAAGAATGATTTATTTCAGCTTTTATTTCTTTCATCACATTCCCAGTGGGTCAGAAGTTTACATACACTCAATTAGTATTTGGTAGCATTGCCTTTAAATTGTTTAATTTGGGTCAAACGTGTCGGGTAGCCTTCCACAAGCTTCCCACAATAAGTTGGGTGAATTTTGGCCCATTCCTCCTGACAGAGCTGGTGTAACTGAGTCAAGTTTGTAGGCCTCCTTCCTCGCACACGCTTTTTCAGTTCTGCCCACACATTTTCTATAGGATTGAGGTCAGGGCTTTGTGATGGCCACTCCAATACCTTGACTTTGTTGTCCTTAAGCCATTTTGCCACAACTTCCATTTGGAAGTCCCATTTGCGACCAAGCTTTAACTTCCTGACTGATGTCTTGAGATGTTGCTTCAATATATCCACATAATTTTCCTTCCTCATGATGCCATCTATTTTGTGAAGTGCACCAGTCCCTACTGCAGCAAAGCACCCCCACAGCATGATGCTGCCACCCCCGTGCTTCACGGTTGGGATGGTGTTCTTCGGCTTGCAAGCAACCCCCTTTTTCCTCCAAATATAATGATGGTCATTATGGCCAAACAGTTCTATTTTTGTTTCATCAGACCAGAGGACATTTCTCCAAAAAGTACGATCTTTGTCCCCATGTGCAGTTGCAAACCGTAGTCTGGCTTTTTTATGGCGGTTTTGGAGCAGTGGCTTCTTCCTTGCTGAGCGGCCTTTCAGGTTATGTCTATATAGGACTCATTTTACTGTGGATATAGATACTTTTGTAACTGTTTCCTCCAGCATCTTCACAAGGTCCTTTGCTGTTGTTCTGGGATTGATTTGCACTTTTCGCACCAAAGTACGTTAATCTCTAGGAGACAGAACGCGTGTCCTTCCTGAGCGGTATGACAGCTGTGTGATCCCATGGTGTTTATACTTGCGTACTATTGTTTGTACAGATGAACGTGGTACCTTCAGGCGTGTGGAAATTGCTCCCAACGATGAACCAGACTTGTGGAGGTCTACCATTTTTTTTCTGAGGTCTTGGCTGATTTCTTTTGATTTTCCCATGATGTCAAGCAAAGAGGCACTGAGTTTGAAGGTAGGCCTTGAAATACATCCACAGGTACACCTCCAATTGACTCAAATGATGTCAATTAGCCTATCAGAAGCTTCTAAAGCCATGACATCATTTTCTTAGTGTATGTAAACTTCTGACCCACTGGAATTGTTATACAGTGAATTGTAAGTGAAATAATCTGTCTGTAAACAATTGTTTGAAAAATTACTATTGTCATGCACAAGTGGATGTCCTAACCGACTTGCCAAAACTATAGTTTGTTAACAAGACATTTGTGGAGTGGTTGAAAAACCAGTTTCAATGACTCCAACCTAAGTGTATATAAACTTCCGACTTCAACTGTACACCGGATGAATTCACACAAGCTATACAAAAAATTATATGGATAGCAGTAGATATATTAGTGAGCTATGTCAAGAATCCAGTAAATAAATACATATGGTATGTATAAACAGTGTAACTAAAATGCAATAATATAAATAATAGAATGAGTTATATCGAGAATACAGTATTAAAATACAAAGTACAAAACCCCATGGCAAAAAGCATAGAATTGCAGGAATTTTGCTTCCAGACCGGAGTCCGGAATATAGACACAAATGTACAGTGCCTTCAGACAGTATTCACACCCCTTGACTTTTTCCACAATTTGTTGTGTTATAGCCTGAATTTAGTCAATAAGTATTCAACCCCTTTGTTATGGTAAGCCTAAATAAGGTCAGGAGTAAATATGTGCTTAACAAGTCAGTGTGCAATAATAGTGTTTAAAATGATTTTTGAATGACTACCTCATCTCTTTACTCCACACATACAATTATCTGTAAGGTCCCTCAGTCGAGCAGTAAATTCCAAACACAGATTCAACCACAAAGAAAAAAATGGTTGTCTGCAAATTATAAGCGTGACATGGAACAGTGAGAACAAAAACTACACAACAACCATAAACTACCGTCAAACATAAAAGGTTTATTTTTGAACACACGGTAAAGGTTTGGGAAAAAGGGCTGAGCAGGACCCAAGAAATGAAACAATAGTGTAAAACAACCCTAAACTGATCTTGCCTGCCTCAAGAACCGCTAAGCTACTGCTAATCATACAAAAATACAGTGGGTGGTCCGCTCAGGTCTAACTAGTGTTTTTAGACAGTTTTCTTCCTACGGGTAATGTACGCCCAAGGGCAACTTGCTTAAATTCCCCTTTTCCCAGAAACACACAAAGTTACCAAACAGAGTAACCAGCAACTTAGTGAGTAAACAAAACACAGGACACCACAGTATCCATACTCACATACGGAAATAGTCTCTAACAAAATTACACAACTGACCGGCTTTTAAACAATGGGATGTGTGATTGAAAAACCAGAAACAGGTGGTGCAATGCAGAGGAATGTCCACTGATTGGTCCACCTCAGCAATCAGCAGACACCCCAACGACCACCAATCAGGAACATACAGGACACCTGTGATTAGGGCAGAAGGAGAGGAAAAACACAAAAAGACACAGGATACCTGTATCCGTAACACTCCCACCCTTAAAAGAGCAAACCAAAATGGTTTGCGACACACGTACCATCACAACACCCAAAATTCAAAGATCAACAGCATCCTGACGGGATAACAAAAAAACTTAGATCTTTAAACACGAGACAAAGCATCTGCCAACACATTATCCAACCCCTTTTTGTGGCGGATCTCCAAATTATAATTTTGCACTACAAGTGCCCAACGCATAAGGCGTTGGTTCTGGTTGTACATCCGGTGGAGAAAAACTAAGGGGTTATGGTCAGTATATACTATCACTGGTAATGCACTGGAACCAACATAAACTTCAAAGTACTGCAGAGCTAACAACAAAGCTAGAGCTTCTTGTTCAATGGTGGAATAGTTTGTCTGACATTTGTTAAATTTCCGTGAAAAATAACAGACAGGATGGTCCACTCCACTCTGGTCCTGCTGTAGTAGAACAGCACCAGCACCTCTGGCACTTGCATCTACCTCCAGTTTAAACGGTCGTTCAAAATCTGGCGCAGCAAGAACAGGTGTACTACAAAAGAGTGCTTTAGCAGTGTTGAAAGCAGTACGGCAATCTTCAGACATACACATTTTTTCGCCGGACTGAGCAAATCCGTTAATGGAGCAACTACCGCAGAGAAATTTTTACAGAAACTACGGTAGTAGCCAACCATCCCTAAAAAGCGGCGTAGCTCTCTTCTGGTGGTAGGTGCGGGAAATGCATTTATAGCTGAGACCTTGGCATCTACAGGGCGCACCTGACCATGGCCAACCTGTTTACCGAGATAAGTAACAGTGGCCTTCCCAAACTCGCACTTTGCTAAGTTCAGGGTTAGAGAAGCGGCTGCTAGACGTTCACACACTACCCTTAGAGTGTTAACATGATCAGACCACTCAGTTGAATAAATTACCAGATCATCAAGGTAAGCACTACAATCAGGAACTCCAGCCAATACTGTGTTAACCAGGCGTTGGAAAGTGGCTGGTGCGTTCCGCATCCCAAATGCCATGACAGCATATTATAGGAAGTGATCTGGGGTCACAAAGGCAGAGATGTCGGAGGCATGTGAGGTTAACGGCACCTGCCAGTAACCTTTTAGAAGATGTAGTTTGGTTACATAAGTAGCAGCACCAACAGTATCAATACAGTCATCCAGTCTGGGTAACGGGAACGAGTCGGGCACTGTGACAGCATTTACCTTCCGATAGTCCGTACATAATCTGGATGTCCCATCAGGTTTAGGAACCAGAATGCACGGAGAACTCCAAGGACTTGAACTTGGCATAGCCAGGTTATTCTCCAGCAAATAACCGACCTCATCCCTCATTATCTTTCTTTTAGAGACGTTGACACGATAAGCATGTTGCTTGATAGGTGCAGCGTTTCCAACATTAATGTCATGTTCTAACACATTTGTGCATGTAGGAACATCATTAAAAAGACATGGAAAGCTGTGTAAAAGTCTCACAATATCATCTGACTGTCTGTCCGTTAAATGAATCAGGCTTGACGGGAGAGACAGCAGCATCTCTGAATTGGGCAATCTAGCACACTGCTGCTGAGTATTGCGCAACTCCAAACCATCTCCGTCCACATCATTAACATGACCTCCCACTACAGCCGTAGCAGCAATAGAGACAGCCGACTCAGCCAGTTTCTCTGGACAGTCTATCTGAGTGACGGGTCTGGTGTGGTATGTTTTCAACATGTTAACGTGGCACACACGAGATTGGCGTTTTCTATCAGGAGTCTGTATCACGTAGTCAGTTTCACTTAGTTTCTTTTCAATTACATAAGGACCAGAGAAACGTGCTGACAATGACGCTCCTGGCACCGGCAACAATACAAGAACTTGGTCACCTGGCTGCAGTGAACGAGAAACAGCCTGTGTGTCATAGTGTCATTTCATCCGTCTCTGTGAGGAAGACAGCGCTTCCTTTGCTAGAGCACAGGCACCATGTAGGCGCTCACGAAAGCGACTAACGTAGTCCAACACATTTTCTTTCACACACAACTCTTGTGATAAAAACTGATCCTTAAGGACTTTCATAGGTCCTCTCATGGTGTGTCCAAACACCAGTTCAGCTGGGCTGAACCCTAAGGATTCCTGTACTGTCTCACGCACAGCAAACAAAACTAGAGGAACTCCCTCATCCCATTCCTTCTCAGATTCCAAGCAATATTTACGGAGCATAGACTTCAGTGTCTGATGCCAACGTTCAAGCGCACCGTGAGACTCTGGATGATATGCGCTTGACACACGGTGTGTAACTGACAAGAACTTTAACACTTGTTTGAAAAGTTTAGAAAGGAAATTTGTACCCTGATCAGTTTGTACCACCTTAGGTAAACCAAAAGTTGAGAAGAATTTGATCAACGCTTTACTCACCACCGGAGCAGTAATCCTTCGCAGAGGAATGGCGTCTGGGTACCTGGTGGCCACACACATAATCGTCAACATAAACTGGTTACAAGATTTTGTCTTTGGTAATGGTCCAACACAATCAACCATCACATGTTCGAATGGTTCACCTATGGCCGGTATGGGACAGAGGCGCGGGGGAAATAACCTGGTTCGGTTGCCCAGCTACTTGACAGGTGTGGCAAGTCCGACAGAACTGAGCCACATCTTGTTTTAAACCAGGCCAAAAGAAATGTCGCAAAACTCGATCATAAGTCTTGGTGACTCCCAGATGTCCGGACCACTGGTGATCATGAGCGAGGGATAAAACATTTTGTCGAAAGGCTGTAGGAATCACTATTTGGTAAACAGCATTCCAATCTCCGCCAGCGTCAACATGGGATGTCCATTTACGCATGAGGAGATTACCATCAATGAAGTATGCCATGTTTTTCTTCTTTAGCTCCTCCTCTGAGAAAACACTAGAAAAACATTTAGCCAGGCTAATGTCAACCTTTTGGTTAGCGATCAGCTGCTCACGAGTGACTGGTAACTGTATTGCCTCAGCAACAAGTTCCACATCCTTCTTCCTTTCTCTGGACTGTTGGTCAGACTGCACCAGCTTACCAGAGGTAGCACCCGAACTATCCTCTGGGTCACACTCTCTGAATAGAATCGTGTTCGACAAATCTATCACTTCACCCACTTGTCATGCTTGAGCACGTGTGACAGCACAAGCGGGGAACACATCTGGATAACCCTGTGCCAGCTCCTCGGAGAGAGACTGGTCACTTTTATCCAATACCTCCAATACGGGTATCACCTTTCCTCCGGCAATATCGTTGCCCATTATAAATGTCACACCTTTTACTGGCAACATAGGACGTACGCCAACTCTGAACACTCCACTGACTAACTCAGAGTGTACGTTCACAATGTGCAATGGCACTGGGACGAATCCCATTTCAATTCCTTGTACTAACACACTGGAACCACAATATGTATTATTGGACAAGGGCAACACATCAGATAGTATGAACGACTGCGCCGCACCAGTATCTCTGAGGATTCTAACTGGACGCTGAGACGCTTCGTCATCTGATATGGAAACAAACCCCTCAAATGAACGGTTCATAACTGTGATCTGGGACAGGGACTTTCAAACCACATTCACTATGAGGCCTCTGTCTTGATTCCGGCCTTACAACCGTACGAATCAGCCCAACACCCGTTGGCGGCCTGGCGTGCTGAGGCATCCCCTGTTTGCGTTTAAGCAGAAAGCAATCATTAACCATATGTCCCACCTTATGACAAAATAAATATTTTGGGCGTGCTGGATGTACTGCTGGCCGACTAGGACTAAAAGTTAGCAACTCTGCGGCTCTGCTCTCCGTACGAGCCGAAAACACGCTCTTATGCGTCAACACAAACTCGTCTGCCAATACAGACGCTTCCGACAGTGAGGATACTTTCTGTTCGTTCAGATAACCTACAATGCGTTCGGGTAAGTAATTTTTAAACTCTTCTAACAAGATTAACTCCCGTAGAGAGTTAAAATCAGTTACCTTACTAGCACTGTGCCATTTGTCAAACAGATTTCCTTTGTCTCTAGCAAACTCCGCATAAGTCTGAGTAGAAGCCTTTTTATGAGACCTAAATCTCTGTCGATATTCCTCAGGAACAAGCTCATAGGCACGAAGAACAGTAGCTTTGACCACGTCATAATTCAAGCTGTCTTCAAGAGGTAGCGCTGACAGAACCTCTTGGGCTTTACCTGTTAATTTACACTGAAGTAATAGGCACCATACCTCTTCGGGCCATTTCAATGCTACCGCTATACGTTCAAAAACACTGAAATAGGAATCAACCTCTGACTCCCTAAACACAGGTACCAAGGTGATCTGTCTACTAATATCAAAAGTAGCAGACGACACAGCTGGTGAGGACGGCTCACTAGAAGACATAGTATGAGCAGAGACTAACCTCGCTGTTTCTGCCTCTAGTTCCATTTTACGCATCTCCAGTTCCATCTTACGCGTCTCCTGTTCTGCCTCTAGTTCCATCTTACGTGTCTCCTGTTCTTGATCAAGCCTACGCGTCTCCAGTTCCATCTTACGCGTCTCTAGTTCCTGATCAAGCCTATGCGTTTCCAGCTTGTCTTGCCTGATCTGTGCTCGCTCTTCCGCCTCCATTTGGAGCCGTGTCGAGCGGACATCCATCCTGGCATCACTGTCAGTCAGTGGGGAGAGTGGGTCAAAACGGGGCAATGTGGCTGGAGCCTTAGCCTCGTCCTCAGACACCGATGGGCTTACAGGAGCAGCAGCCACCTCCCCTACAGGAGCAGCAGGGTCAGGCGGCGGTAGCTCAAGCACTCGCTCGTTCAACAATATCTCTAACACTGTTTTCCTAACTTCTGCTTTCACTAAAACCCTTGATATGGGTACAGAAAAGTGGTCAGCCAAAGCCTGTAGATCCACTCTACGGCAATTCTCAAAAACCTCCCACGTAGGGTTTTCCAAAAATGCATCCAACTCAAAAGTAGCCATCCTAAACTAGCAACACGAGCAGACGAATACTGAACACAAAGAAAACAGGTAGTTACAGCTGCCAAGCTCAACACTGAACCAGACTAACTAATTTGCATGGGTATCAATGAGATAGATCCCGGACGAACCCCCACATTATGTTACGAACCCCGTGGCTTTAAACGTCTAGGGTGGATGGACATGAGATCCGTAACATAATTTATGCAAATTATAAGCGTGACATGGAACAGTGAGAACAAAAACTACACGACAACCATAAACTACCGTCAAACATAAAAGGTTTATTTTTGAACACACGGTAAAGGTTTGGGAAAAAGGGCTGAGCAGGACCCAAGAAATGAAACAATAGTGTAAAACACCCCTAAACTGATCTTGCCTGCCTCAAGAACCGCTAAGCTACTGCTAATCATACAAAAATACAGTGGGTGGTCCGCTCAGGTCTAACTAGTGTTTTTAGACAGTTTTCTTCCTACGGGTAATGTACGCCCAAGGGCAACTTGCTTAAATTCCCCTTTTCCCAGAAACGCACAAAGTTACCAAACAGAGTAACCAGCAACTTAGTGCGTAAACAAAACACAGGACACCACAGTATCCATACTCACATACGGAAATAGTCTCTAACAAAATTACACAACTGACCGGCTTTTAAACAATGGGATGTGTGATTGAAAAACCAGAAACAGGTGGTGCAATGCAGAGGAATGTCCACTGATTGGTCCACCTCAGCAATCAGCAGACACCCCAACGACCACCAATCAGGAACATACAGGACACCTGTGATTAGGGCAGAAGGAGAGGAAAAACACAAAAAGACACAGGATACCTGTATCCGTAACAATGACCAATAGTATGTGGACACCTGCTTGTCGAACATCTCATTCCAAAATCATGGGCATTGATATGGAGTTGGTCCCCCCTTTGCTGCTATAACAGCCTCCACTCTTCTAGGAAGGCTTTCCACTAGATGTTGGAAAATTGCTGCGGGGACTTACTTCCATTCAGCCACAAGAGCATTAGTGAGGTCGGGCACTGGTGTTGGGCGATTAGGCCTGGCTTGCAGATGGCATTCCAATTCATCCCAAAGGTGTTCGATGGGCTACAGTTCAGGGCTCTGTGCAGGCCAGTCAAGTTCTTCCACACAGATCTCAACAAACCATTTCTGTATGGACCTGGCTTTGTGCTCGGGGGCATTGTCATGCTGAAACAGGAAAAGTCCTTCCCCAAACTGTTGCCACAAAGTTGTAAGCACAGACTCGTCTAGAATGTCATTGTATGCTGTAGCGTTATGATTTCCCTTCACTGGAACTAAGGGGCCTAGCCCGAACCATGATTAACAGCCCCAGACCATTATTCCTCCTCCACCAAACTTTATAGTTGGCACTATGCATTCGGGCAGGTACAGTGGCTTGCGAAAGTATTTACCCCCCTTGCCATTTTTCCTATTTTGTTGCCTTACATCCTGGAATTAAAATTGATTTTTGGGGAGTTTGTATCATTTGATTTACACAACATGCCTACCACTTTGAAGATGCAAAATATGTTTTATTGTGAAACAAACAAGAAATAAGACAATAAAACAGAAAACTTGAGCGTGCATATCTATTCACCCCCCCCCCCCCCCCCCCCAAAGTGAATACTTTGTATAGTCACCTTTTGCAGCAATTACAGCTGCAAGTCTCTTGGGGTATGTCTCTATTAGCTTGGCACATCTAGCCACTGGGATCTTTGCCCACTCTTCAAGTTGGATGGGTTCTGCTGGTGTACAGCAATCTTTAAGTCATACCACAGATTCTCAATTGGATTGAGTTCTGGGCTTTGACTAGGCCATTCCAAGACATTTAAATGTTTCCCCTTAAACCACTCAAGTGTTGCTTTAGCAGTATGCTTAGGGTCATTGTCCTGCTGGAAGGTGAACCTCCGTCCCAGTCTCAAATCTCTGGAACACTGAAACAGGTTTCCCTCAATAATTTCCCTGTATTTAGCACCATCCATCATTACTTAAATTCTGACCAGTTTCTCAGTCCCTGCCGATGAAAAACATACCCACAGCATGATGCTGTCACCACCATGCTTCACTTTGGGGATTGTGTTCTCGGGGTGATAAGAGGTGTTGGGTTTGCGCCAGACATAGTGTTTTCCTTGATGGCCAAAAAGCTCAATTTTAGTCTCATCTGACCAGAGTACCTTCTTCCATATGTTTGGGGGGTCTCCCACATGCCTTTTGGCAAACACCAAACATGTTTGCTTATTTTTTTCTTTAAGCAATGGCTTTTTTCTGGCCACTCTTCCATAAAGCCCAGCTCTGTGGAGTGTACGGCTTAAATTGGTCCTATGGACAGATACCCCAATCTCCGCTGTGGAGCTTTGCAGCTCCTTCAGGGTTATCTTTGGTCTCTTTGTTGCCTCTGATTAATGCCCTCCTTGCCTGGTCCATGAGTTTTGGTGGGCGGCCCTCTCTTGGCAGGTTTGTTGTAGTGCCATATTCTTTAAATTTTTTAATAACGGTTTAATGGTGCTCCGTGGGATGTTCAAAGTTTTGGATATTTTTTTATAACCCAACCCTGATCTGTACTTCTCCACAACTTTGTCCCTGACCTGTTTGGAGAGCTCCTTAGTCTTCATGGTGCCGCTTGCTTGGTGGTGCCCCTTGCTTAGTGGTGTTGCAGACTCTGGGGCCTTTCAGAACAGGTGTATATATACTGAGATCATGTGACAGATCATGTGATACTTAGATTGCACACAGGTGGACTTTATTTAACTAATTATGTGACTTCTGAAGGTAATTGGTTGCACCAGATCTTATTTAGGGGCTTCATAGCAAAGGGGGTGAATACATATGCACGCACTACTTTTCCATTATTAATTTTTTAGAATTTTTTGAAATAAGTTATTTTTTTCATTTCACTTCACCAATTTGGACTATTTTGTGTATGTCGATTACATGAAATACAAATAAAATGCAACAATATAGGAAAAACGGCAAGGGGGATGAATACTTTTGCAAGGCACTGACTGTAGTGTTCTCCTGGCATCTGCTAAACCTAGATTTGTCCGTCGGACTGCCAGATGGTGAAGCGTGATTCATCACTCCAGAGAACACGTTTCCACTGCTCCAGAGTCCAATTGCGGCGAGCTTTACACCACTCCAGTCGACGTTTGGCATAGCACATGGTGATCTTAAACATGGCTGCTCGGCCATGGAAACCCATTTCATGAAGCTCCTGACTAACAGTTATTGTGCTGGCGTTGCTTCCAGAGTTTGTAGAGTCACAAGTTTGATGTAATCATTGAGTGCTAGGAATATGGGACCAAATACTAAACTTTTGACGACTTTAATACACATATAAGTGAACTTGTCCCAATACTTTTGGTCCCCTAAAATGGGGGAACTATATAAAAACAGTTCACCTGATATGGAGGAAATACCCTCAAATTAAAGCTGACGGTCTACACTTTAACCTCATCATTTCAAATCCAAAGTGTTGGAGTACAGAGCCACAACAACAACAAAATTGTCACTATCCCAATATTTCTGGAGCTCACTGTACAATGGAGTTGATTGGCGACGCTGTCCATCGATACTTGTAAAAATGTCCATTCTTTAATGCTTACCTTGTATCTATGTTTATCCTGTGTAAATGCAAGCTTTTCTTTGGGTACTGAAATCCGTAGTTTTTGCTAAAAGTAGCATTTTACCCGACCTCTGCCAAGGGAGCCGTTGTTTGTTAGCAGAGAAGGAGCAGCTGTATTGCACAGCAGATTTTTTTGTTTTGGCATGGGAAGCATAGAATGCTTTTTTAAAATTGTATTTTTTACTATGGATTCCAAATTCAACTGACAACTCTAACAATCAGGACAAGCACAGGTACACAGTAAGCGTTAAATAATTGGATATTTATAAAAGTATCGATTTGGTAGTGTACGCTTGATGTCGTAACTTCCTACTCCCATTGGAAAACAGGATTACGGTGTGCAGTTCGACAGACGTCAGATAAAATGCTACTTTTATCTAAAACTACGGATTTCAGCACCCCCAAAAAAGTTCACATTTACACAGGACAAACATAGGTACAAGGAAAGCATTCAAGAATAGACACGTATCAATTGACAGCGACTCGATGTATTCGGAGGTACAGTCTGCCCACACTTGTCGCCACTCAATCCCATTGTATATCTTGGAGTTGAGTAAACTTGGTTAGAGTAGAGAAGATAGCATCCAGTACAGTATGTGAGGGGGAAGGTTTCAACAAGCCTCCACTCTAGACAGGTCCCCTGATGTCTCTCCATCATGTGTGTTTCATATGGATAGGAAGGATCAAATGTATGGATGTCATACTGGACTTCTGTGGGATGACAAGCTCCCCAGTCCCCTTGGGAACCCTTCACTAAGTTTTCCTCTGCCCAAGATGTTTGAAGACTGGCATTTTGAAAGGCTGGGTAAAATGGTACATCTTTGTTTCTGGCAGGACAGTGTTCTCTCTAGAAGTCCATTCTTTCAACTCAGACATCCACGCAGACCCCTTAGTGTGCCGTGTATGCAAATGTCACCTTTTTTGACATTTTGCTTTAAAGTGATTTTCAATCAAACGTTTGATATGTAATTTTGGGGGCAATCTTTATGGTTATGTATGAGTCTGTCATGCAAGACTTCCGGTTTCCTTTAAAATTTCACCGTGTGACAAAGACAGGCTGAACACCTGCAGCTTCTCATCATCACTCACATGAGTAAACTCTAGACATCACAGATAGCCAGGCAGATATCTACAGGTAACTGACTAAATAATAGGGTGTTGGGCCACCACAAGCTGCCAGAACAGCTTCAATGCACCTTGGCATAGATTATACAAGTGTCTGGAACTCTATTGGTCCCATTCTTCCATGAGAAATTCCATAATTTTGTGTTTTGTTGATGGTGGTGGTAAACGCTCTAGAATCTCCCATACGTGTTCAATTGGGTTGAGGTGACTGACGGCCCGTGTACACTACTGGTGGTGTCGCGCGGTGAAACACCGCTTCCTATTAATTTTCAATGAAAGGAAAGCGGTGAGAAGTGGAGTTGGCGGGGGACGGTTGGGCGGCGCGAACGTGGCGTGGGAGGCGGTGAAAAAGTTCAGCATTTCCCAATTTTATGCAAATCACCAGTGGCTACTGCTGGGCGATGACCAATCATATCGAGTGGTTCCCATGATGAATTAGACGCTATGCGACCCAACACTGGAGACTTTCTTCAGCAAAGATGACTGACAAAAATACAATGATGGAAGCAAATGTAAGTAATTATAACGTCATAACAAGTCATGCAAAACATTTACAGTTGAGAGGAATATGTTAGCTAATGTAGAGACAAACGATTATGCATATTTTTTTATCATAAAGTTAATATAGGAAAATTGCTATTTAGCAAGCTAGCTGACTAGCTAACATTAGCCAGCTAGCTAGCTAGTTTATGGGCATTGTGACATGAGTATGAAATTGTAATTTGGGTTGGTTAAACCAGCAAACCAGGCTGTCATCTTGTGATACAGTGGATGTAAAGAATCTAGCTAGCTAAAGCATTTACTGCAAATTTAATGTAAAATTTTGTAAGCTTGCCTTGCTGATATTTGCCATGCAATGCAGTTGAAGTAACATACAGTGGGGGAAAAAAGTATTTAGGCAGCCACCAATTGTGCAAGTTCTCCTACTTAAAAAGATGAGAGAGGCCTGTAATTTTCATCATAGGTACACGTCAACTATGACAGACAAATTGAGATTTTTTTTCTCCAGAAAATCACATTGTAGGATTTTTTATGAATTTATTTGCAAATTATGGTGGAAAATAAGTATTTGTCACCTACAAACAAGCAAGATTTCTGGCTCTCACAGACCTGTAACTTCTTCTTTAAGAGGCTCCTCTGTCCTCCACTCGTTACCTGTATTAATGGCACCTGTTTGAACTTGTTATCAGTATAAAAGACACCTGTCCACAACCTCAAACAGTCACACTCCAAACTCCACTATGGCCAAGACCAAAGAGCTGTCAAAGGACACCAGAAACAAAATTGTAGACCTGCACCAGGCTGGGAAGACTGAATCTGCAATCGGTAAGCAGCTTGGTTTGAAGAAATCAACTGTGGGAGCAATTATTAGGAAATGGAAGACATACAAGACCACTGATAATCTCCCTTGATCTGGGGCTCCACGCAAGATCTCACCCCATGGGGTCAAAATGATCACAAGAACGGTGAGCAAAAATCCCAGAACCACACGGGGGGACCTAGTGAATGACCTGCAGAGAGCTGGGACCAAAGTAACAAAGCCTACCATCAGTAACACACTATGCCGCCAGGGACTCAAATCCTGCAGTGCCAGACGTGTCCCCCTGCTTAAGCCAGTACATGTCCAGGCCCGTCTGAAGTTTGCTAGAGTGCATTTGGATGATCCAGAAGAGGATTGGGAGAATGTCATATGGTCAGATGAAACCAAAATAGAACTTTTTGGTAAAAACTCAACTCGTCGTGTTTGGAGGACAAAGAATGCTGAGTTGCATCCAAAGAACACCATACCTACTGTGAAGCATGGGGGTGGAAACATCATGCTTTGGGGCTGTTTTTCTGCAAAGGGACCAGGACGACTGATCCGTGTAAAGGAAAGAATGAATGGGGCCGTGTATCGTGAGATTTTGAGGGCATTGAAGATGAAACGTGGCTGGGTCTTTCAGCATGACAATGATCCCAAACACACCGCCCGGGCAACGAAGGAGTGGCTTCGTAAGAAGCATTTCAAGGTCCTGGAGTGGCCTAGCCAGTCTCCAGATCTCAACCCCATAGAAAATCTTTGGAGGGAGTTGAAAGTCTGTGTTGCCCAGCGACAGCCCCAAAACATCACTGCTCTAGAGGAGATCTGCATGGAGGAATGGGCCAAAATACCAGCAACAGTGTGTGAAAACCCTGTGAAGACTTACAGAAAACGTTTGACCTGTGTCATTGCCAACAAAGGGTATATAACAAAGTATTGAGAAACTTTTGTTATTGACCAAATACTTATTTTCCACCATAATTTGCAAATAAATTCATTAAAAATCCTACAATGTGATTTTCTGGATTTTTTTCCTCATTTTGTCTGTCATAGTTGACGTGTACCTATGATGAAAATTACAGGCCTCTCTCATCTTTTTAAGTGGGAGAACTTGCACAATTGGTGGCTGACTAAATACATTTTTTCCCCACTGTAGCTAGTTAACTATTTTCTTGCTTATTGTGTAGTGGAGGATAAAAATACCTGTATGCTTATGGATGTGTAGCTAGCTATGTAGCCGATCTGTGTATGGACCCTAAAATGTTTGGTATAAATATTAGTTCAGAACCTAGCTATGAACCTAAGCTATCAACTTCAAAAAAGTCTGAATGGCATCAATGAAGCCTATGGATTGAGTAGAATATAATTTAACTTTCTTGTGCCAAGGATGCAAGTTGTATATACATGTAGTTATTACCAAGCATGATATACCCACATTGTAGCCTGTACATTGAATATATTCACTGATCATGTACTCTACCTTGGCAAATAAAGATGAGGTTCCGGTATGAATGTCTGAGACATTCTCTTTCAGTCATATCCAGTACCAGGAGTATCAAACTCCAGTCTTTGAATGAATGCTGTGTCTACATGTATGTATTACAATTATACACTTCAACAGTGTTTACCAATCCTGGTCCTGGGACATCAATGGTTACACATTGTAACTATGCAATAGACTAGAACACATGATTTAACTATTAAAGGCTGATTTGTAATTCATATATACAGAAACAGAATTTTAAAAAACAGTACACTACACTTCCTATGCATCATGTAAATACTCTAAAACAGGTTAATCTCAATATCTAATTTCCTTGATCTGTACTGATCTGAGGACACAGGATAGGTGTAATATTTCATCAAATGAGAGACTTAATTTCAACCAGTAGAGAAAGTGAATCTATTCCAGTATTGAAATAAGTTAATTATCCAAGTGTTATAAATACATAATACATGCATTATAAATATTATAATAGTAATACTATAAATACAAGTTCAATCTGTACTTCAATGCACATCTGGTGTGCATTATAAAAACAGAGGAAGAAAGAGGAGGTGGGGAGAGAGGTGTGAGAGAGTGTAAAAGACAGAAAGGGAAAGAGGTAAGAACAAAGGAGCAGTGAAGACAGCATATGATTAATGAATTACAGTGCTACTAAACTTCATATTCTCTCAGTTCATCACAATTACATAATAGTGTCTCTAGCGGTGTCTCCTAACCAGCCTTGGGCCCCCAGTTGGCCCGACAGTTATCTTAAGAGCGGGTGAGGTGGCGATGAGGGGACTGGGGGTTGGCATCCTCTCTCACATCAAAACATACCTGCAGGCGAGAGACAGATGGAGAGAGAGCTAGCATGATTAAGCCTTGTGTTTTTTTATTCTAACACTGCCAGTCATCATAATCATCAGGAGGTGAAATGCAAAACTGACCTTGGATCATTAACTCTGGGGCCACTACATCTCTATCTGTATTTCAATGTAAAGCATCTCTTTAATAATATTTCCTGTTGACCCGACCAAGTGACCTCTCACCTCTGATTATGTTGTGCGCTCTATGTAGCCAGTCCAGATACGGGAGGGGTTCACCGACAAAGCTGATATAACCTAGAGGATTTAGGGAGAAGCGGGGAGAGGGATGAAGTGAAGGAGAGAGACTGTTATTGAGAAAATAAGGTAGTTAAAGAGACAGTGTTCAACAGGAATCTGTGTGTGTGGCCTCACCTGGTGTCCACACTAAGTGGCTGCAGAGTACTTTATACTGAAAGAAATGCACAGACACACAAGCACAAACAATATAGCGTAGTTATAGAAATAATGATGTGTTACTATTCTCCATGGTTGGTCCTCTTGTCTATTCTTTGAAGGTGGAAGGAGCCACAGTTATACACCTGAGCCTGCTTACAGCACAACACAATCTGTCAATCAGATTGATACATGAGTGTGTAGGTGAGGGTTATAGGGTGTCTAATTGTTCAAAATTATTTCAATGTGGGTGAGTCTTAAAAGAGCCTGTTTTGTTTTTGTACAGACATCACCCTTACCTAAACAGCACCCTCACCTGAGAAGCAGAAATCAAAGAGAGAGAAACTGGGAATTGAATAACTGCAGGTGACATAGCTAAGTAAATGGAAGAATACTCTTATTGCAATGTGGATGGCTCTTAAAAGAGCCTTTGCATAGTGTACAGTCGTGGTCAAAAGTTTTGAGAATGACACAAATATTAATTTTCACAAAGTCTGCTGCCTCCGTTTTTATGATGGCAATTTGCATATACTCCAGAATGTTATGAAGACTGATCAGATGAATTGCAATTAATTCCAAAGTCCCTCTTTGCCATGAAAATGAACTTAATCCCCCAAAAAACATTTCCACTGCATTTCAGCCCTGCCACAAAAGGACTACCTCACATCATGTCAGTGATTCTCTCGTTAACACAGGTGAGAGTGTTGACGAGGACAAGGCTGGAGATCACTCTGTCATGGTGATTGAGTTAGAATAACAGACTGGAAGCTTTAAAAGGAGGGTGGTGCTTGAAATCATTTTTCTTCCTCTGTTAACCATGGTTACCTGCAAGGAAACACGCACCGTCATCATTGCTTTGCACAAAAAGGGCTTCACAGGCAAGGATATTGCTGCTAGTAAGATCGCACCTAAATCAACCATTTATCGGATCATCAAGAACTTCAAGGAGAGAGGTTCAATTGTTGTGAAGAAGGCTTCAGGGCGCCCAAGAAAGTCCAACAAGCACCAGGACCGTCTCCTAAAGTTGATTCAGCTGCGGGATCAGGGCACCACCAGTGCAGAGCTTGCTCAGGAATGGCAGCAGGCAGGTGTGCGTGCATCTGCACGCACAGTGAGGCGAAGACTTTTGGAGGATGGCCTGGTGTCAAGAAGGGCAGCGAGGAAGCCACTTCTCTCCAGGAAAAACATCAGGGACAGACTGATATTCTGCAAAAGGTACAGGGATTGGACTGCTGAGGACTGGGGTAAAGTCATTTTCTCTGATGAATCCCCTTTCCGATTGTTTGGGGCATCCGGAAAAAAGCTTGTCCGGAGAAGACAAGGTGAGCGCTACCATCAGTCCTGTGTCATGCCAACAGTAAAGTATCCTGAGACCATTCATGTGTGAGGTTGCTTCTCAGCCAAGGGAGTGGGCTCACTCACTATTTTGCCTAAGAACACAGCCATGAATAAAGAATGGTACCAACACATCCTCCGAGAGCAACTTCTCCCAACCATCCAAGAACAGTTTGGTGACGAACAATGCCTTTTCCAGCATGATGGAGCACCTTGCCATAAGGCAAAAGTGATAACTAAGTGGCTCGGGGAACAAAACATCAACATTTTGGGTCCATGGCCAGGAAACTCACCAGACCTTAATCCCATTGAGAACTTGTGGTCAATCCTCAAGAGGCGGGTGGACAAACAAAAACCCACAAATTCTGACAAACTCCAAACATTGATTATGCAAGAATGGGCTGCCATCAGTCAGGATGTGGCCCAGAAGATAATTGACAGCATGCCAGGGCGGATTGCAGAGGTCTTGAAAAAGAAGGGTCAACACTGCAAATATTGACTCTTTGCATAAACTTAATGTAATTGTCAATAAAAGCCTTTGACACTTACATTTACATTTACATTTTAGTCATTTAGCAGACGCTCTTATCCAGAGCGACTTACAGGAGCAATTAGGGTTAAGTGCCTTGCTCAAGGGCACATTTACGTCATTTAGCAGACGCTCTTATCCAGAGCGACTCACAAATTGGTGCATTCACCCTATAGCCAGTGGGATAACCACTTTACAATTTTTTTGGGGGGGTAGAAGGATTACTTTATCCTATCCCAGGTATTCCTTAAAGAGGTGGGGTTTCAAATGTCTCCGGAAGGTGGTGAGTGACTCCGCTGTCCTGGCGTCGTGAGGGAGCTTGTTCCACCATTGGGGTGCCAGAGCAGCGAACAGTTTTGACTGGGCTGAGCGGGAACTATGCTTCCGCAGAGGAAGGGGAGCCAGCAGGCCAGAGGTGGATGAACGCAATGCCCTCGTTTGGGTGTAGGGACTGATCAGAGCCCGAAGGTACAGAGGTGCCGTTCCCCTCACTGCTCCATAGGCAAGCACCATGGTCTTGTAACGGATGCGAGCTTCAACTGGAAGCCAGTGGAGTGTGCGGAGGAGGGGGGTGACGTGAGAGAACTTGGGAAGGTTGAACACCAGACGGGCTGCGGCATTCTGGATGAGCTGTAGGGGTTTAATGGCACAGGCAGGGAGGCCAGCCAACAGCGAGTTGCAGTAATCCAGACGGGAGATGACAAGTGCCTGGATTAGGACCTGTGCCGCTTCCTGTGTAAGGCAGGGTCGTACTCTCCGAATGTTGTAGAGCATGAACCTGCAGGAGCGGGTCACCGCCTTGATGTTAGCGGAGAACGACAGGGTGTTGTCCAGGGTCACGCCAAGGCTCTTCGCACTCTGGGAGGAGGACACAACGGAGTTGTCAACCATGATGGCGAGATCATGGAACGGGCAGTCCTTCCCCGGGAGGAAGAGCAGCTCCGTCTTGCCAGGGTTCAGCTTGAGGTGGTGATCCGTCATCCATACTGATATGTCTGCCAGACATGCAGAGATGCGATTCGCCACCTGGTTATCAGAAGGGGGAAAGGAGAAGATTAGTTGTGTATCGTCAGCGTAGCAATGATAGGAGAGGCCATGTGAGGATATGACAGAGCCAAGTGACTTGGTGTATAGGGAGAAAAGGAGAGGGCCTAGAACTGAGCCCTGGGGGACACCAGTGGTGAGAGCACGTGGTGCGGAGACAGCTTCTCGCCACGCCACTTGGTAGGAGCGACCGGTCAGGTAGGACGCAATCCAGGAGTGAGCCGCGCCGGAGATGCCCAGCTCGGAGAGGGTGGAGAGGAGGATCTGATGGTTCACAGTATCAAAGGCAGCAGACAGGTCTAGAAGGACAAGAGCAGAGGAGAGAGAGTTAGCTTTAGCAGTGCGGAGAGCCTCCGTGACACAGAGAAGAGCAGTCTCAGTTGAATGACCAGTCCTGAAACCTGACTGGTTTGGATCAAGAAGGTCATTCTGAGAGCGATAGCAAGAGAGTTGGCTAAAGACGGCACGCTCAATAGTTTTGGAAAGAAAAGAAAGAAGGGATACTGGTCTGTAGTTGTTGACATCAGTGGGATCGAGTGTTGGTTTTTTGAGAAGGGGAGCAACTCTCGCTCTCTTGAAGACGGAAGGGACATGGCCAGCGGTCAAGGATGAGTTGATCAGCGAGGTGAGGTAGGGGAGAAGGTCACCGGAGATGGTCTGGAGAAGAGAGGAGGGGATGGGGTCAAGCGGGCAGGTTGTTGGGCGGCCTGCAGTCACAAGTCGCAGGATTTTATCTGGAGAGAGAGGGGAGAAAGAAGTCAAAGCATAGGGTAGGGCAGTGTGAGTAGGACCAGCAGTGTCATTAGACTTAACAAACGAGGATCGGATGTCGTCAACCAGAGAGAGAGGAGGGGGGGGGGGAATGTGGCAAAGAGCTTCCTAGGGTTAGAGGCAGATGCTTGGAATTTAGAGTGGTAGAAAGTGGCCTTAGCAGCAGAAACAGATGAAGAAAATGTAGAGAGGAGGGAGTGAAAAGATGCCAGGTCGGCAGGGAGTTTAGTTTTCTTCCATTTCCGCTCCGCTCCGCTGCCCGGAGCTCTGTTCTGTGAGCTCGCAATGAGTCATCAAGCCACGGAGCTGGAGGGGAGGACCGAGCCGGCCGGGAGGATAGGGGACACAGAGAGTCAAAGGATGCAGAAAGGGAGGAGAGGAGGGTTGAGGAGGCAGAATCAGGAGATTGGAGGGAGAAGGATTGAGCAGAGGGAAGAGATGATAGGATGGAAGAGGAGAGAGTAGTGGGAGAGAGAGAGCGAAGGTTGCGGCGGCGCATTACCATCTGTGTAGGGGCAGAGTGAGTAGTGTTGGAGGAGAGCGAGAGAGAAAAGGAAACAAAGTAGTGTTCGGAGACATGGAGGGGAGTTGCAGTGAGATTAGTAGAAGAGCAGCATCTAGTAAAGATGAGGTCAAGCGTATTGCCTGCCTTGTGAGTAGGGGGGGACGGTGAGAGGGTGAGGTCAAAAGAGGAGAGGAGTGGAAAGAAGGAGGCAGAGAGAAATGAGTCAAATGTGGATGTCGTGTCGCGTCGGCTGCCGGTGGCTATTGCTGTCAAACAAAGAAGTCCGCTTAAGCTGTACCTTGATTAGAAGTCTTTATTCATTATCACAAGCTTACAGCATAAGTTTACAGACTCGCGAGGTCTGGAGAGCAGTGTCCTCCAATTCTAATGGCTGCTCTGCCCTTTCTGTGTCTAGCCCCTATTTATAAACAATGCAAAAAGATGGGTGGCTCCCTCTTCTGGCCAATCACCAGTCTCCCCTGTCTACAACACTCTTCCTGTCTGTTGTATGTGGCGTTACACTAAAACATTCCCTCTTGATACTAAAATCAACATTCTTTCAGTTCCACTTAAAAACATTTAACAACAGCATAATCCCAATACACGACATGGACATAGGGAGGTTGAAATCCCCCAAAACTGTGAGGGGTGAGCCATCCTCAGGAAAGGAACTTATCAAGGCGTCAAGCTCATTGATGAACTCTCCAAGGGAACCTGGAGGGCGATAGATGACAAGGATATTAAGCTTAAATGGGCTAGTGACTGTGACAGCATGGAATTCAAATGAGGAGATAGACAGGTGGGTTAGGGGAAAAATTGAGAATGTCCACTTGGGAGAGATGAGGATTCCTGTGCCACCACCCCTCTGACCAGATGCTCTCGGGGTATGCGAGAACACATGGTCAGACGAGGAGAGAGCAGTAGGAATGCTTATAATTATACTTCAGTATACCATAGTAACATCTGACAAAAATATCTAAAAACACTCAAGCTGCAAACTTTGTGAAGACCAATACTTGTGTCATTCTCAAAACGTTTGACCATGACTAGTCTATGGTGTTGCCAGGGAACAGCACCCTCTTTGAAGAAGCAGGAGATGAAGATCTCCCGCACACGGATTGCCTCCCATGCTGCGTTGTTGGCCCCCATCCTTGAAACATCCTGCAGAGCAGCAGACCTCTCCTCTGGCATACAGTGGCGAGCTGCAGATCCCCTCCTGGTCCTCGTGTCCATCCTCATGAAGTTATGCAGGACACAGGTAGCCTTCACACATGACTGAATTCCCCCACGAGGCAGTCCCAGATGGCCCTGGTCACCCAACCGTGCAGTGCCCTACACGGTAACTGTAGGCAATGGTTGCAAGGTATTTGTAGGACTATGGAAGATAATATCATTATTAGACTTTTACATCATCATAACAAATCATGATAACATTGGATAGATAGATGCATGTGCACACACATGTGCGTGTGTAGCATGTGACAACAGCAGGATCATATTAAGGATAGCATCACCAATGAATACAAAATAACACTTGAAGCTTGATGATGAGTTGATCATTTGAATCAGCTATGTAGTGCTAAGGCAAAAACAAAAATGTGCACCCCTTTGAGTCCCCAGGACCAGGTCTGAGAATCACTGCTCTTAATTGGGACCTCTTCATCTGCAGACAGGCTTTCACAGCTCTCTTTATCTGAGGACAGAAAACATCACAACAAACAGACTTCATTATACTCAAATTAGACAGCACTGAATATTATGTTACTATTATCTCTGTCCTATGCAGAATAGCCTACTCTCTCCCTTCTTTGACAGTTGGGGCTGCTATCCTTTCAGCCTCCTCCATGGCTGTTAGCTAGCCACCTACAAATGCATTTGGAGTTTGTTTTTTGCAATGATAAATATGCATCGGCAGGACAAGATAGCTAGCTAATATGAATTTAAGTAGCTGGTGATATTGAATTCACTTAGCTAGCTAGCTATACAGTATGTAACGTTTGCTAGATCACTAGCTAGCTACGTTAGCAGCTAATTTTAGTTAGCCTACACTGTAGCTAGTCAGCTAATAATACATCGGTGTTCTTACATTTTTTTAAATGTATTTACTTACTTGAATAGGTTCTCCCAGCCATGTGGACGATTGGAAACAGGGCAGCAAAGTTTGTTTGTCACAAGAGTGGTTTAGAGCATATTACTATTTACTTGTGAATACATTTATGAAATGGAGAAGGGATTAAACTATTTACCCATTTAATAACCAGACCTTCATACAAACTTGCTACGCTGAATTCTTGACACACAACCGAACAGCTGCTATATGCTGCCATATGCTGCCAACCAGTGGCGGCTCCTGAAAAAATTCTCAGGGGGGGCAATTTTTCTGATGATTTAGGTGACCTACACACATTTTAAAAAAGATATGTCCAGCAACAACATGAAGACAGGGGCAGCATATAAGTCAATACCAGAAGCATTTATTGACTGATCTCAAAAGTGTTGGCTTACCAGGGTTGGTGGAGCCCTCAGTTTCATCTTTGCCTCGCAAAGCTAACTCAAACACTCCGCAAAACTTCACACACTGGATTAGCCGGCTGAGGATGTGGCGGTTCTTGCTAATGTCGTAGTAAATATATTTGTTATAGTGAATATGGAATATGATATGTTGAGTAAAATGTTGTGCTAAGATCTATTTAGGTCAGGAGCTGGTTATAAGTTCTGTTCCTATCCAATAACAATGGACAAAAGGGTCCTATCTTGTCAGCCTTGTCAGCAGGTGGCCAAGGACAACACCCACGCCATAGGCCTCTCAGTTCTTCCAACTCACGAGTTCTTGCTCTGAGGACACACACACACACACACACAAACACACACACACACACATCATCACTGTTAAACACACACACACACACACACACACACACACACACACACACACACACACACACACACATCATCACTGTTAAACACACACACACACACACACACACAAAAATCCCCTCTCTTAGGCTGAACATTTGAAGACAGAGAACCCGACTCAGAGCCAATGCAACAGTGACAGTAGCCTGGAGGGGACCTCGCCCAACTCATCAGGACCAATCAGAAGATCAGAACTACTAGATTCAACCTACTTCATTTATTGCATAAAATGTCTGCACACAATGTTTCGGGGCTCTCTTCAGATAATAATAATAATAATAATAATATGCCATTTAGCAGACGCTTTTATCCAAAGCGACTTACAGTCATGCGTGCATACATTTTTGTGTATGGGTGGTCCCGGGGATCGAACCCACTACCTTGGCGTTACAAGCGCCATGCTCTACCAGCTGAGCTACAGAAAGTGGATACTCATGGATGCGCATCGCAATTGTAAAATGTCAACACAATTGGAGACACCACGTCATTTTTGGAGACATGTTATTGACAGTAAACTATTGTAGATGCGACTGCTAACTAAATAAAACATTTTAGCTGGCTAGCTAATCATCTTAGCTAAATGTGGGGCAAACAATTCAGTTATTTACCGTTAATTTGAGGGATTGGGGTGAAAGAAATCGAGTTACATAGTGATACTTTACGATATACTGTATTGACAATATCGCAATATTTTAGCGCTAGTTGGCTGTACCTGCACCAAAACACCATTATTGTTCCTTCATAGCTTGTTCTCAATCTTTTCACATTGGGAGCCAATTTGTTTTCAGCACTTTTATTTCCATGACTGATCAAAACTCGTTCTCATGGCTTTCTGATCCCTCTGCAACAGACATATGGTGCGCAATAAAATCACAGTATCGAATCGCAATACGTATAGAATCATGAGACTCGCAATGCTGATGCATATATCTTATCGTGAGGTTCCTGGCAATTCCCAGCCCAAGTTCATTTGCCACAACAAATCTCTTCGCTAGCAAACGCGATGTCTTCTCCAAAACGGCAATGTGTCTCCAGCATTGTTTACTTTTTTGACGTTCTATGGCATCTCCACTTTCCAAGCATATATGACCACATGTAATATTTTGGTAAGTGATGCAAATAGTGAACTATGTAGGGCCAGGATGTAAAATATATGTAGCTGCAGCAATTTCTCTTATCTGATATGGTAAGTAATGGGGCTTAATTTATAGCTCCCTAAGAGTTTGACGAACGGGTCCGTGCACGCGATTCCAGATATCTTTACCTCTGAATAAACTGCCTTTATTATACCATATCCACCCTGTCCAAAGTCTCTACTTGGTCTCAGTTCTCCAGTAAACTTGTGATTATCAACACTAACCTCATCGTTGTGGCGGCGGACAGCTAGCCTGTATCCCTCATCAAGTTGAGTGGCAATGTTATTTTTCCGTTCGTACCAATTTTTGGAAAATCCTCGGGTGTAGGACTTTCCGCCTTTAGTAGAAACCTGTTGAATTATTAAATTTGGTCTGGGAGGTCCTAATTGTTTCGTTGCCAATTTATCTTCATTTGTTCGCCGACAAAAAGGAACTTCTTTCAAAGACACAATCCGCTCTTTTCTCAGTTACGTTCATGGTTACGTTACGTTACGTATGACGAAAGCGCGTAAGTGCAAGCCCTCAGACACCCATAGAGATTGTATTGAAGGCTCTGAAATTTGAAAAAAATAGATTTTACATGGGAGTCTATGACAGACTTCTGGGCGATTTTCAACCTGACTGAAATCGCCCCAAAAGGGGGGGGAGCCATTTGAAGCACGACTTTAGCCTGATTCGACATTTAGTGGCAGTGTGGCACTGTGGCAGATCAGACGTATAGATTACAACACTGATAACTACTGTTGCCGTGATATAATTGATTAGAAAAAAAATCCCTTCCTTTTCCCGTTTGGCAGTGCGTCGCCCATATCGCCCTATTGAACAGGCCGCCCCTGCTGCCAACACGCCCACAAGCGAGCCACTCTGGGCGGCCGAAGTTGCACGCGGCAATGTACAGCGTGCTAGTGTACACAAGCCGTAAGACACACACACATACACACAATTTAAACCTCCTAGGCTCCTTTGAGGCCACTCTTTCAAAGTCACTGAGCTGTTTTTTATTTTTATTTATTTCACCTTTATTTAACCAGGTAAACCAGTTGAGAACAAGTTCTCATTTACAACTGCGACCTGGCCAAGATAAAGCAAAGCAGTGCGATAAAAAAACAACAACACAGAGTTACATATGGGGTAAACAAAACATAAAGTCAAAAATACAACAGAAAATATATATACAGTGTGTGCAAATATAGCAAGTTATGGAGGTAAGGCAATAAATAGGCCATAGTGCAAAATAATTACAATTTAGTATTAACACTGGAATGATAGATGTGCAAGAGATGATGTGCAAATAGAGATACTGGGGTGAAAATGAGCAAAATAAACAACAATATGGGGATGAGGTAGTTGGGTGGGCTAATTTCAGATGGGCTGTGTACAGGTGCAGTGATCGGTCAACTGATGCTTAAAGTTAGTGAGGGAGATAAGAGTCTCCAGCTTCAGAGATTTTTGCAGTTCGTTCCAGTCATTGGCAACAGAGAACAGTAAGGAATGGCGGCCAAAGGAAGTGTTGGCTTTGGGGATGACCAGTGAGATATACAGTGGGGGAAAAAAGTATTTAGTCAGCCACCAATTGTGCAAGTTCTCCCACTTAAAAAGATGAGAGAGGCATGTAATTTTCATCATAGGTACACGTTAACTATGACAGACAAAATGAGAAAAAAAAATCCTGAAAATCACATTGTAGGATTTTTAATGAATTTATTTGCAAATTATGGTGGAAAATAAGTATTTGGTCAATAACAAAAGTTTCTCAATACTTTGTTATATACCCTTTGTTGGCAATGACACAGGTCAAACATTTTCTGTAAGTCTTCACAAGGTTTTCACACACTGTAAATGTAAAACGGATGGCACTGTGATAGACTACATCCAATTTGCTGAGTAGAGTGTTGGAGGCTATTTTGTAAATGACATCGGCGAAGTCAAGGATCGGTAGGATAGTCAGTTTTACGAGGGCATGTTTGGCAGCATGAGTGAAGGAGGCTTTGTTGCGAAATAGGATGCCGATTCTAGATTTAACTTTGGATTGGAGATGCTTAATGTGAGTCTGGAAGGATAGTTTACAGTCTAAACAGACACCTAGGTATTTGTAGTTGTCCACATACTCTAGGTCAGACCTGCCGAGAGTAGTGATTCTAGTCGGGTGGGCGGGTGCCAGCAGCGTTCGATTGAAGAGCATGCATTTAGTTTTACTAGTGTTTAAGAGCAGTTGGAGGCTACGGAAGGAGTGTTGTATGGCATTGAAGCTCGTTTGGAGGTTTGTTAACACAGTGTCCAATGAAGGGCCAGATGTATACAAAATGGTGTCATCTGCGTAGAGGTGGATCTGAGAGTCACCAGCAGCAAGAGCGACATCATTGATATACACAGAGAAAAGAGTCGGCCCGAGAATTGAACCCTGTGGCACCCCCATAGAGACTGCCATAGGTCCAGACAACAGGCCCTCAGATTTGACACAGTGAACTCTATCTGAGTAGTAGTTGGTGAAACAGGGAGGCAGTCATTTGAGAAACCAAGGCTATTTAGTCTGCCAATAAGAATGCGGTGGTTGACAGAGTCGAAAGACTTGGCCAGGTCGATGAAGACGGCTGCACAGTACTGTCTATTATCGATTGCGGTTATAATATCGTTTAGGACCTTGAGAGTGGCTGAGGTGCACCCATTACCAGCTCGGAAACCGGATTGCATAGCGGAGAAGGTACGGTGGGATTAGAAATGGTCGGTGATCTGTTTGTTAACTTGGCTTTCAAAAACTTTCGAAAGGCAGGGCAGGATGGATATACAGTGAGGGAAAAAAGTATTTGATCCCCTCCTGATTTTGTATGTTTGTCAACTGACAAAGAAACGATCAGTCTATAATTTTAATGGTAGGTTTATTTGAACAGTGAGAGACAGAATAACAACAAAAAAATCCAGAAAAACGCATGTCAAAAATGTTATAAATTGATTTGCATTTTAATGAGGGAAATAAGTATTTGACCCCCTCTCAATCAGAAAGATTTCGGGCTCTCAGGTGTCTTTTATACAGGTAACGAGCTGAGATTAGGAGCACACTCTTAAAGGGAGTGCTCCTAATCTCAGTTTGTTACCTGTATAAAAGACACCTGTCCACAAAAGCAATCAATCAATCAGATTCCAAACTCTCCACCATGGCCAAGACCAAAGAGCTCTCCAAGGATGTCAGGGACAAGATTGTAGACCTACACAAGGCTGGAATGGGCTACAAGACCATCGCCAAGCAGCTTGGTGAGAAGGTGAAAACAGTTGGTGCGATTATTCGCAAATGGAAGAAACACAAAATAACTGTCAATCTCCTTCGGCCTGGGGCTCCATGCAAGATCTTACCTCGTGGAGTTACAATGATCATGAGAACGGTGAGGAATCAGCCCAGAACTACACGGGAGGATCTTGTCAATGATCTCAAGGCAGCTGGCACCATAGTCACCAAGAAAACAATTGGTAACACACTACGCCGTGAAGGACTGAAATCCTTCAGCGCCAGCAAGGTCCCCCTGCTCCAGAAAGCACATATACAGGCCCGTCTGCAGTTTGCCAATGAACATCTGAATGATTCAGAGAAGAACTGGGTGAAAGTGTTGTGGTCAGATGAGACCAAAATCGAGCTCTTCGACATCAACTCAACTCGCCGTGTTTGGAGGAGGAGGAATGCTGCCTATGACCCCAAGAACACCATCCCCACCGTCAAACATGGAGGTGGAAACATTATGCTTTGGGGGTGTTTTTCTGCTAAGGGGACAGGACAACTTCACCGCATCAAAGGGACGAAGGACAGGGCCATGTACCGTCAAATCTTGGGTGAGGACCTCCTTCCCTCAGCCAGGGCATTGAAAATGGGTCGTGGATGGGTATTCCATCATGACAATGACCCAAAACACACGGCCAAGGCAACAAAGGAGTGGCTCAAGAAGAAGCACATTAAGGTCCTGGAGTCAGTCTCCAGACCTTAATCCCATAGAAAATCTGTGGAGGGAGCTGAAGATTCGAGTTGCCAAAGTCAGGCTCGAAACCTTAATGACTTGGAGAAGATCTGCAAAGAGGAGAAGGACAAAATCCCTCCTGAGATATGTGCAAACTTGGTGGCCAACTACAAGAAACATCTGACCTCTGTGATTGCCAACAAGGGTTTTGCCACCAAGTACTGAGTCATGTTTTGCAGAGAGGTCTACTTATTTCCCTCATTGCAAATTTATAACATGTTTGACATGCGTTTTTCTGGATTTTTTTGTTGTTATTCTGTCTCTCACTGTTCAAATAAACATACCATTCAAATTAATGACTAATCATGTCTTTGTCAGTGGGCAAACCTACAAAATCAGCAGGGGGATCAAATACTTTTTTCCCTCACTGTATTTCTGTAACAGTTTGGATCTAGAGTGTCACCCCCTTTGAAGAGGGGGATGACCGCGGCAGCTTTCCAATCTCTGGGGATCTCAGTCGTTACGAAAGAGAGGTTGAACAGGCTAGTAATAGGGGTTGCGACAATTTTGGCTGCTAATTTTAGAAAGAAAGGGTCCAGATTGTCTAGCCCAGATGATTTGTAGGGGTCCAGATTTTGCAGCTCTTTCAGAACATCAGCTGTCTAAATTTGTGTGAAGGAGAAGCTGGGGGGGCATGGGCAAGTTGCAGCGGAGGGTGCAGAGCTGGTGGCCGGGGTAGTGGTAGCCAGGTGGAAAGCATGGCCTGCCGTAGCAAAATGCTTGTTGAAATTCCTAGCCTCAGTGCAGTGGCCAGCTGGGAGGAGGTGCTCTTATTCTCCATGGACTTTACAGTGTCCAATAACTTTTTGGAGTTAGTGCTACAGGATGCACATTTCTGTTTGAAAAAGCTAGCCTTTGCTTTCCTAACTGCTTGTGTATATTGGTTCCTAACTTCCCTGAAAAGTTGCATATCGCGGGGGCTGTTCAATGCTAATGCAGTACGCCACAGGATGTTTTTGTGCTGGTCAAGGGCAGTCAAGTCTGAGGAGAACCAGGGGCTATATCTGTTCTTAGTTCTGAATTTTTTGAATGGGGCATGCTTATTTAAGATTGAGAGGAAAGCACTTTTAAATAACAACCAGGCATCCTCTACTGACGGAATGAGATCGATATCCATCCAGGATACCTGGGCCAGGTCAATTAGGAAGGCCTGCTCGCTAAAGTGTTTTAGGGAGCGTTTGACAGTGATGAGGGGTGGTCGTTTGACCGCGGACCCGTTACGGACGCAGGCAATAAGACAGTGATCGCTGAGATCCTGGTTGAAGACAGTGGAGGTGTATTTAGAGGGTAAGTTAGTCAGGATGATATCTATAAGGGTGCCCATGTTTACGGATTTAGGGTTGTACCTGGTAGGTTCCTTGATAATTTGTGTGAGATTGAGGGCATCTAGTTTGGATTGTAGGATGGCCGGGGTGTTAAGCATATCCCAGTTTAGGTCACCAAGCAGTACGAACTCTGAGGATAGGTGGGGGGCAATCAATTCACATATGGTGTCCAGGGCACAGCTGGGGGCTGAGGGGGGTCTGTAGCAATCGGCAACAGTGAGAGACTTATTTCTGGAAAGGTGGATTTTTAGAAGTAGGAGCTCAAACTGTTTGGGCACAGACCTGGATAGTATGATAGAGCTCAAAAGGCTATCTCTACAGTAGGATTGCAACTCCACCCCCTTTGGCAGTTCTATCTAGACGGAAAATGTTGTAGTTGGGGATGGACATTTCTGAATTTTTGGTGGCCTTCCTAAGCCAGGATTCAGACACTGCTAGAACATCAGGGTTGGCGGATTTTAGACCTACACAAGGCTGGAATGGGCTACAAGACCATCGCCAAGCAGCTTAGTGAGAAGGTGACAACCGTTGGTGCGATTATTCGCAAATGGAAGAAACACAAAATAACTGTCAATCTCCCACGGCCTGGGGCTCCATGCAAGATCTCACCTTGTGGAGTTGCAATGATCATGAGAACGGTGAAGAATCAGCCCAGAACTACACAGGAGGATCTTGTCAATGATCTCAAGGCAGCTGGGATCATAGTCACCAAGAAAACAATTGGTAACACACTATGCCATGAAGGACTGAAATCCTGCAGCGCCCGCAAGGTCCCGCTGCTCAAGAAAACACATATACAGGCCCGTCTGAAGTTTGCCAATGAACATCTGAATGATTCAGAGGAGAACTTGGTGAAAGTGTTGTGGTCAGATGAGACCAAAATCGAGCTCTTTGGCATCAACTCAACTCGCCGTGTTTGGAGGAGGAGGAATGATGCCTATGACCCCAAGAACACCATCCCCACCGTCAAACATGGAGGTGGAAACATTATGCTTTGGGGGTGTTTTTCTGCTAAGGGGCAGGACAACTTCACCGCATCAAAGAGACGATGGACGGGGCCATGTACCGTCAAATCCTGGGTGAGAACCTCCTTCCCTCAGCCAGGGCATTGAAAATGGGTCATGGATGGGTATTCCAGCATGACATTGACCCAAAACACAAGGCCAAGGCAACAAAGGAGTTGCTCAAGAAGAAGCACATTAAGGTCCTGGAGTGGCCTAGCCAGTCTCCAGACCTTAATCCCATAGAAAATCTGTGGAGGGAGCTGAAGATTCGAGTTGCCAAACGTCAGCCTCGAAACCTTAATGACTTGGAGAAGATCTGCAAAGAGGAGTGGAACAAAATCCCTCCTGAGATGTGTGCAAACCTGGTGGCCAACTACAAGAAACGTCTGACCTCTGTGATTGCCAACAAGGGTTTTGCCACCAAGTACTAAGTCATGTTTTGCAGAGGGGTCAAATACTTATTCCCCTCATTAAAATGCAAATCAATGTATAACATTTTTGACATGTGTTTTTTCTGATTTTTTTGTTGTTATTCTGTCTCTCACTGTTCAAATAAACCTACCATTAAAATTATAGACTGATCATGTCTTTGTCAGTGGGCAAACATACAAAATCAGCAGGGGATCAAATACTTTTTTCCCTCACTGTACCTGTATATCAGCTGTGGAAAAGGTTAGCGTGGACGGAATTATGGAATCCAGACATTAAAACGGAATTCAATAATGTTCAAAAACGTATTGAATTTAGTAGGAAATCAACTAAATGTATTGAACTTATTAGAACATTAATTAATTTGCCCAAGATTATGAGAGAATGGTGCTGGGATGAGGCTAAGGACGTCCTCGTTCAGCCATGACTCTGTGAAGCATAGGATATTACAGTTTTACGGGCTCCTGACAAATTATGCTTTTTTTTATTTTTTTTGGCACTGATCTTTACTTATTTTGTACATAATGTTTCCGCCATTGTTTCCTATGACCGAAAATAGCTTCTGGATATCAGAACAGCGATCAATAATCTTTATTTGGATGAAGAAATCTACTTCAATGACTCGGCCGCAAAGAACTTACTGCACACCTGTGACCAGCCCCTCTTAAACTCGGAAGGGGAAAAGACGGCAATATAGAGGCCGACTTGAGGGCACCCTAAGGAAACTACGGCAACACTCTGTTCTATTGGCGAATGTACAATCACTGGAGAACAAACTAGACAAGCTCCGTTCGAGACTATCCTATGAATGGGGCCTGAAGAACTGTAATATCCTATGCTTCACAGAGTCATGGCTGAACGAGGACATCCTTAGTATAAATCTAGCTGGTTTTTCTATGCATCGGCAGGACAGAATGGCAGCGTCTCGTAAACTCAAGGGCGGGGGTGTGTTTCTCTTTGTTAACAGCTGGTGTGCAATCTCTAATGTTAAGGAATTCTCAAGGTTCTGCTCGCTTGAGTTAGAGTACCTCATGATAAGCTGTAGACCCTACTATTTACCAAGAGAGTTTTCATCTATATTTTTCGTAGCTGTCTGTTTACCAACACAAACTGATGCTGGCACTAACACTGCACTCAACGAGCTATATAGGGCCACAAGCCAACAAGAAAATGCTCATCCAGAGGCAGCGCTCTTAGTGGCTGGTGATTTTAAGGCAGGAAAACTGAAATCCGTTAGACCTCATTTCTACCAGCATGTCACCTGTGCAACTAGAGGGGGAAAAACTCTAGATCACCTTTACTTCACACACACAGACTCATACAAAGCTCTCCCTCACCCTCCATTTAACAAATCTGACCATATCTCTATACTCCTGATTCCTGCCTACAAGCAACAACTCAAACAGGAAGTACCAGTGACACGAATCATCAAACAGGCAAAGCGTCAATACAGGACTAAGATCAAATCCTACTACACTGGCTCTGACGCTCGTTGTATGTGGCAGGGCTTGCAAACTATCACGGATTTCAAAGGGAAACCCAGCCACCGGCTGCCCAGTGACACAAGCCTACCAGACGAGCTAAATTCCTTCTATACTCGCTTCAAGGTAAGCAACACTGAACCATGCGTGAGAGCACCAGCTATTCTGGATGACTGTGTGATCACACTCTCCATAGCCAATGTGAGTAAGACCTTACCAGATGGATTACCAGGAAGCGTACTCAGAGCATGCGCTGACCAGCTGGCAAGTGCCTTCACTGACATTTCAACCTCTCCCTGACCCAGTCTGTAATACCTACATGTTTGTTTCAAGCAGACCACCATAGTCCCTGTGCCCAAGGTAGCCTGTCTAAATGACTATCACCCCGTAGCACTCACATCTGTATCCATGAAATGATTTGAAAGGCTGGTCATGGCTCACATCAACACCATCATCCCAGACACCCTGGAACCACTCCAATTCACATACTGCCCCAACAGATCCACAGATGATGCAATCTCAATTGCACTCCACACTGCCCTTTCCCACTTGGACAAAAGGAACACCTACACCTGTTCATTGACTACAACTTAGCTTTCAACACCATAGTGCCCTCTAAGCTCATCACTAAGCTAAAGTCCCTGGGACTGAACACCTCCCTCTGCAACTGGATCCTGGACTTCCTGACGGGCCACCCCCAGGAGGCGAGGGTAGGCAACTTCACATCTGCAACGCTGACCCTCAACACGGGGGCTCCTCAGGGGTGCATGCTTAGTCCCCTCCTGTACTCCCTGTTCACCCATGACTGCGTGGCCGCGCATGTCTCCAACACCATCATTAAGTTTGCCAACAACACAACGGTGGAAGGCCTGATCACCAACGACGAGGAGACAGCCTATAGGGAGGAGGTCAGAGACCTGGCAGTGTGGTGCCAGGACAACAACCTCTCCCTCAATGTCAGTAAGACAAAGGAGCTGATCGTGGACTACAGGAAACGGAGGGGCGAGCATGCCCCCATTCACATCGACGGGGCTGTAGTGGAACGAGTTGAGAGCTTCAAGTTCCTTGGTGTCCACATCACTAAGGATCTATCATGGTCCAAACACTCCAACACAGTCGGTAAAGGGCACGACAACGCCTCTTCCCCCTCAGGAGACTGAAAAGATTTGGCATAGGACCTCAGATCCTCAAAGATTTCTACAGCTGCACCATCAAGAGCATCTTGACTGGCTGCATCACCGCTTGGTATGGCAACTGCTACGGCACAGTACATTACTGGGGCCAAGCTACCTGCCATTCAGGACCTCTATACCAGGCAGTGTCAGAGGAAGGCCCCAAGAATTGTCAAAGACTCCAGCCACCCAAGCCACAGACTGTTCTCTCTGCTACCGCACGGCAAGTGGTACCAATGCACTAAGTCTGGAACCAACAGGACCCTCAACAGCTTCTGCCCCAAGCCATAAGACTTCTTAACAAGACTGCTAAATGGCTAATCAAATGGCTGCCGGACTACCTGCATTTACCCTTTTTTGCACTAACTGTCTTACACTGACTCTATGCACACGCACTGGACTCTACCCACACACTCACACACTGAAGATGGCGTCGACATACATGGCAGCTCTGCTTCTAGCTCCTAAGCAACGTTGCAGTATTTAGTTTTTTTGTGTGTTATTTCTTACATTATTAGCCCAGAACTTTTTTGTGTTAATATATACAGCCGGAAAGAACTTTGGGATATCAGAGCAACAGTAACTCACTAGCATTACGACCAGGAATACGACTTTCCCGAATTGGATCCTTGGTTCATACCCCCCAGGGCAATTGAACTTATCCCAGAGGCTGCTCCAAGACGGCGACGGCAGAGAAGAGGCATTCGGAGTGGACTTCTAGTCCGACTCAGGAGGCGGGCACACCATCCTCAGACAGGAATAAAGAACTCTCTGGGAAGAAAAAAGGCAGTACCCTATTCCCTACATAGTGCACTACTTTCGACCAGAGCCCATCAAAGTAGTCCACTATATAGGAGATAGTGTGCCATTTGGGACTTAACCACTGACTTATTATCCCTGTATAGCCCAGTGCTGTCAGAGTCTCCAACTACTATTCAAACAGTAGCAGTAGCTAATTAGTATTCACATGGAGAGCGAGAGGTAACTACATACAGTATTATTTATCAGATATTAATCAGATATGATTTACTTCATGTTTACTGAATGTTCTCCTTATAATTCAAGCAATAAGAGGTACGGTTTCTTCGTGCAGTTTGAGAACTGAGCTAAAACTGGTAGGTGAAGGTCTTTATCAATGACATGGATTTCCCAAGTCCATCTAACTTTCCTTGATCAATAGCTAAGTCCATTGGCAGGAAGAGTAGCAGGTGTATCTCACAATGTTAACTGTCAGCTTAAATATATTTTTCTGAAGTGTGTGAAACCAGCAACAGAGCCAGGCTTGATTGTTTTTAACACTCCGGAGTACTGACTACACTCTAAGAAAAAGGTTATTTGGAGTACTAAAAAAGGTTCTATATATACTGTAAACCAAGTTTATAAACCCAGTGAAGGCAAAGAACCTTGAGGGCTTAATCCCTACCCCAGAGTGTAATGTGGATTTTAGCCAACAACAGCTAACCAAAGCTAACATCAAACTCTAAAATGATAGTTAACTTGATGGTTTTTATGTGATGGGCAGTGGGCTGACTGAGAGGAGGTATGTATCTAAATTATTTATAATAAATTATTCATAATAAGTCTTGGTGATTCAATAGTTAATCATTACATGACTTTTAACACACTATCTTTGATTTGCTCATTCTGGCAGTAACCCAACTATCAGAGGCAGAAGAGCTACTCTTTCGGGCTGCTGCTGATGACAACAACAACTGCATGTAAGTTGTTCTTCTAATCGACATCGTAGTGATTATATGTCTGCATAGCATTTTGTCTTCATTTTGGCAGATTAACTCATGTTTTTGCTCCTTTTTTCTTCTTCTCAGGAACCAGCAACAACCCATACTGTACTGTTCCATAAAGAAGTCAGCCAGAGTCGGTTTCAAGATTGACATTAGCCATCATTCAAATAAAGAGATGCCTCCTTGGCTACAGGTGCATATTTCCAAACTATGTTTGCATATAGTGACAATAAAATCTCAAAACTATGCTGGTATTCTTTTTTCCATTATTCTATTGTTTATTATGTTATTTTCTTAGCTAGAAATAGTACTATTTATTAGTAGTAGCCATAATTCATAAATGGCACCATACAGGGTTATATATGGAACCAATTTTGGTTCAGTGAAGAACAACACTTGGGGTTCTATATTTGGTTCATTGACTAAGAACCCCTAGGGTTCTGATCAAAGAGCCCTATAAAAGGGTTATATTGTATATAAACGTTTTAGGTGTTCTATACAGTGGGGGAAAAAAGTATTTAGTCAGCCACCAATTGTGCAAGTTCTCCCACTTAAAAAGATGAGAGAGGCCTGTAATTCTCATTATAGGTACACGTCAACTATGACAGACAAAATGAGATTTTTTTTTCTAGAAAATCACATTGTAGGATTTTTTATGAATTTATTTGCAAATTATGGTGGAAAATAAGTATCTGGTCAATAACAAAAGTTTCTCAATACTTTGTTATATACCCTTTGTTGGCAATGACACAGGTCAAATGTTTTCTGTAAGTCTTCACAAGGTTTTCACACACTGTTGCTGGTATTTTGGCCCATTCCTCCATGCAGATCTCCTCTAGAGCAGTGATGTTTTGGGGCTGTCGCTGGGCAACACGGACTTTCAACTCCCTCCAAAGACTTTCTATGGGGTTGAGATCTGGAGACTGGCTAGGCCACTCCAGGACCTTGAAATGCTTCTTACGAAGCCACTCCTTCGTTGCCCGGGCGGTGGGTTTGGGATCATTGTCATGCTGAAAGACCCAGCCACGTTTCATCTTCAATGCCCTTGCTGATGGAAGGAGGTTTTCACTCAAAATCTCACCATACATGGCCCCATTCTTTCCTTTACACGGATCAGTCGTCCTGGTCCCTTTGCAGAAAAACCCCAAAGCATGATGTTTCCACCCCCATGCTTCACAGTAGGTATGGTGTTCTTTGGATGCAACTCAGCATTCTTTGTCCTCCAAACACGACGAGTTGAGTTTTTACCAAAAAGTTCTATTTTGGTTTCATCTGACCATATGACATTCTCCCAATCCTCTTCTGGATCATCCAAATGCACTCTAGCAAACTTCAGACGGGCCTGGACATGTACTGGCTTAAGCAGGGGGACACGTCTGGCACTGCAGGATTTGAGTCCCTGGCGGCGTAGTGTGTTACTGATGGTAGGCTTTGTTACTTTGGTCCCAGCTCTCTGCAGGTCATTCACTAGGTCCACCCATGTGGTTCTGGGATTTTTGCTCACCGTTCTTGTGATCATTTTGACCCCACGGGGTGAGATCTTGCGTGGTGCCCCAGATCGAGGGAGATTATCAGTGGTCTTGAATGTCTTCCATTTCCTAATAATTGCTCCCACAGTTGATTTCTTCAAACCAAGCTGCTTACCTATTGTAGATTCAGTCTTCCCAGCCTGGTGCAGGTCTACAATTTTGTTTCTGGTGTCCTTTGACAGCTCTTTGGTCTTGGTCATAGTGGAGTTTGGAGTGTGACTGTTTGAGGTTGTGGACAGGTGTCTTTTATACTGATAACAAGTTCAAACAGGTGCCATTAATACAGGTAACGAGTGGAGGACAGAGAAGCCTCTTAAAGAAGAAGTTACAGGTCTGTGAGAGCCAGAAATCTTGCTTATTTGTAGGTTACCAAATACTTATTTTCCACCATAATTTGCAAATAAATTCATTAAAAATCCTACAATGTGATTTTCTGGATTTTTTTTCTCAATTTGTCTGTCATAGTTGATGTGTACCTATGATGAAAATGACAGGCCACTCTCATCTTTTTAAGTGGGAGAACTTGCACAATTGGTGGCTGACTAAATACTTTTTTTCCCCACTGTATATGAAGCAAGCGATATAACTGTTTTTGGTTCTATATGGAACCTTTTTTTCTAAGAGTGTATGATTGTTACATCAATTAATTAAAAGAGCAACAGTACACCTTCCTCTGTTTCTATACACATAGCCTCACAAAGATGTGGCATAGCTATACACAGCTGGGGAGAATAAGCACTGGGGCTTTAATTAAATGGCCAGAGAGAACCAGTGATGTAAAAGTCTTGGCCAGTAAATTCATTATGGTGAGTATTTGTGTCCCTGACAGGCAGCCCTGGCTGATGCAAGCCTCCATTAACCTGACAGCACCAGCTACAGGCCTGCCACGGGGAGACCAGCTCACTGTCAGCAAGCCACCAGGGCTTTCACTCGCGCTCTCTTCCCCAGCCAGAGCCAACTCTGCTAACAGCCAGTGTACAAGGCAGGCCCTTTACATAGCCAACAAAGCTGTCAACCTCAACACCTCCGGCAGAATATACTATTTTTAAATAACTGATTGGCTACTTCCTGCTTTTTATCAGCCCTGTTATGCACCAGCATCCCCCCCCCCCCAAAAAAAGAGGATTGATGGCAGAGGTATAAAAAACAAAAGGATTATGGCATGGGTTTTAGGTGAACCTGTCCCCCGTCCAAGTGCAGTTGGTGCCAAAGCGGGAGTGTTGACACAATTAGGGTTCTTTTTTTATAGAGGCACCTCGGGCCCAGCCTCTGTGGGGCTTTAAGGAAGCTGTGGGCTGGTAATTAGCTGAATAACTAAAAAGCTATTAACCCCACAGTTTTTCACTGTTAGCGGCTAATATTATCCTGCCTAATTGGCCCTCTCGTTGCGTTATGTGGCCTAATTCCAGCTTTGTGCCACAATGTTCCCAGGAATGTGAGTAAGTATTTTGGAGCATAACCATGCCCTGAAAATACCTCACTGAAATACGGAGAAGGGGATAGCTGCATCCCAATATGGTGACCGGATTAAGGGCGAGTGGGTGTGTCGAAAGGAAAGTAGTGGGCGTGTGGAAAGGAGTGGGTGTGTCAAAAGCGCTCTTCTATAGGTTAAACAGTTTTGATTGAACTGTGTTTTTTTTCTTCTGTTTCTTACCACGCAACTACTGTACATTGAGCTACCGTACCGCGAGAGTTTGGACTTCTGTTTTTAAGCCAGATGATGAGTCTGAGTCAAAGTTCACTGTTAGTTTTACTTGTTCACTGTTAGCAAATAATTGTACATTTTCAGTTATAAAACTGAAGATTGTTTATTTTTGATAAAGTATTGATGATGGGTGTACTGTTGCTTCATGCGTTGTATGCGTGTGCTTACTGTGACTGTCACCCTGATATTGGCTAGGTAGCTACTTCCCATGCCGTTGCCGGACAGCAGTGCTTGTCAAGCGGGAGTATTGTTACCATGTTGCCATTTTGTTATCGTTCATGCCCTCCCTATTGAGAAGTTGACTGTATGTAGACTACCAGTCAAAAGTTTGGACACACCTACTCATTCAAGGGTTTTTCTTTATTTTTACTATTTTTTACATTGTAGAATAATAGTGAAGCCATCAAAACTATTAAATAACATATGGAATCATGTAGTAAAAAAGAAAGTGTTAAACAAATCTAAATATATGTTATATTTGAGATTCTTCAAATAGCCTTGATGACAGCTTTGCACACTCTTGGTATTCTCTCAACCAGCTTCACCTGGAATGCTTTTCCAACAGTCTTGAAGGAGTTCCCACATATGCTGAGCACTTGTTGGCTGCTTTTCCTTCACTCTGCGGTCCGACTCATCCCAAACCATCTCAATTGGGTTGAGGTCGGGGGATTGTGGAGGTCATCTGATGCAGCACTCCATCACTTTCCTTCTTGGTAAAATAGCCCTTACACAGCCTGGAGTTGTGTTGGGTCATTGTCCTGTTTAAAAACAAATGATATTCCCACTAAGCCCAAACCAAATGGGATGGCATATCGCTGCATGAATGCTCTGGTAGCCATGCTGGTTAAGTGTGCCTTGAATTCTAAATAAATCCCAGACAGTGTCACCAGCAAAGCACCCCCACACCATAACACCTCCTCCTCCATGCTTTACGGTGGGAACCACACATGCGGAGATCATCTGTTCACCCACACCGCGTCTCACAAAGCCACAGCGGTTGGAACCAAAAATCTCCAATTTGGACTCCAGACCAAAGGACACATTTCTACCGGTCTAATGTCTGGTGTTTCTTGGCCCAAGCAGGTCTCTTCTTCTTATTGGTGTCCTTTAGTAGTGGTTTCTTTGCAGCAATTCAACCACGAAGGCCTGATTCACTCAGTCCCCTCTGAACAGTTGATGTTGAGATGTGTCTGTGAAGCATTTATTTGGGCTGCAATTTCTGAGGCTGGTAACTCTAATGAACTTATCCTCTGCAGCAGAGGTAACTCTGGGTCTTCCATTCCTGTGGCGGTCCTCATGAGAGCCAGTATCATCATAGCGCTTGATGGTTTTTGTGACTGCACTTGAAGAAACTTTCAAAGTTCTTGAAATGTTCCGTATTGACTGACCTTCATGTCTTAATGTAACGATGGACTCGTTTTTCTCTTTCTCTTATTTGAGCAGTTCTTACCATAATATGGACTTGGTCTTTTACCAAATAGGGCTATCTTCTGTATACCCCCCCCCCCCCCCCCCTACCTTGTCACAACACAACTGATTGGCTTAAACGCATTAAGAAGGAAAGAAATTCCAAAAATTAACTTTTATGAAGGCACACCTGTTAATTGAAATGCATTCCAGGTGACTACCTCATGAAGCTGGTTGAGATAATGCCAAGAGTGTGCAAAGCTGTCACCAAGGCAAAGGGTGGCTATCTGAAGAATCTCATATATAAAATATATTTTTATTTGTTTAACACTTTTTTGGTTACTACATGATTCCATATGTGTTATTTCATAGTTTTGATGTCTTCACTTTTATTCTACAATGTAGAAATAGTAAAAATACAGAAAAACCCTTGAATGAGTAGGTGTGTCCAAACTTTTGACTGGTACTGTATGTATCAAGGTGACACCTAGATGGTTATCAATATTAGTTATTTCTTGTGTAGGCTGCTTTCCTACTTGAAATAAAATAATGTGAGAGAAAACATTTGCTACGTAGTTAGTGCTGGCGACATGACCATGATACCTAATAGGAAGCACTTCAAGTCGACAGGCACAACACCGGTGCAGGGTGCACTGGTCGCTGGTTTATCGACTCATCGTGATGCAGCCCAATCAGCCACGCAAAACAGTCTTGAGTGGCAACAATACTGCCCAATTAGTTGATTCGCTTTCCATACACCCACTCCTTTTGACACTCCCAATCACCCATACTCCGGTCGCCATATTGGGCTGCAGCTACCCATACTTGGAAATGTGAGTAAGAGCTACTGAGCAAACTCCACATAACTCTACTGGTACACACTCCAAGCAAAAATAGAAGGCTGTGGATTCTTCTTTACATTTTAGTCATTTAGCAGACGCTCTTATCCAGAGCGACTTAGGGAGTGCATACATTTTCATACTGGCCGCCCGTGGGAAACGAACCCACAACACTGGCGTTGCAAGCGCCATGCTCTACCAACTGAGCTACTAATTTCAGTTTGTGTGACAAAACAAGCAATGTATAGTGTAGAGAATCTAAACCGCTGTGAAATATATTTTCAATAACCAAAAATATTATATTTTCAGTGGTTTGAAGTTGGTGTACAAAACCGAAAGTAAAAGATGCAAAAATGAAACTTAAGAACAGGAAGCATAGGAATAGAGCGCATAGAACAGATCTACCGCTTCTTAGACTTGCTTTCGATGAGAATGACAGATCTATAACTCACATATCTATGTGAATTTGGTCAGGTCGCCCAAAGAGTTACATATTGCAGCTTTAACCCTAAATGTGGGGTCTATATAGATGTGTTTATTCCCTGTCTTGGGCTGTCCAGGGCACATCTTGTTTGGAAGGGAATAGCATGGAGAGCCCAGCACCCCATACTGCTCTGTTACTGCCTCCCACAGAGCATGCGAATGAGGGATCTCCTCCTTGAACTGCGCTGTGTGCTTAGCAAACACTGCTTATTGATGTTTTTCATTGTCTTTGTGAAGTGCAGCCAACCTTACTTAAAGGCTGCTCACATTGATAAATACTGATAATGATGAGGACGTTGGTGGTGGGATGGCAGGGGGTTGTTGAGAAGGGAAGAAGGGGGAGGGTTGAGACGGTGGAGGACTGACTGGCGCATCGATTCCCAAGATGCATTACTTTCCTGCATCCTATGTGGTCCTGAGCGCTCTGGAGCAGGTTTTCATCAAGGAGCTCTCTGTACTTTGCTCCGTTCATCTTTCCCTCGATCCTGACTAGTCTCCCAGTCCCTGCTGCTGAAAAACATCCCCACAGCATGATGCTGCCACCACCATGCTTCACCGTAGGGATGGTGCCAGGTTTCCTCCAGACGTGACGCTTGGCATTCAGGCCAAAAAGTTCAATCTTGGTTTCATCAGACCAGAGAATCTTGTTTCTCATGGTCTGAGAGTCCTTTAGGTGCCTTTTGGCAAACTCCAAGCGGGCTGTCATGTTCCTTTTACTGAGGAGGGGCGGCCAGCTCTAGGGTCTTGGTGGTTACAAACTTCTTCCATTTAAGAATGATGGAGGCCACTGTGTTTTTGGGGACCTTCAATGGTGCAGAAATGTTTTGGTACCCTTCCCCAGATATGTGCCTCGACACAATCCTGTCTTCTAGATCTACGGACAATTGCTTCGACCTCATGGCTTGGTTTTTGCTCTGACATGCACTGTCAACTGTGGGACTGTGGTGATGTGATTTGAAGGAGTCAGGCGCAGGAGGGTAAATCACAGAATAACAGGTTTATTCCGTTGACACAGCGGTACGCAGCAATGCGTCAAACACTACAGTGTGGAAAATACAGCGCACTGGAAACAACAAGGCACAAGGTTGAATATCCCGGCGATACAAAATACAAGAGCTCCACCGAGCTAAACTAACCTCCACAATAAACAATCACACACAAAGACAAGGGGGCAGAGGGAACACTTATACAGGTACTGATGAGGGGAATTGAAACCAGGTGTGTGTAATAAACAAGACAAAACAAATGGAATGATGAGATGAGGAGCGGCAGTGGCTAGAAGACCGGTGACGACGAACGCCGCTTTGGAGGAAGTAGTGACAGTACTCCCACCTTGACGCGCAGCTCCAGCAGCAGGGCGAGCCAGATGGAAACGGTGGAAATCCTGCAACAGGGAGGGATCGAGGATATCCCTCACCGGGACCCAACACCGCTCCTCCGGACCGTACCCCTCCCACTCCACGAGGTACTGAAGGCCCCCCACCCGACGCCTCGAATCTAGGATGGAAGGGACGGAGTATGCCGGGGCCCCCTCAATGTCCAGAGGGGGCGGAGGGACCTCCCGCACCTCAGACTCCTGGAGCGGACCAGCCACCACCGGCCTGAGGAGAGACACATGAAATGAGGAGTTAATATGGTAATCGGGAGGGACTAGTAACCTATATGTAACCTTGTTGATTTTCCTCAGGACTTTGAACGGCCACACAAACCGCGGCTCAGCTTCCGGCAGGGCAGGCGGAGGGGCAGATTCCGGGTCGAGAGCCAGACCCGATCTCCCGGTACAAAAACCGGGGCCTCACTGCGGTGGCGGTCAGCATTGGCCTTCTGGCGACGCACAGCGCGCTGGTGGTGAACGTGAGCAGCGTTCCACGTCTCCTCCGCGAGCTGAAACCAGTCATCCACCGCAGGAGCTTCGGTCTGGCTCGGATGCCACGGTGCCAGAACCGGCTGATAACCTAAGACACATTGAAAGGGAGTTAGGTTAGTGGAGGTGTGGCAAAGAGAGTTCTGGGCATATTCGGCCTATGGCAAGAACACCGACCACTCCCCCGGCCAGTCCTGGCAGTAGGACCGCAGGAACCTACCCACATCTTGATTCACCCATTCCACCTGCCCATTAGACTTGAGGTGAAACCCAGAGGTCAGGCTGACCGAGACCCCCAGACATTCCATGAATGCCTTCCAGACCCTGGATATGAACTGGGGACCCCGGTCAGACACTATGTCCTCTGGCACCCCGTAGTGCCGGAAGACGTGAGTAAACAGGGCCTCCGCCGTCTGCAGGGCCGTGGAGAGACCGAGCAGAGGAAGGAGGCGGCAGGCTTTTGAAAAGCGGTCCACAACGACCAGGATGCTGGTGTTACCCTGAGAGAGGGGAAGATCAGTTAGAAAATCTAAACACAGGTGGGACCATGGCCGTTGTGGAACTGTAAGGGCTGTAACTTACCTGCTGGGAGGTGCCTAGGTGCCTTACTCTGGACGCACACAGAGCAGGAGGAGACATACACCCTCACGTCCTTAGCCAAGGTAGGCCACCAGTACTTTCTGGTCAGGCAGCGCACTGTACGACCGATACCTGGGTGACCAGAGGAGGGAGACGTGTGGGCCCAATAGATCAGACGGTCACGGACAAGAGATGGCACGTACTGCAGCCCAGCTGGACACTGAGGTGGAGATGGCTCTGTGCGTACCGCCCACTTTATATCCGCGTCCATTGCCCATACTACCGGCGCCACAATGCAGGAGGCCGGGAGTATGGGGGTGTTGTCTATGGGCCACTCCTCTGTGCCGTACAGTCGTGACAGCGCGTCTGCCTTCACATTCTTCGTACCCGGGATGTATGACAGAGTAAACTCAAACCGGGTGAAGAATAGGGCCCACCTGGCCTGGCGAGGGTTCAGCCTCCTCGCTGCCCGGATGTACTCCAGGTTACGGTGGTCCATCCAGACGAGGAAAGGTTGTTTCGCCCCCTCGAGCCAGTGCCTCCACACTGTCAGGGCTCGGACAACAGCCAACAGCTCCCGATCACCAAAGTCGTAGTTCTGCTCCGCCGGGCTGAGCTTCTTGGAGAAGAAGGCACAGGGGCGGAGCTTGGGTGGCGTGCCCGAGCATTGAGACAGGACAGCACCTATCCCTACCTCGGATGCATCCACCTCCACTACAAACGGTAGTGATGGATTGGGATGGGCCAGTACCGGGGCTGAGGTGAACATAACCATCAGGTTACTGAAGGCCCTGTCAGCCTCTGCAGACCAGCAGAGCCGGGACGGCACACCCTTCAACAGAGATGTGATGGGAGCTGAGACCTAGCCATAGCCCCGGATAAACCTCCGATAGTAGTTGGCAAAGCCAATAAAGCGCTGCACCTTCTTTACTGTGGTTGGAGTCGGCCAATTACGCACGGCTGAAATGCGATCTCCCTCCATCTCCACACCTGAGGTGGTAATGCGGTATCCGAGGAAGGACACGGACTGTTGGAAAAACAGACACTTCTCTGCCTTGGCATGAAGGTCATTTTCCAACAGTCAGCCCAGCACTTTGCAAACCAGGGACACATGCTTGGCGCACGTAACATAATTCATCAGAATGTCATCGATGTAGACCACTACACCGTGACCAAGCATGTCCCGAAACACCTCGTTCACAAAGGAGTGGAAAACGGATGGAGCATTCATCAAACCGTACGGCATCACCAGGTATTCGTAATGCCCGTTGTTGTGCAGAATGCTGTCTTCCATTCGTCCCCCTCTCGGACACGCACCAGGTTAAACGCACTCGGGTGATCTAATTTTGTAAAAAAGCGTGCCCCATGCATTGACTCGATCACAGATGGGATGAGGGGCAGAGGATAACTATAATGTATTGTCCCCTTGTTCAGTGCTCGGTAATCAATGCACGGGCGCAGACCTCCGTCTTTCTTCTTCACAAAAAAGAAACTCAAGGAGGCGGGCGAAGTGGAGGGACGTATGAACCCCTGGCGCAGGGACTCGGAGACGTATGTCTCCATCGCCTTCTTTTCCAGCCTGCGACAGGGGATATACATGACTCCTGGGAGGCACAGCGCCTACTCGTAGGTTTATCGCGCAATCCCCCCCGCCCCGATGAGGTGGTAATTTGGTCGCCTGTATTTTGGAAAACGCGTGCGCCAAATCAAGGTATTCGGGGGGGGGGGGGGATGCGCATGGGGGATGAAATGTTTGCACCAACGGAAACAGCTAGGCACCTACTCTGACACTCTCGCGACCACCCGTGAGAACCCTCTGCGATCATGAAAAGGTGGGGTTGTGTATTGCTAACCAGGGAAGACCCAACACAACAGGGAAATCGGGGGATAAAATAATACAAAATGTGACGTGCTCTCTATGGGTCCTTTGGGTAACCATCGTGACTTTTGCTGTAACTTCCCTAACGAACCCTGACCTTAATGGTCGACTGTCAAGGGCTTTGATGGGCAGTGGAGTGGATAGGGGAACCAATGGAATACCTAGACTTAGAGCTAACCACCTGTCCATAAAGTTCCCAGCTGCGCCTGAATCGACCAGCGCCTTACACTGGGAAACTACGGGGTAGTCAGGGAAGGTGACGTGTATGGTGCAGTGTGCAGCAGAGGGCCCCGATGACCGAGTGTGGATTTGCGCTACCTGGGGTGATACGAGAGTGCCTTGCCTGCCACCTCCAGACCCGGAAGAACCCTGACGACAGCGTGCAGTATAATGTCCTCTTCTGCCACAAGAGTGACACTGAAGCTGTTCTCCTCCGTTCTCCCGGATCGCTGCCCCACCCAGCCCCATCGGAACGGACTCTGAGTTGGGGGGGGGGGGGTGAAATGGGCAGGCCACTCCCCGGACGTCCTCTAGCAGCCAGCAGGTTGTCCAACCAGATGGCCATGTCCACCAGCTGGTCGAAGGATTTAATGGCATCCCGGCAGGCTAGCTCCCTTCGGACATCCTCTCGCAGGCTGCACCGGAATCCGTCGATCAGGGCCCGCTCGTTCCACCCGGACCCAGCCGCTATGGTCCGAAGCTCCAGGGCGATGTCCTGCACGGTCCTCATCCCCTGCCTCAGTTGGACCAGACGCTCGCCCGCCTCTCGTCCTTCAGGCGGGTGGTCGAAGACTGCCCAGAAGAGGCGAGCGAACTCCCCGTAGTGGTCCAACGCGGTTCCTCCTTCTCTCCAGACTGCGTTGGCCCACTCCAGGGCTTTCCCTGAGAGGCAGGAGACGAGGGTGGACACCTTCTCCCGCTCCGATGGAGCCGGGCTGATGTTCACAAAGTAGAGGTCCAGCTGCAGGAGGAATCCCTGGCAGCGGACAGCCGTCCTGTCAAAGTCCCTCGGTCGGGATAGATTAATTCCTCGTGGTGCTCGAGTGTGGGTGGCCGGATCCGTTCGCTCTTCCTTGCTGAGCAGCCTTTCAGGTTATATCGATATAGGACTCGTTTTACTGTGGATATAGATACTTTTGTACCTGTTTCCTCCAGCATCTTCACAAGGTCCTTTGCTGTTGTTCTGGGATTGATTTGCACTTTTCGCACCAAAGTACGTTAATCTCTAGGAGACAGAACGCTTCTCCTTCCTGAGCGGTAGGACGGTGTCACGTTCGTTCATCGGCGGGTCAGACCAAGGCGCAGCGTGATATGCATACATGTTTATTTGACTATTAAACACAACGACAAAACAAGAAACGAAACGTGAAGTCCAAGGTACACAAACAACATACCTAACACGGAACATGATCCCACAACCCACTAGTGCCAATAGGCTGCCTAAGTATGGTCCCCAATCAGAGACAACGAGCGACAGCTGCCTCTGATTGGGAACCACACCGGCCAACATAGATCTAGACATACTAGAAAACCAACATAGAAATACACAACATAGAACATACACACCCTGACTCAACATATACGAGTCCCCTGAGTCAGGGCATGACAGACGGCTGCGTGGTCCCATGGTGTTTATACCTGCGTACTATTGTTTGTACAGATGAACGTGGTACCTTCAGGCGTTTTGAAATTGCTCCCAAGGATAAACCAGAATTGTCGAGGTCTACAATTGTTTTTCAGAGGTCTTGGCTGATTTCTTTTGATTTTCCCATGATGTCAAGCAAAGAGGCACTGAGTTTGAAGGTAGGCCTTGAAATACATCCACAGGTACACCTCCAATTGACTCAAATGATGTCAATTAGCCTATCAGAAGCTTCTAAAGCCATGACTTCATTTTATGGAATTTTCCAAGCTGTTTAAAGGCACAGTCAACTTCTGACCCACTGGAATTGTGATACAGTGAATTATAAGTGAAATAATCTGTCTGTAAACAATTGTTGGAAAAATTACTTGTGTCATGCACAAAGTAGATGTCCTAACCGACTTGCCAAAACTATACTTTGTTAACAAGACATTTGTGGAGTGGTTGAAAAACTAGTTTTAATGACTCCAACCTAAGTGTATGTAGACTTCCGACTTCAACTGTATGTATAAACATTTTAAATAAGGTATTTCTGTTTTTTATTTTTAATACATTTCTCAAAAATTCTAAAAACCTGTTTTCGCTTTGTCATTATGGGGTATTGTGTGTAGATTTATGAGGGAAAAAATATTTTAATTCATTTTATAATGAGGCTGTAACGTTATAAAATGTGGAGAAAGTCAAGGCGTCTGAATACTTTCCGAATGCACTGTACATCATCCAACGAAATGCTTACTTGCAGGTTCCTTCTCGACAATACAAGCAACAATAAGAAATAATAAAAGATAAGAATACGAACATAAAGTAAATGGCAGTAAAATTGAATAAACATTTTAGCATAAGTATAATACAGGAAGATACAATTTATAGTCCAATATTTACATGTGTATTGGGGAAGTGGGGATGGGGGGCAAATGTAAGTTTAGTAGTATAATAAGAGTCTGGTAGCAGCAGTTGTGATGTGTGTGTAGCATAAATATGTGTGTGTGTGTGTGTGTGTGTGTGTGTGTGTGTGTGTGTGTGTGTGTGTGTGTGTGTGTGTGTGTGTGTGTGCAGATCTGTGGAGAATCAGTGCAGGTGGTCAGTCCAATTCAAGTGTTCAGCAGTCTGGTGGCTTGTGGATAGAAACAGTCTCTGAGCCTGTTGGTACAGTATCAGACCTCATACTCCTATACCGTCTGCCCAACGGTAAGGGAGAGAACAGCTCATGGCTGGGGTGTGTGGGGTCCTTGATGGTGCTGCGTGCCTTCCTCAGACGCCGTTTCGGATAAATATTCTGGATTGGATGGGAGCACGGTCCCAGTGATGTACTGGGCAGTCTTCACCACCTGCTGGAGGCCCTTGCGGTCGTAGCAGTGCGGTCGTGTACTCTTGTGTGTCCGTGTAAATAGCCTATTTTTTTTTATTTTTCGTACATATTTCCCTATCACACTTTTCATCCTTCTACTAAATATATTTTCCTGCAACACGCCTCACTCAATGTGGAACGGATTCTATTATTTACTTCTCCAGTTGAAACTAGCTAGCCAGCTAACTATCTACTTGCTATTAGCCACCGTTTGCAGTTTCTTCACCCAGAACATCGGATTTTCTGCCGGAATAACTGAATCACTGGACATTAACACCGGATCGCAACTACCTAGCCGCAACCGAATGGATGTTGCTGTTGGCTAATCACCACTGCCCCCGAAGCAAGCAGCAGATAGCCTTGAGCAAGCCTCGAGCCAGGCCCATATCCAGGCTATCTACCTCTCTGTCTACCGGACGGGAGTAGCCAGCTAACTAGCTACTTGCTATTAGCCACCGTTAGCGGTTTTTCACCATTGTCCGTGGCCTGCACTACCTACCAGCCAGCTCTAGCCTGGACTATTATCGGCCTGTCTGCACTGTCTGCACAGCGCGTTATCAACCCAGAACAAATCGGTTTTTCTGCCGGAATCACTGAATCACTGGACCTTTAACACCGGATCGTCGCAACTAGCTAGCTGCAACCAAATGGATGTTGTTGTTGGATAATCAGCCTTGAGCTAGCCTCGAGTCAGGCCCATCTTCCGGCTATCTACCTCTATGTCAACCGGACAGGACCTCCTAGAGTCGACACGGAGCCCCGCCGATCCATCATGACTGGTCTGCCGACGTAATCGTCTGTGGTTTCAACAGGCTTCCTGTTGCGACGACCACGAAGATCCATCTGCTAGCCCCGGCCCGCTAGCACACGCAAAAAACAGCCGTGTTTCCTGCTCGCCTGTGCTATAGCACCAATTCGAACTGCTCTCGGACTCACATATTGCTGTTCACTGGACCTTATGATCACTCAGCTGCACAGCTGATGCCTGCTGGACTGTTCCTTTACACAGTACCCTGTCCTGTTTATCTGTTTAGCCTCAGCCCAAACTTTCATCGCCATTACCAGTTGTTGTCTTACCTCTCTAGAATAACACCTGTGATTGCTTTATGCCTCTCTCCCATGTCAATATGCCTTGCCTATTGCTGTTCCAGTTAGTTCTTATTATACAATTTCACTGTAGAGTCCCAAGTCCCTCTCAAACTGCCTCAAATAGCTCCTTTGTTCCACCCCCAATACACGCGGAGACCGGCTCAATCGGTGCCTCCAGTGATGCTATCTCTTTCATTGTTACCCAACGCTTAGGTTTACCTCCACTGTACTCATATCCTTCCATAACCTTGTCTGTACATAATGCCCTGAATCTATTCTACAACGCCTGGAAATATGCCCCCTTTATTCTCTGTACCCAAAGCACTAGAAGACCAGTTCTTAAAGCCTTTAGCCGTATCCTTATTCTACTCCTCCTCTGTTCCTCTGGTGATGTAGAGGTTAACCCAGGCCCTGCAGCCCCCAGTATCACTCCTACTCCCCAGGAGCTATCATTTGTTGACTACTGTAACCGTAAAAGTATTGTTTTTTTGCATGTTAACATCAGAAGCCTCCTCCCTAAGTTTGAGTTATTCACTGCGTTAGCACACTCCGCCAACCCTGATGTTCTAGCAGTGTCTGAATCCTGGCTTAGGAAGGCCACCAAGAATTCAGACATTTCCATCCCCAACTATAACATTTTCCGTCTAGATAGAACTGCCAAAGGGGGTGGAGTTGCAATCTACTGTAGAGATAGCCTGCAGAGCTCTATCATACTATCCAGGTCTGTGCCCAAACAGTTTGAGCTCCTACTTCTAAAAATCCACCTTTCCAGAAATAAGTCTCTCACTGTTGCCGCTTGCTACAGACCCCCCTCAGCTTCCAGCTGTGCCCTGGACACCATATGTGAATTGTTGCCCCACATCTATCCTCAGAGTTCGTACTGCTTGGTGACCTAAACTGGGATATGCTTAACACCCCGGCCATCCTACAATCCAAACTAGATGCCTTCAATCTCCCTCAAATGATCAAGGAACCTACCAGGTACAACAATAAATCCGTAAACATGGGCACCCTTCTAGATATCATCCTGACTAACTTACCCTTTAAATACACCCCCGCTGTCTTCAACCAGGATCTCAGTGATCACTGCCTTATTGCCTGCGTCCGTAACGGGTCCGCGGTCAAACGACCACCCCTCATCACTGTCAAACGCTCCCTAAAACACTTTAGCGAGCAGGACTTCCTAATTGACCTGGCCCAGGTATCCTGGATGGATATCGATCTCATTCCGTCAGTAGAGGATGCCTGGTTGTTATTTAAAAGTGCTTTCCTCTCAATCTTAAATAAGCATGCCCCATTCAAAAAATGCAGAACTAAGAACAGATATAGCCCCTGGTTCTCCTCAGACTTGACTGCCCTTGACCAGCACAAAAACATCCTGTGGCGTACTGCATTAGCATCGAACAGCCCCCGCGATATGCAACTTTTCAGGGAAGTTAGGAACCAATATACACAAGCAGTTAGGAAAGCAAAGGCTAGCTTTTTCAAACATGCTGCTAAACATGCCCTCGTAAAACTGACTATCCTACCGATCCTTGACTTCGGCGATGTCATTTACAAAATAGCCTCCAACACTCTACTCAGCTAATTGGATGTAGTCTATCACAGTGCCATCCGTTTTGTCACCAAAGCCCCATATACTACCCACCACTGTGACCTGTACGCTCTTGTTGGCTGGTCCTCACTACATATTCGTCGCCAAACCCACTGACTCCAGGCCATCTATAATTCACTGCTAGGCAAATCCCTGCCTTATCTTAGCTCATTGGTCACCATAGCAACACCCACCCGTAGTATGCTCTCCAGCAGGTATATCTCACTGGTCATCCCCAAAGCCAACACCTCCTTTGGCCGCCATTCATTCCAGTTCCCTGCTGCCAATGACTGGAACGAACTGCAAAGATCTCTGAAGCTGGAGACTCTTATCTCCCTCACTAACTTTAAGCATCAGTTGTCAGAGCACCTTACCGATCACTGCACCTGTACACAGCCCATCTGAAATTAGCCCACCCAACTACCTCATCCCCATATTGTTGTTTATTTTGCTAATTTGCACCACAGTATCTCTATTTGCACATCATCTCTTGCACATCTATCATTCCAGTGTTAATACTAATTGTAATTATTTTGCACTATGGCCTATTTATTGCCTTACCTCCATATCTTGCTACATTTGCACACACTGTATATATATTTTCTGTTGTATTTGTTTGACTTTATGTTTTGTTTTACCCCATATGTAACTCGGTGTTGTTGTTGTGGTGTCGAGACAACGATGCTGATATGCTGTGATGACAAAAAATCCGCTGACACTGTCCTTGATTATAATGGTTTATTACATCAAAGATTAGAGTATCAATTTACAGACTCTTGCAGAAATCTGGAGAACAACTGACCCAATCTCTAATATGTTGTTCTCTCCGTCCTTTGTTCAAAAACATGGTATTTATCCTATGTAACATAAGATGGGTGGTTTTAGATAGACCAATCCCTGGCCTCTACATAGCAGACTCTCCTCTGTTTTAGGGGGCCCCTATAGTAATGTTTTCCAGATGTTTCCGCAAGCAGAGCCAAGTTCTGGAATGTTCAGATACTACATATTTCCCCCCTTCGAGACTAATTAAGTCTCGAAAACAAAAAGAATAGGATTATGACAAATCTTGTGTAACTTTAACAATAAAACAAAATGTATGTAGTGTGAACAAATTTTTATGAAGTGTAAACAAATCGTTATGGAGTGTAAGAGCGAAAAACCTGTCTGGCAGCTTTCTTTCCAAATATCCATCAATCAATCAAGACAGTAAAATTCTTTCACGGGCCCTCTGCCCCAGGCGACCACCTAAGTACTCCAGATCAATTTATAAATCTTTATCAATGCATTTTAAGATATGATGCAATTGAATACACATGAAAACCTCAGAAAACAAAGTACAATCAAACTTGTCCACATTCAGGCTGGTCGACCCATCGGACCCTCCTGTGGATTCTCTCTGTCCCTGCCTAGACCCAATATCCCTAAGCATCCACGAAATAAACAAAAACATCTGAGGTCCCCACATGCATCCAACAACAGAAAACATCATTCTTCAAAAATTAATACAGAAAGAATATGACACAAATTATGTATTACACATACAAATATGTCTATATATCATTGCAGACACTGGAATGTAGTCCACTACACTGCATCTCCTCAGCAGTGTCGACTTTTAATGCAACGTCGATGATGGAATCTGAACATTTCCACACCTTCCTTGTTCCACTTCCTCCAGTCCATTCATTTTGTCCATGTTTGAGTATTTGAATCCCCTCTACACATCCCCATATACTTCTGGAAGAAAAGAAAACACCAACCAACGAGAAGGACCAAGGCGCAGCGTGATATGCATTCATATTTATTTACGTACTGAACACACGACAAAACAACAAACGAAACGTGAAGTCCAAGGTAGACAAATAACATACCTCACACGGAACAATATCCCACACCCCACTAGTGCCAACAGGCTACCTAAGTATGGTCCCCAATCAGAGACAACAAGCTACAGCTGCCTCTGATTGGGAACCACTCTGGCCAACATAGATCTAAACGATCTAGAAACTAACATAGACACCCAACACAGAAAATACACACCCTGACTCAACAAATACAAGTCCCTAGAGTCAGGGCGTGACAGTACCCCCCCCCCCCCCCCCCCCCCCAAAGGTGCGGACTCCGACCGCGCCACATAAACCTAACAGGGTAGGGGCCGGGTGGGCATTCCGCCTCGGAGGCGGATCCGGCTCCGGGTGTGACCACCACTTACTCTCCACCTCCCCGTTGCGCCCCTGGTCTGGTCTGGACCTCGGCGCGCTGACTGGAGCTGGACCCGACGACGGTGGATCGAACTGCTCTGGCTCCGGGGTGGAGCCGCTGACCGGAGCTGGATCAGGCACCGGTGGAGCGGACTGCTCTGGCTCCGGAGTGGAGCCGCTGACCGGGGCTGGGCTGGACCCCGGTGGAGCGGATTGCTCTGGCTCCGGAGTGGAGCAGCTGACCGGTGGAACAGGCACAGGCCGTGCTGGACTGGACACACGCACCACTGGCTTGGTGCGGGGAGCAGGAACGGGCCGGACCTGGCTGATGACGCGCACCCCTGGCTTGGTGTGGGGAGCAGGAACGGGCCGGACTGGGCTGACGACGCGCACCACTGGCCTGGTGCGGGGAGCAGGAACGGACCGGACTGGGCTGACGACGCGGACCACTGGCTTGGTGCGGGGAGCAGGAACGGGCCGGACTGGGCTGACGACGCGCACCACTGGCTTGGTGCGGGGAGCAGGAACAGGCCGTACCGGACTGGCGACGCGCACCACTGGCCTGGTGCGGGGAGCAGGAACAGGCCGGGCCGGGCTGGCGACGCGCACCACTGTCTTGGTGCGAGGGACAGGAACAGGTCGGACCGGGCTGGCGACGCGCACCACTGACTTGGTGTGAGGGACAGGAACAGGCCGGACCGGGCTGGCGATGCACACCACTGGCTTGATGCGAGGAGCAGGAACGGGCCGAACCATACTGGGAACACCCACCACTGGCTTAGTGCGGGAATCAGGAACGGGCCGGACCGGACTGGCGACACGCACCACTTGATTGGTGCGAGGAGCGGGACTGGGTTCCTTCATTAACCCCTGCTCCTTCTGATGCCTAACCAGCTCCTCTCGCCGTGCCTCTACACTTTCCTTCTGTTCCCTCTGAACCAATGACCCCCTTAATCTGGCGGCTTCCTCTGCTAAACAGCTGAACCGCTCTATCGCGGCCTCCTGCTGCCTCGTCGTCCACGGCGTGAGTCCCCCCCCTAAAAATTTTTTGGGCTTGTCTCTCCCCCGTGATCATGGCCTCGATCCCTCTTGCCAGACTCTCGCTCATCTCCTCCCAAGTCCATCCTCTCTCCTCGTCATGCTGCTTGATCCAGGATTGGTGGGATCTTCTGTCACGATCGTTTACGGACGAGAAGGACCAAGGCGCAGCGTGATATGCATTCATATTTATTTACGTACTGAACACGGTAAAGTCCAAGGTAGACAAATAACATACCTCACACGGAACAAGATCCCACACCCCACTAGTGCCAACAGGCTACCTAAGTATGGCCCCAATCAGAGACAACGAGCTACAGCTGCCTCTGATTGGGAACCACCCTGGCCAACATAGATCTAAATGATCTAGAAACTAACATAGACACCCAACACAGAAAATACACACCCTGACTCAACAAATACAAGTCCCTAGAGTCAGGGCATGACACATCAATGTCAACAATAATATAAAAATGATATATAAAATGAATCACATTCCATTTCCCCCCTTTGATTCATAAGAAAATACTAAATATCACAATAATATGTAAAGACGTGTAAAATGTCAAAATTTCCTAGAGTTACTTCAACCCTAGTTTTCATAACTTTTTTGTTTGTTCTGACTTTTCCCCAATTTTTTCAAAATCCATTTCACTGATTTATCCACAAAACTCTCTCCCACTATCTGAGGATATTTCGATCGGGAAGTCCCCACCTGCTTATGACTTCTTTACACAAGAACTTAGCAACCGACTGAGCATCTTTTCGCTTGGTTGGACAGGCCTCCGGCCATCGTGGAAATCTATCTACAACCACCAACATGTATCTTTTCCCATCAACTGGTTTTATCATATCAACAAAGTCGATAACCAACTCACGCATAGGACCTCTCGGTGTAGGAATGTGACCAGGAATAACAGTCACACCCCTGCGAATATTATTTTTCAGACAGATTGTGCACCTGCCTATGACATAGTCAACCTGTTCAAGCAAATATGGTGCCCAAAAACCATACTCCTTTGTGATCTTTCTCCTAACCTCCCCCCTTGCCACATGAGCTAACCCATGTGCTTCCTGAATCATCAGACCTAATAGGTGTAGAGGCGCTACTATCAACCCCTCATGGTTTCTCCAAAGACAACAAAGGCGTGTTACTCTGAGTTGTTTTTTATTTTATTTTTTTCAAAACACCTGTTTTCGAAAGTTCTTCAATTTGTGGTTCAATCCCTTGGATTGCTTCATCTTTCAATGGATACTGATTCTTCCAAGGAGGTCTGGCTCCTGGTCGAAGTTCAACTTTCACCTCAATTGGGCTGATTTCACAAGTCCAATATCGGTACTGTGTTGAGACCACAAACATTCTGGAACTTGTTGCAACATCTCCTCTTTCATAGGGTCTGAATCCATCTTCGCACTGCAAATAGATTAATGTGTCATCCGTACAGCTTGTGGCTCTCCTTGTCCTTGAGCCGAAATCTGATCTTCACTCCTCCAAATCGCCAAATTCTCTTTCATCGGTACGAAAACAGCTTTCTCTGCTTCTGTCATACTTTCTCCTATTTGCTTCTGCTCATAGCCTTCAGAAACCAACAAGGTCACATGTGGCACACTCTTCTCAATCTCAAATTCTTTATCCAGATAATCGTCTGTGTTTATCTTCATAGCTGCTCCTTGTGGTCCTAAAATTATACAACATGAGCTGAGTTGAACTTTCTTTGGTTGATGACTCAACCATTCCTCTGAGTTCGATTGGGCAGCATTCTTGAAATACTTGAGCGTACAATGAAATGGATATTCCGGAAGCCTCGCATCTGGCATGTTTGCCACAATGAATTTCTCCCATATCTTAGCCTGCTTCAAAAAAAATTCACTGAGATTTCCAATCCAGAATACTGAAGAAGAATCCATCTCTGTCGTCATCAACAATTGGTAAACCTTTTCCTTTGGCACTTCTACCAGACAGCCGTCTGGTGTACATTTTATTGTACAGTTCAATTTACACAATGCATCTCTTCCCAACAATGCAATAGGTGTATGTTCTGATACCAGTATGGGTATTGTAATTTTCTGATTTTCATAGCAGAGCTCAATTGGTTCCGTAAGAGGAATCAGCTGTTTCACTCCCTCAAATCCGATTGTCCTAATTAGTTGATTGGACATAGGGAGATGTGTAGCATCTTCAGGCCGAACACAGGTAAAAGCAGCTCCGCTATCCGCCATCACTTCCAATGGTTGTTTGTTTACTTTCACCTCAATTGTTGGATCTTTTTCCGGTCCTGATGCTACCAGCTGACACCCCCCTTTCGGATCTTCTGGGCACCTCTAGAATCCTTATAAGGGTTCACCGGTCCTCCAGATGATCTTGACTGGCCCCTGTATCTTCCTCTGAAATTCCCTCTGGTGTTTCCTCCTGGCCCATTACACTCACGGGCAAAGTGGCCAACCTGTCCACAATTATAACACACTTCTGAAGATTGCTGGAAGTATGGCTTAAATCTTCCTCCTCTTCCTCTTCCTAAGCCTTCTCGTCCTCTTCCTCTCCAATTCTGTGTCTGTCCAGAAACTGGCCGTGGATATGAAACAACTGGTACCGCTATTGGTGGCTGGTACAATTGCGGTTGGAACTGGTTCGGTTGAAGCTGTGGCAGTGATTGTTGATTTGGTGCACACTGATTCTGCATAACCAAAGCTTGTTTCTTCTCCTTCTTATTCTCCACCAGTTGTATTTGTGTTTTCTGAGAGTTTCTTGGTCATGTTGGTCCTAGTGGGTCAATCAGAATGTTGTCAGGATGCACATTTGTTGGAAACGTATCTTTCAGTGCTCTCCACAGCCGATTTCTACTTGCAGCCAACAATTCAGGATCATTCACCGCAGTCCCCACATATCGATGAAGTCCAGCTCTCTGAAAAATGTATTCCATACCTGGAATCCTAAGGAGATTAGCCAAAAGTCTCTTAATGTCTCCTATGGCAGACTGTGTTCCCACCGTAATTTCTTCCAATTTTGAAATCCAAGGATATGCTCCATCTTGAAGAGTAGGCAGCTTCTCAAGTATATCTGACATATCGGTATTCTGCAAAGGCTTATACTCCAGGTTCTGTCCTCGAATTATCACTGGCATCATCTTCTTACTTTGTGCTGCCTTGTCTGGGCCTCAATGTATACCTCTTCTCCAATTCTTGGGATCCTTTTTTCAGCAGTTTTTTCTTCTGTATCTTCAGCTTCTTGAGTTGTTCTTCCAGTTCTCTTACTTCTTCTAAATTATTGGCCTTATCCAAGCATGATATGCATCGGTCTATATCTTTTTCTATTTCTTCTGTGCTAGTCATTGTAGGATAAAATCCTCTTGAATATGAAGCACCTTTAATCTCCAAATCTTTATCGCGGTCTTCATCTTCACTTTCATCAGAACTCGAATCTCTTGTATTCTTCTTCTTCCAACTTCCATCACCCCTTCTTTCCGCTCTGGCCAACCTCCGTCTGATCACAGGGTCATATCCACCCATGATCTCTTCTGAATCACTCTGATCATCATCATCATCATCTTCAAGTTCCATCCTCCTGAACCTCACTCCACCCTTAGTTTCCAGACATCTCGTTTTCTTCGTACTTTTGGAGTTTGGATTCATCTTTATGGTCGTTTCTGTTTGTCCTCTCTCTATTATTCGTTCATCTTAATCTCTGATGCAATAATCACCCTCCTGAATGATCACTGGAAGCTGAGGATAGACGTCCTTAAACTCTACTTCTTCCTCGTAAGGTGGGGGTCTTTTTGCTGAATCCGTATGTGAGAAAGGTGTATTGACTTCTGCCATTAGTTTTTCTGTCACCTTCACCTCTTTTGCCATTTTCTCTATACCTCTGTCTCTTTTATCTGTTGTATCTTTTATCAGTTTTTGTCCTTCATTTTCAAACAGCTTAAGAACCCCCAGCTCTCTTTGTCTCTTTTCTTTACGTTGTTTCCCTTTTTCCCCTTCTTTTGATCTGCCTTATATGTGGATACAAGCACTTTCATTATCTTGATGACGTCTGGGTTAAGAGTCCCTTCCACTGGCCATGGTTGTTCAATGTCAGGCCAACGTTTATTCCATTTTCCAGATAACCTTGCAATACCATTAACTAGAGGATTACTATTTTGTACTACATCAACAGGAGTAATTACTTTCGTAGTTTTGATGTCCTTTTTCCCCATTGTAACAACTCTTTTAAATTCCTTTATTGTGAATTATTTTATTATTATTATTATTTTAAACCAATAAATTTGTAAACCAAAAAATACTTTAGACTATGTAGCTTATGTTTCCCTCCCTTGTTTTTTGTATTTAAATTAATTAATTAATTAATTTAATCAATATATTAATTTATTAATTTATTAATTTATTAATTTATTAATTTATTAATTTATTAATTTATTTTTATTTTATTTTATTTTACCAAATTATTGATTAGTGGAAATCTTACCACATCCGATCAGGAAAAGTAAAGGAAAGTAGTCAACTTCAGAGCAATCCAAAAAAGAAAGACCTGTAATCCAGCAACACTACAGCACTCACAAACCAATTGCTTAATAATCACCCAATTACCTTAATTTTACAGAATAATGTCAGTGCTGGATTTCCAACACAACACAACTCTAATGAAACCAACCCATGCACAAAAAACTCCAATGTGCAATTCTTAATTACATCAATTGATCAGTCTGTTGCAAAGTCCCTGTTAAATTGTCACAACATGAAATATGCTAGGAACACACAATATCCTGTATGGGAAAGTAAGTTTGTGAACAGAACAGTACTGGCCTTGATTGGACTGGATCCGCGGCAGCACACACTGTCGCGTGACGCACTGGTCAGCACCTCCTCTCTCTCTCTGTCTCCTCCTTCTCGTCTCTCACATGACAGGAGAACAAAGGAAACAGACAACAATTTAATATTTTATGCATACCTATGTTCACATTCGCGCTAAGAAATAAGCAAACAGCTTAACTCAGGAATATTATAAATAGCGCAATAACAATTTTTTTTATTTTTTTATTTTTATCCATCAATATATCTCTCATTTATAAATTCAATAGATCTCAATCAAATAGTTTCATAGTTAAGCAACAGCCACTTATCAAACAGGATACTTTATCCGTGTGTATTCAAAATCTCCCACCTTTTCACATCCCTGCAGCACTAAATCTGCGTGTCACAGCAGCTCAGTGCAGGCAGGGGAGTGGCATATTTGCTCTACATAACTCTAAACTCATAAAATCCCACGCATACGCAGCTCATTCACCAGTGCGATTTCAAAGCGAGAGGAGCTCTCCCAAGCAGCTCTCTCCAAGCTAAACAACAGAAAGCAGACAGACCAGCTGTCCCTCCGTTATTTCCAACACAGACAAACAGTAACACTTAACAAAACTCACAAACCAACACAGAACATAGAACACAAATCCTACTTCGAAGTTTCTTAACTTTACCACAATCTATTTTCTCTCTCCTCTATCTTCACATCTTTTACTCTAATCTGTAGACTTATTTTCTTATCCATTACATCTAACGTCCTCCCAGGGGCTCATAGTTTTTTAACAATTATTAAACGTTCTCTTTTATAGAGACTCATATAAGGTTTTAACCTTAACGTCCTCCCAGGGGCTCATAGTTTTTTAACAATTATTAAATGTTCTCTTTTATAGAGACTCATAAGATTTTAACCTTAACTAACATATTTCCTTACAAAAAACTAAAACCCCTGTTGTCATTGCCTTAGTCGACACACAGCAGAGACCTCCCCTTTTACACACACGCATAGGCCCTCTTCCTCTCACACACACACAATTCAAGAGGAATTAATCCGTTCATACAATACACTAAGCATGCTACCGTCGCTCCTTATTTCTCATTGTTCCTTCCTAAATATCTGCTACCTCGAGTTGCAGATATTCAATGAGAGGTTACTTCGAACACATACCTCGTCAACTATATGTCGAGAGGTAACTTACAATGGAATGTATTTTCCACAAACTCCAGTTCCCAGAACTGACCTTAAAAATCAACCTAGTGAGTTTTCAGGATTTTCGGCCCATCCTAATGATCGCCTCGTTTGAGGGCTTCCTTAAATCAGCGACGTCCTAAAAGTATACTTTTTCCTTATTTCCTGGCCTTATTCCTTCATGCTATCCCTGGACACTCCATTTAATTTTATTCAAGCCAAATATCCGTGTGCCCAGTGTTAACAATTCCTATAGACACTCCCCCCTGTTTGCGTTGTTCCCAACACAAACAAATTTAGAAATTTAGAACGGATTCTCATCACACAGCAAATAAGAGCAAAGCGCACACGCAAGTCCAAATACGGTACATCCCCCCAACGCACATACACACACAAGCACACGAACTGACCAGCGCCCAAAGCTTGTGAGAAATCTCACCTTATCTGCCGGCGTCTTGAGCGGGAGTCACTTCGTAGCTCATGAATGGAACGCTGGAGAGACGCAACACGTCCCAAAAATCCTCGTCGCCATTCTGTGGTGTCGAGACAACGATGCTGATATGCTGTGATGACAAGAAATCCGCTGACACTGTCCTTGATTATAATGGTTTATTACATCAAAGATTACAGTATCAATTTACAGACTCTTGCAGAAATCTGGAGAACAACTGACCCAATCTCTAATATGTTATTCTCTCCGTCCTTTGTTCAAAAACATGGTATTTATCCTATGTAACATAAGATGGGTGGTTTTAGATAGACCAATCCCTGGCCTCTACATAGCAGACTCTCCTCTGTTTTAGGGGGCCCCTATAGTAATGTTTTCCAGATGTTTCCGCAAGCAGAGCCAAGTTCTGGAATGTTCAGATACTACATTGTTTTTATCACACTGCTTTGCTTTATCTTGGCCAGGTCGCAGTTGTAAATGAGAACTTGTTCTCAACTGGCTTACCTGCTTAAATAAATAAAAAATAAAAAATTCCCATACCAGGCCGCAATGCATTCGGTGAGGCCGCTCTCGATGGTGCAGCGGTAGTATTTGTAGAGGTCCCGGGTTGGCGTGTCAAATTTATTCAGCCGCCTTAGGAAGTAGAGACACTGTTGCGCCCTCTTGACAAGAGTGGTGGTTTTGATGGTCCATTCAAATGTCCTCGTGATGTGAATGCCGAGGAACTTAAAACTCTGTCTACTGCAGTCCCGTTGATGTGGATCGGGGCTTGTTCACTCCTCTGCTTCTTGAAGGAGTACTCACCTTACACAAGCACAAACGCACACACTCCGCTAGATTGCAAATGGAATCAGAGGACAATCTATTATTTGTTTTATTCAGTGTGTGTGCTCCCACTGGGAATGGCAAGGGGGAAGTGAGCAATGAGATTACCTCTCTGCTGGTACAGACAAGCCTCTGTCACAGGCAGCAGAGTACCACGTCCAATCTAGAAAGCAGCTCTCACAGAGAGACACAACCGAGAGGGGTTACATTAGAGTCTGATTAACATGAGGAAATATGAGGTGCATATGTATGGTGCACATGTCTACGTCCTCTGGCCTGTCTGATTTCAATTTCCCAACGCTGCTCTTCTTCAATTAGACACCAGGGATGAAGGTGGTGGGGGTAGATTGAATGGGGGGAAACGTGTATATCCACGGCTCTAAAGCATGCACGTTGTTACCCGCCGTCTCGAGCCATCTCTCACTGAGAATATCAGTTTTCATTATGCGATGTCGGCTTTGGGTTAAGGCTGGAGATTTAATCAAACTAATAATCATCCGGTTGCCACTAATGATGAATCACGGAGCGTTCGCAGATCGTTTTGCATGTCACAGAGGCAAAACTGCTAACACAAAGCACTTGGTGAATAGCGTGGCGTATCTGGTATGAAATCAAAAGTCAAATGGGGAGATCTATGGATTAAATATGGCCTCTAGTGAGTGGTACTGCTTACCCCTGCTTCTATTCATCACGCCTAATCCATAAACGTACCATAAATCAGCTTTGGAGCTTAATTTGATTAATTAGCTAATTAATTAAAGGCAAAATGATTGAGAGAATGCCTGGATGGTGCGCAGTCTGTTCCACGGGATGCTAGCACATGGTTTTAAGACTCTCGTAAATCCATCAATTTATACTTAGATAATAGATAGACCACTGCCCAGCAATATACATGAAACAGATAATAGATGAAAAATGGTTAGGAAGAAAAACATGGAGATGGGGCGTGGCGTTATAAGACAGGAGAAGGAGACTTTCCCCTATGTGATAAAAGAGTACTGTAGCTAAAATGTACAAGTGGTGGAGGGGGAGGGCTTTCTAAACAATATAGCTACACTGAAAGCATGCAAAGAATGAGGAAAAGCAGGGTTGATCATTCTTTAGTGATGTATGAGAGCGCTTGCTAGCTAACCCACCTGCGGCTCTTGTAGAGGAGAAGGGAGAAGAGAGGGCTGCTAGTGTTGGTCTAAATCATTGATGGCTTACTCTGAGAACCTGCAGATCAGAGGAACAAGCTCCTAACACAGAGCGCCGTAATGAGGTCAGCGCAGGTAGAGGGCTCTCTGAACTGCTGCTGCTGTTAAACGTTATAGTAACCGAAGCCAATGGATGTGAGAGGCATAGGTGGGAAGGAATACTACTGTAGGCTGAATGGCTGTATCTAAAAGAGAGACTGCAGAGAAAGGAAGATGGACGAGGGTAGTTGGAGTTCAGAGACTAAGCACAGTAATGGGTTATACAGGTCTACGTTTTTTTAGGGGATCAACTTGAAAGGATCCTTCATGGATCACAAGAGACATGACAAAGCCATTTCCCCCAGGGATTACTGATAATAAACATCTGAGACGGGTTGCAGAAGGGTTACCATCACTAATGAATGCATGTCAGTATGGTAATAGGTCTACTATTGATGTTAGAGTTTGACGCACCTAAGGTGTTGCATGATTTCCCCAAGGGTGTATTCACCTGGGCATCTCAGCCTGTAACCTCCCATTCTCCTCTTCCCCTTCGTCTGCCTTCTTCCATCCTCCACCTCCTCCTCCACATCCTCCCCCACCTCCTCCTCCCATCCTGTGCCTTACATTGTTGGCCTCATGTACAACCTTCTGTGGTGGCTATCAGACGGAGACAAGCTGAAGGGTGACATTGAGGAGGCAGGGCGGGTTGGACACCGCAGCCCCCCGCCCCCGCCTAGACCCTGCACTCCACCACCAGCCCCAGCCACCCCTCACCCGTCACAGACAGCCCCCGTCTGATCCAATCTGGTACATGCTGACATGTATACCCCGTTTGATTTCCTCTCTTTGATTGAAACACACAATCTCATCTGCAGAGAAGGCAGTTCTGAAGGGTTTTAAATGAAGACAATTAAGGTAAGGTGCACTGTAGTCCAAAGGTTGGGCAAATATTGATGTGGCTGTTTTATTTTGTCTCCTGGTCTTTCTCTGCATGTTAGCATGCTTTTCTTATGGGTTTCTTTCATGTATGTTTTGTTTACCCCATATGTAACTCTGTGTTGTTGTTTTTATCGCACTGCTTTGCTTTATCTTGGCCAGGTCGCAGTTGTAAGTGAGAACTTATTCTCAACTGGCTTACCTGGTTAAATAAAGGTGAAATAAAATAAAAATGTTCATCACACATAGTGCATGCTTGCGCAAGAAGAAGAGGGGAAACGGTGTTTTTATATGTCTTCAATGATTGACAGCCTCGAAAGATCTGCAACATCTCATCAATGAAACATGAAAATGCCACCAGTAGCATGGACCAATAGCTGTTTTTGGCATGTTTTCCCTGTTACCCACCAGAAGATCAATCATATTTATCAATCATTTTTTCCCAAGATAATTCATTGAAAATGCTGTATGTCTGTATGTTGGCCCAATGTCTCTGAAAGAAGAGTATGAGCAAGTCCCTGGGTCATTATCTGATGTTATGGGTCGTCCATGTACAAGAAAACTGAATAGATGTGACTTAATATAATCTGTATGTGCATCACAACAATGCAAGATGGCCTTCATACTTTAGGCTATCTGTGTCTTCACAGAGGGTTCTGGGGTCTTGCTTAGTATGTTTATGAATAACATTATAGCCTTCTGCAAGAGAGAATATAACACAGGAATCAGTTATGATGTGAATATTCGTCATTATCAGTGTAACTTTGACTGTGTGTGTGTGTCTCCCGAGTGGCGCAGTGGTCTAAGGCACTGCATCGCAGTTCTAGCTGTGCCACTAGAGATCCTGGTTCGTAGCCGGCCGCTACCGGGAGACTCATGGGGCGGCGCACAATTGGCCCAGGGTAGGGGAGGGAATGGCCGGCAGGTATGTAGCTCAGTTGGTAGAGCATGGCATTTGCAACGCCAGGGTTGTGGGTTCAATTCCCACGGGGGGTCAGTATGAAAAATAAATAAAAGAATGTATGCACTCACTAACTGTAAGTCGCTCTGGATAAGAGCGTCTGCTAAATGACTAAAATGTAAATGTATGGATCTATAGTATTTTTCATGTTCTACGGTATGCTATTGTCCTTGAGCTTTTTTGGTTATACTTCAGTACACACACACACAGACACACACAAAAAGCCAGAGAGTACAAAAGCCGAAGATATTCATTAATGCCCAGTTGACATGTATGTCTGTTTGTTTGTGAGTTTGTTAAGACTGTAATCTTAACCTGTCCAATGGGAATGCCCATTAGGCAGTGCTGGCAGTGGAGATGCGGAATTCACCAGGTTGAGATGCACAGTGTGATAAACACAATTACAGGCAGACAGACACCGTCTCAGACACTGGCTCCAATAGTTTTTTTTTTTATATAGCAAGAAAATATGTTTAGTCCCTCTGTATGAATATCCCTAGCGTGAATATCCATACTCAGAATAGACAAGATATAAACTGAAAAGTAGACATGAAATCCTTGTGTTCCTTATACATATCCCAGGCTTGGCCTGAGAGGTGAAAAGATAACAGGGATAGGCATGGTTCCAAAACCTGCTCCAAAAAGCCTTCAGATTGTTTCCAATAGAAGGTCTCTTAAATGTTCTGTTTTGTTAGACACAGGCATTACATTGCCTTAGGTCATGTTTGAGGTAATGTTATGTAATCTCACCAAATAAGCGATGATTATCATCAGGGCTGTAGCTACATATGAGCAGATCGAGGTCCAGACCTCTGTAATTTTGGTGCATTAGCAGTTTTCCTCTTGTTATATGTCACACAATTAGCCCATGTCTGTTAAAACATAGCCAGCTATCTAAACTTGTAGTAATCATCAAGTTTTTAAATTGTATAGAAATGCAGTAAATGAGCTTTAACTTTTTTTGGGGGGGAAATTGGAATTGGAAACACAGCATTTAAAAAAAACATTAATATAATGTTACAGCAAGGTCTGCGACTTGAGATTGAAATGCAAGGATATTACCCCTTGGCTCTGATAACTTAATACTGCTTTTGTCGGGAACAAATAAAGCATCATGTATTTTTACATGTCTCGGTCCTCAAGGCTTCAGATGAATGACAGACTGTTGTACCTGATCTGAATAGACAATGTGGGAAGAGAAGGTGTTTGTGTGTGTTGGCAATGCATCTTTGGATAGCCTTAGGCCTCTTTTCACTCTTTTTGCATGAAATTGTGTTGATAATGATGGAGTCAATGGTCAAACAGTCTGGTAGGAATTTTAACACCATCATAGAGACCGCTTAATCTCTCATGTTTTTCATTCAAAGGCTGCCTTTGTGCATATGTTTCTGAAACATTTCTGAAAAGTTTAAACAGACTATAGTTCAAACACACATTTAAATTTTTATATTTGACATTTTAGTAATTCCAGAGTGACTTGAAGTAGCGATCAGCAAAGTCGGTGCTAGTACACAAGGTGAAAAATGTGTCGATGTCACGCCCTGACATTGAGATCTCTAGTTGGGTTGGTCAGGGTGTGAAATCTAATTTATATATTTCTATGTTGGCCGGGTGTGGTTCCCAATCAGAGGCAGCTGTCGGTCGTTGTCTCTGATTGGGGATCATACTTAGGCTACCTTAGTTGTGGGATCTTGTTTCTGTTTGGCTTGTTTGATGTTTAGCCTCTTGAACTTCACGTTCTGTTGGATTTAGTTATTTTGTCGGTGTTTATTAAAATAAACGACTATTTACGCATACCACGCTGCACCTTGGTCCGATCCTTTACACATTGAACGTGACAGTCGATGTACCTAATGTACTTAACCCTAATTTGCTCCAGGGGTGCCATACTACTATGGCTGACCCTGTAAAACAACACATTTCACTGCACCAATCGAGTGTATGTGACAATACAACATCTATTTTTATTTAGTAGGACAAATTAAAGTGTGAGTTTTAGTTCCTGAAAGGCAAGTTGTATTTTTTTAGTGGGGGGAGGGGGGGGGGTGGCTGTGGGATTATTTAAGATACTTTTTGAAGAGGTTGAGTTTCAGACGTTTTTGGAAAATAGCAGAAGTAGTAGAATACAGACATACTTGCCCGTTTACATACAAAGCTTGGTATAATAGGGCTATCACTGTATTAATTAAACTTGTTACACAGTCTCTCTCCTTACTGGTGACTTTGAACATCACAACATAAAGATGTCATAATTGTGTCTTTTATATTCACAACAACAAAGTGTAACTCATCTGCTATAGAAGAATATGGATAATCTGATTGTCTGTTCTCCATTGTGAACCCTCTGATTTTGTGTAATTGTGATGATTTCTGCTTTTTTCCGAATTGGTTTGTAGTTTTCTGTGTCTTTTGAAATGCCAGAGTAATGAGGGGTAGAAAATAAAACAGCTTCTGTATTTCAGAGGCATTCCCACTCTTTTCAGTCCAAGGACTTTGCTGCTGGCGATATATGTATATTTAATTGGGTGTCAGTTGGCTCCCTGAACACTCACTTGTATATTCTGGGGGCTCCTGGTCTCTAACGACAACAAAAAAGCCATAACATGAATCACTGGTTTGCTAAATACCCCAACTGGTAAAAGATAATGATAATATCTATTTACGGTTTTATACAGCAGCCATATTTGAAATAGAGATCCATGGGTTCCGGAGGAATGGAGGAGACCTAACTATTCTTTAAAGCTAGAATATTTTGTTGCTACATCCATTTTTGGATGTATAAATGTATGACATACTGTATACCCATTGATTCTTGAAGAATATAATTTAAAAATGCCTCATGAGCTTAGTTCAACTGTCATACCCTATCAGAACCCAAAATATAAGCTTGTTTTACTCCAATGTTAGTAAACAATGTAAATGTAAACAAACTCTGTATAGCCTCAAAAGGCCTTGCATCCATAGCTCTGTCTATAAATTTGAGAGTGGTTACATTTCTCCAGGCCCATCCCACAGCTTTTTACCAAAACAGAGGCGGCGTGGGTGTGTGTGCCAGACAAAAACAGTAACCTACATCAGTTAGTTTATAACTGCAGGCTGGTGGGCCCTTACTGCATATCATCATTTTCTCGGTACTGCAAGGCCCCGTTTATCAATCATTTCACCCTGCTGTGTAAACTCACCAGTGCCCCTTTAAGTCAGTCATCCCCACAGTGCCTAACTCTGCAGAATTTATTAAATGAACTGAGGGCACAAACACAGAAGGGCTTTACTAAAACAGGTTAGTGTGCTTAGGTGTAAGAAGGATGCACTCTCCAAAATGTATGTTACAAATGTGTTATAACCATTTCCATCCTTGAGGAATGGGGATGGCTATAATGTAAACAATATATATTATTGTCTATCTTGATCATCTAGGGCTTCCTCAATGTTGACGTCCTTGGAAGAAGCCAGGTGATTAATACCAATAGGCATGTCAGACAGAAGACTCAAGGTCCAATCAGGAAATAGATAAGGTAGTACCCAAACTAGTCAACACACCATCTGTCTAACCTTGGCAGAACCATGGCTGTCATAATTATATTTATATGAGATTTAATATATTATTTTACAACTTCGTAAAGGTTGAGAGCAAGGCCTAGCCTCGTTGACTTGTCAAACACGAGTAGGCCCATGACATTGATGTGTAGTGTACTTCAAGAGACGAGAAGTTGAAATGCCACGAGGCATGACTCATGTAAAGAATCAGATACCAGTTGTTTGATACGTTTATACGTTTTTCTATAGATTAAACTTGAAGGCCACAGTGAAATACTAATATTGACTGACTTCTGTTGACAGAAGCGGTGCAGTAAGACATAAAGGCTACCCACTGATTTCCCTCCAGTGAGACGAAAATGTTCTATATCGTGGAGCTCCGCCCCATAGGGGAGCTCTGCTCCTATTGGTTTACCCCGCTGCCTATGCAGCGAACAGCCTGAGACAAAATTATGCACACACCTGCAGCCAATAGGAGTACAGGTGTCCCTATAAGAGGGGACGCTTCCCCTCAATCAGCCTCCCTTTATCTTCAGTGACTGGACTAGACTGAAGAAACCAAGAAGAGACGAAGACTCAGGACGAAGATAACGCAGTCGATATCCAGCTCTCGACGTTGTCCTAATGAGCACACCGGGAAGTTTTCCACCCCCAAAAGCTCTTTTCAGAGCTCAATGCCGCTGCTCCTCCATGGCGGCTGCGGACTCCCACGACCTTTGTTTCGTGTGTTTGGGTTCACAGCACGCCAAGGACGGAATCAGCGATCCCCCTATTTGCGCCAGCTGCGCCCTCCTTCCATTGAAGGAGAGGAAGCAGCGTTGGGCGTCTTTCAGGGAGGATATCCCCTTAGAGGACGTGCTATCAGTGTTAGCCTCAGCTAGGATATGCCCCCCAATCCCCCCGCTGCGGAGGTGGATATGATGGAGGGCGGACCCTATTCTCGGCCGAGAAGGGCGGCAGAGCCATTGGCTCCAGCCATGCCCTCTCTCAGTAAGTACGTCGAGGGCTCATGGGAGGCACCTTTAGCGGCACGTTCACCGGTTAAAGCGTACCTCCCATTCACTAGAGTGGAAGGAAGAGAGATGGTTGCCAAGGGAATCCCCAGGCTCGAGAGCGCCATGGCGGCGTATCTAGTGCCGGGTTCGAGTCCCTGGCCCTCCTCCAAAAAGGCTACTTTGCCGACGCAGAAGGACAGACTCACAGCGCAGCTGGCAGAGAAGTCCTTCACGTTGGGAGCCCAGGCTGTAGCAGCAGCAAACAATATTGCCCTCCTCGCGGCCTCTCTGTCCCGTCTAACAATGGGTAGGACTGAGCTCACGAGAGAGGAGGTGGAAGAGGCGTCCAGAATTTCTGGCGCTATTCTTCACCTAACCCAGGCGTCGGCCGTCTGTGCGGGGAGGTCCATGGCCACTTCGGTGGTCACGGAGCGACACCTCTGGCTGTCTTTAACGGCCATGAAAGAGGCCGACAGAGCGTCACTGCTCAACGCCCCCCTCTCTGGCGACGGTCTCTTTGGAGTCGCCGTCAAAGAGGCGACAGAGCGTTTTGCCAAGATGGACGAGGAGAAGAAGCAGCTGGCAAGACACCTGCCACTGGCAGGGAAGTCTAGGCACGCACCACAGAAGCTGTCCACCTCCAACGCCCCCAGTAGATCAGGATCTACGGCGAGGCGGCGCGCCAGGCGTCAGACGTCAGCCGCGAGCAGCAGGCGAGTGGGCCCCGCCCCCCCAGCGGCACCCGTGGCTTCGACGATTCCGCCGGCGAGAGAGGTGATTACAGCGTCGACTTGGCAGCACCCTAAGGGTACTCACAAGAGATGGCGCCAATGACGGGACGAGGGGGAGAGAATGGGAGCTGGCTCGGCGCGTGGTACGACTGAGCCCACTATTCCCCCCCACCCTTCTGTTGAGGGTATGGAGGAGACTGTATGTTTTGATGTGTGCAATAAAGAGTTGGCTCCAATTGACTTTGTCACGAGAGAGCTCCTTTTCCATAACACGTCTGAGAACGTTCAGAACACTTCACTCCCTATGTCTCTCTCCCACCACTCTGAGTGTAGCTCAGCCCACCAAGGGTGTGTAGCTGAGCACACACACGAGGCAAGTGTGATAAAGGTAGCAAGGCACCGCCTTAGCTTACCTCATAAAGATCTCACACCACAGACTGCTATAGTGAAGATCTCTCATAGCAGAATGCAGTCACAACCAGATAATGGATTGATGACGCAATCGCTATGCGGGGACGGCGCTCTGCCCCAGGCTACCGCCTCGGTCAGTGCAGTTCAGACCTGTGCTGCGTTCACGGAGGGCCGGAATACTACGGTTACGGGTGTAACCAACGTATCGGCGCCCCCGTTTCTCTCAGAACGCGCTGATGTTTCCTCTCCCTTTCATGGGAGGCCCGCCTTGGGCTGTTCCACCACCTCAGTGCTGGAAAACAGCGGCGGCGAGGGCCATCGAGGAATACAGGTCCTTCCTACTGAATGTACCACAGCTTCGCGCTCTTCTGCTTTCTCTGCGTTGCTGGGAGTGGCGGCGAAGCTGTACCCTCTCACGCTGGCTAGACCAGACGTTGCAGAAGGGTTATGCCATCCAATTCCATCGGACCCCTCCACCATTCAGGGGGGTGGTGGAGACAGTGATGAAAATGCCCAAAAAAGTGGCCGCTCTGGTTTCAGAGATTACGGAAGGAGGCGATCACAGTAGTTTCCCGGGAGCAAAGGAACAAAGTGCTATATTCGCCCTATTTCCTGGTGCCCAAAAAGACGGGGGGAATGATGCCGATATTGGATTTACGCATTCTCAATGAGAGCGTAGCCAAACAGCCCTTCCGAATGCTCATGACAAAACGTCTACTGGAATGTGTCCAGAAAGGAGACTTTTGTATGAGCATAGACCTAAAGGACGCGTACTTTCATGTGCCGGTGCAGCCACGTCACAGAAAGTTTCTGCGATTCGCCTTTCAAGGGGTGGCGTACAAGTTCACGAGGATGCCATTCGGGTACGCCCTGGCACCTCGCACGTTTTCCAAGTGTGTGGCGGCGGCATTGGAACCGTTGCGTTGACCTACTGGTTCTCGCCCCGTCAGCAGAGCTGGCGTTCATTCACACGACACAGACAGTGATTCATCTCATGCGTCTGAGGTTCGCTGTGAATTGGAAAAAGAGCGCGCCCTGGCCCAGTCATCAGATTGTCTACCTGGGGATACAGCTAGACACTGTAATGATGAGGGCTCGAATTTCGGACCCTCGAAGGGTAGCCCTGTTGCTAGCCCTGAGAAGGTTTTGTCCGAATCACACGGTAACGGCACTGTCAGTCATGTCACTCTTGGGTCTCATGTCATCAGCCCATTTCGTGGTCCCACTGGGACTCCTGCGCATGCGCAGGATGCAGCGATGGTTCGCCCAACTAAGACTAGACCCAGTGCGTCAACGTCATCGGTTGGTGGTGGTTCCTCTCTCGCTCAGTGCAGATCTGAACTATTGGAGAGACCCATGCGTTCTCACGCACGGAGTCCCGATAGGCAAAGTGTCCTCCTACATTCCAGTGTTTACAGATGCCTCTCTGACTGGATGGGGAGGGACATGTCAGACCCAAGCGATAGGAGGGGTGTGGCCTCTTTCGAGTCGCCACATCAACCTCTTGGAGTTGGAAACGGTTCGACTGGTTCAGACCCACTTCGCGTCTACCCTTCAGGGTCGCGATGTGTTGGTCTGGTCAGACAACCGGACCACAGTAGCCTACATAAATCGCCAGGGAGGAGTCAGGTCTCCTGCACTCCACCGGTCGGCGGAGGTATTGTGGCTGTGGGCTCACGAGCACCTTCGCTCGTTGAGAGCAGCACACATTCCGGGCTACTTGAACGTGGGGGCAGACCTCATGTCTCGAGGGGGTCCTCGAGACAACGAGTGGCGTCTGCACCCGGACATTGTTCTCCAAATTTGGGAACAGTTCGGGAGAGCCGAGGTGGACTTATTCGCGTCACGCGTGAACGCGCATTGTCTTCTATGGTTCTCTCTGAGGGAACAGGACGAACCGCCACTGGGAAGGGACGCATTTGCGCACCGACCGTAGCCGAGAGTTCTCCTGTATGCATTCCCACCGCTGTCCTGCATTCTCACACTGTTAGCCAGGGTGAGATCAGGCGGGCTGTCAATAATATTGGTGGCCCCCGATCGCCCAGAGGCTCCATGGTTCGCGGAGATGAGTCAGATGTTGATTGCGCCACCTTGGCAAATTCCACAGCGACGGGACGCGTTGTCTCGGGCGGGAGGCTCGATAGGGCGATTGCCCATAATCGGCCAACCACTGAAGGCTTGGCTCCTGAGAGGGACAGGCTAGAGCGCCGTGGGTTATCTGATTCAGTAATCAGGACCATACAGGGTTCACATGCCGGTTCCACTTCCAGGGTGTTTTTTTTTTTTTTTTTTTTTTTTTCACCTTTATTTAACCAGGTAAGCCAGTTGAGAACAGGTTCTCATTTACAACTGCGACCTGGCCAAGATAAAGCAAAGTAGTGCAATAAAAAACAACACAGAGTTACATATGGGGTAAAAAACATAAAGTCAGAAATACAACAGAAAATATATATACAGTGTGTGCAAATGTAGCAAGTTATGGAGGTAAGGCAATAAATAGGCTATAGTGCAGAATAATTACAATAGTATTAACACTGGAATGCTAGATGTGCAAGAGATTATGTGCAAATAGAGATACTGGGGTGCAAAAGAGCAAAATAAATAACAATATAGGGATGAGGTAGTTGGGTGGGCTGATTTCAGATGGGCTGTGTACAGGTGCAGTGATCGGTAAGGTGCTCTGACAACTGATGCTTAAAGTTATTGAGGGAGATAAGAGTCTCCAGCTTCAGAGATTTTTGCAATTCGTTCCAGTCATTGGCAGCAGAGAACTGGAAGGAATGGCGGCCAAAGGAGGTGTTGGCTTTGGGAATGACCAGTGAGATATACCTGCTGGAGCGCAGACTACGGGTGGGTGCTGCTATGGTGACCAATGAGCTAAGATAAGGCGGGGATTTGCCTAGCAGTGATTTATAGATGGCCTGGAGCCAGTGGGTTTGACGACGAACATGTAGTGAGGACCAGCCAACAAGAGCGTACAGGTCACAGTGGTGGGTAGTGTATGGGGCTTTGGAGACAAAACGGATGGCACTGTGATAGACTACATCCAATTTGCTGAGTAGAGTGTTGGAGGCTATTTTGTAAATGACATCGCCGAAGTCAAGGATCGGTAGGATAGTCAGTTTTACGAGGGCATGTTTGGCAGCATGAGTGAAGGAGGCTTTGTTGCGAAATAGGAAGCCGATTCTAGATTTAACTTTGGATTGGAGATTCTTTATGTGAGTCTGGAAGTTGAGTTTACAGTCTAACCAGACACCTAGGTATTTGTAGTTGTCCACATACTCTAGGTCAGACCCGTCGAGAGTGGTGATTCTAGTCGGGTGGGCGGGTGCCAGCAGCGTTCGATTGAAAAGCATGCATTTAGTTTTACTAGTGTTTAAGAGCAGTTGGAGGCTACTGAAGGATTGTTGTATGGCATTGAAGCTCGTTTGGAGGTTTGTTAACACAGTGTCCAATGAAGGGCCAGATGTATACAAAATGGTGTCGTCTGCGTAGAGGTGGATCTGAGAGTCACCAGCAGCAAGAGCGACATCATTGATATACACGGAGAAAAGTGTCGGCCCAAGAATTGAACCCTGTGGCACCCCCATAGAGACTGCCATAGGTCCAGACAACAGGCCCTCCGATTTGACACACTGAACTCTATCTGAGAAGTAGTTGGTGAACCAGGCGAGGCAGTCATTTGAGAAACCAAGGCTATTTAGTCTGCCAATAAATGTATGCCAGTAAATGGAAAGTTTTTTCACAGTGGTGTGTCACAGAGAATGTAGACCCCATGGACTGTCGGGTTGAGAGTGTACTTTCGTTCCTGCAGTTTATGTTTGATAAGCAGCGATCGCCCGCCACCATTAAGGTGTTTGCAGTGGCGATTTCAGCTTGTCACGAGGGGTTTGGCAGAGACACTGTCTTCAGCCACCCTCTAGTGAAACGTTTCTTACTAGGAACGCGGCGGCTTATGCCAATGCCTAGAGCCACACTTCCTCAGTGGGATTTGGCTTTGGTACTTGAAGCGCTCTGTGAGTCGCCGTTCGAGCAATTGAATCAAATACCCCTCAAGATGCTGTCTATGAAGACGGCATTGTTGCTCGCTTTGACTACTGCTAAGCGTGTCAGTGATTTATGTGCTCTTTCGACGAGACCCGACTGCCTTGCCATTAATGGCGATTTGAGCAGAGCGGTGTTACATCCTAACCCGGCATTTATGCCGAAGGTTATTAAGAGCTCATATAGATCACAGACAGTGGAGGCTCCATCGCCTGTGCCCAGTGCGCGCTTTGGCGTGTTACGTTGAGCGCACAGCAGCGATTAGGTCATCGCCTCAGCTGTTTGTGTGTCACGGTGCGGCTGCACTAGGTAGACCACTTTCGAAACAGCGTCTGTCTCATTGGCTTTGCGAAGGCATTGAGACAGCTTATGAGGCAGTGGGGCGACAATTGCCTCAGGATATAAGAGCCCACTCCACTCGTGGAGTAGCGGCTTCTACTGCCCTTTTCAGAGGAACAGGGGTAGAGGATATCTGTGCAGCGGCGTCGTGGTAGTCACCGTCTCCATTTATCCGTTTATATCGCTTTGATATGTCTTCTAACTCTTTGGCTCAGTCTGTACTCAGCGTGGCTGAGGGAAGGACTTGAGCTAAGAGAGAGGAATGCAGGACCGAAGAGACAGGTCTCTTTCAGGTCCGCTTCTGATAGAAGGACATATTCTAGCATGACTCCTGACTGACATGTTCAGTACAGTAGAAGGCATGTATTCATCTGCCCACCAGTGAATAACTGGGTTGAGGCGGAATGAAGAGGGATAATAGTAGTAACCTTGTTTACGGTACTATTAGACCGGTCATGACAATTTTGACGGAATGTGACGTCATCTATCTGCTTGTTCAGATTAGTATGAATCATGTTCTGGGATCTGCCCACTAATCTTTGGGGTTCCATTGATTGAGTAGGGCGGGCTACCGTGTACACAATGTAGAGTGACACTTTGTGTCATTCCATTAGTGGTCGGTATTGTTGTAACAGGATATTGAGGTACCATCTATCTGCTAGTACAGATTAGTATGGCCCGTATTCTGGTGATCTGCCCACTAGACATTGGTGATGCCATTGGACTAGGTGGGGCGGATTTGGACCGATGACGCAGTATATTGTGACACAGTGTGTTACAGTACTGCGGGACTTGGTCGCAGCCATTGCTAGGCCCGACCTTTTTCATTTCGATGGGAAGTGTTGGGCTCGGCAGGGAGTACATTTTGGAGCGTTGCGCTCCGCCTTAAACCAATAGGAGCAGAGCTCCCCTATGGGGCAGAGCTCCACGATATAGAACGATAGTTACCGGAGTGTAACTCCAGTTCTATGAGTGGAGCGGAGCCCCATAGGACTTAAGGCCCTGCCGACCCTCTCTAGTCTCGCTGAAGATAATATCTCGGGAGGCTGATTGAGGGGAAGCGTCCCCTCTTATAGGGACACCTGTACTCCTATTGGCTGCAGGTGTGTGCATAATTTTGTCTCAGGCTGTTCGCTGCATAGGCAGCGGGGTAAACCAATAGGAGCAGAGCTCCCCTATGGGGCTCCGCTCCACTCATAGAACTGGAGTTACACTCCGGTGACTATCGTTCTCTACACAGTTTAGCCTCTGCCCAGTGCCCAGGCTTTCACCTCACCTTCTGTACAAAGTGAGCGAAGCCTGGGAGCCGAGGCTTTCTTCATAGAGATACTTGTTCATTTTATGTGGCTGTCTTTCTCCTCACTAGCTTTTCTGTCCCCTCACGCATAACCTCGCACCAGGCTATACTCAAACCTCTACTTCATATGTTGTTTCCATGTAAGCTAGCCTACTGTAGGCTTGCATCACATAGGCCAAGTAGGCTACACACAAGTTTTTGCAACATCAGCTAGTCCTATAACCTATGGGTGTGCCTATATCAACTTTCTTGGTAGGCAAGCCTTTGAACTATGGGTAGCATTATATGTAGGTCTATATGTTAATTTGACTAATGCTGTAGTTACAGGCCTACGGGCTACATTTCACCCTGTGGAACAATACTTTCTTAATTTGAACAAAATGCAGAGATGGCATCTCTGGTGCACATGTATAGGCCTATCTGATGTGCACACTGTTGTGCCTGCAACACTTAAACCGAGGGTCTAAATATTAAAAGGATGTCACAAATTCAATACTATGCACATTCTAAGTGGACTGAATAATGCGCCTTTATCCCCTCCTCCCATCCTGCAACTGGCTAAATTCCTCTCCACTCTCTCACTGTGCGTCTGTCTCGGTCTCCGATGCACGGCGCAGGGAGCGCGAGCCTACCTCCGTTTGCCTGTGTTGCAGAGGGAATATTTAACGGATTAATTTTCTTTGCCTCATAGGTATCTTGGACATTCTGAAATAAATGCAGACTCTTATGCCGGGAAGTAGAAGTTATATTTCTTTGTAAATACTGGTAATCGTTGGCGTAATGGGGTGGTCCACTAAGGAACAGCAATATGACTGATATGGTTTTGTTTTTCAGGACGCTGATCTTGGAGGAAACTAACTGCTAAATGTTTTTAAAGTAATTTTCGGCTCTATGTGATATGTGTTTCATGTGTTTACGCGCAACAGTGAGGTAGACTTCTCGTCCAAATTTGACTGCATATCAGAGGGATCCGGACCTGGGTGATTTATTTGATGAATGCGGCGGCCAGGGTCGGTCTCTGAACGCTGCAGGAGCAGCGAGTGGCGGAACATGATTTCTGAAATGTTTCAGTCCGCGCGGCGCGTTTGGATTATTTCTCCAGAGATGCTCCTGCTTCCCATGTTTTGGTTCTTATCTCAGGCTCTTGCAGCACCCTCGCTGACGGCTGAACAGATGGACATGGGGGTGGTAAGTGTCTATATTCTTCCGACACTTTACGCTGAATCTTTGAACCTAGGCTCCTGTAGTGGACACATTTTATTGGTTAAATAGGCTACGTAGCCTCCACAGTTCCTAGAATAATATAACAACACTTTTATCCACATAGGCCTACATTAGGCTGTTGAAATAGGCTACCTCATATTAGTTCATCATCAGCATATCAAGACGATGCCAACTGTGGTGTGTAATAGTAGTCTAACTTCTGCGCATTCAGTGAACATTGAGGAATCATATAGGTTGCTTTTTATTGTAGCCTTATGGCTTCAGTCGTTTAGAAACAGAAGATAAAAGGGAGAGTGAATAATTGGGAGTGAGTATTGTGTGTGTGCCCTGTAGTCTCCCAGGTGCATTTGCCTAATATATTAAATGAAATATTCAGTGAAATCCGTCTGACTTTCAGTAAATATTTTCATGGTAGGCTATCCATAATTATTTATTTGGACACTGCAATGTGAGCTACTGCTCCGTCCAACCTGGTCTCAGAGCATTTCATATTATTCCATTTAGTATGATATGTTACGTTTCGTACAAGCTTGTATGAGAGAAAATAGCTCTGCATGATTCTCTATATCACTGTTCAGACCGTGTCAATATGTTATCAATCTTGTATAAGATTGTATTTATCCTGTATTTATCAGTTTTCACATGCACAATGTGTAGGGTACACATACCATGGCCACATTACACATATGGCACAGAACGATGAAGGAATTCTTTGAACTTTTAGTAAATGCAAATCACAATCATGGCTGTCACTGCCTGAGGGTGGAGAGGTGAGAGAGGAAGAAATTGAAGAACGGTTGAAGAAATGCTACCAAAATGTAAGCAGATTTCAAATGCAATATCGCCCAAGAGTGTAGGCTAATTGCCCTGTAGGCAATGGAGCTCATGGAGAAGTGACCCCTGAAGACATGTTTCACTTTGAAATTGCATTTCTGAGTGCCTCAATATTTCTGATGCTCGCTCCTCAAAGCGAGTAGACAAAAAATCGCTGCTAAAATAATCAGAGAGGTCATTTACACTTTACACAAGCATCCAAGCATTAAATTAGTTGAAAGTCGAGAAATTCTGTAAGTGGTCCTCATTTATCCCTTAAAGAAGTTCTCCAACACCATTTAATTTAGACAGTACCATCAGGCTTGTATTCAGGAACCAGTACCCAAGCTTTATAATGATTGCCCCATTCTATTGAGAAGATTATTGTCCCCGAAATACTTTTGTACAGCATTACAGTCATCTGTAAACTGTCCTGCCCCTACCCACCCCACCCCAAACTCTCTCTCTCAACACACAATATGCCGATCTTCCTCCCTATGTTTTCAAAGTTCATTCTCTAGCATGGAGGCTGCGAGGGCAGGGGGCAGAAGATGATCTTGTCTCAGCTTTATCCCATAAACAAGGGTCGCACAAATGCTTTTTCATGTGCTGACCTCCACATGGCCCCCCTGGAGCCCAGTGAGTGGTGTAAGCTCGCACATTTAACATAGCTGCATCATGTCTCTGTGGAGCTGACGCATTCAACACAGTGGACACTCTAATTGCCCGGTGTTACTGTGTGGACCAGGGCCTGGCTGGCACCATTACTGGGATGTGTCAGTACAGGTGATGGCCAGCTTAGCGGGGTAATAAGTTAGCCAATAACTGAACCGTATTAATGTGGCACAGCAAGGAGGCAGAAGGCTTAGACAGGGGATCATTCTGCATCTAGTGGCGCACGGGTCAGCTCTTTGTTCACCCACACCAGCCCGCAAATGCTAATAACCCATCTGCAACCGCCCGATTATGCCTATATGTGATAAAGTGAGAATCTGAGGCCCACACCTGAACATAACCCGCTAATATAAAAAATGCACTGGAAGCTACAGTCAGAGACGGTAGATTTTTCTTGCCTGATTTAGATATGTTTCTGCTTATAATTTGTTAGTCAACTTGTCTATAATTAGATACATGCAGCTACTCTTCTGTCATGATATGTTGCTCTAGAAGACTAAATAAACCCTTGTTCACCAGAATAATGTCATAAGGGAATAGAAAGCTGTGAAAATGACCCAACATGTCTCTGATAAGATTTCAGTTTGGCTTGGATGCATATTTTATGTGGTTGAAATACTATCAGCTTTTATGATGCTGATAAAGATAGCACCTCTACAGACAGTATGTCACTGCGCATTCACATTCTCTCAAGATGTTGAAAGAAATAAATCACATTTCTCCACTATTGTTGGTGTATCATTTTACTGCAAGAAATGCTTTATTCTGCAGGAGTTAATATTAAGGCTATGTGAGAAGTTAACCTACAGTCAGTGTCCAGATTTAACCCATCTGAACAGTAGGCTACAGTTCCTTTGATGTGTCATAGGCCTATTTGAAGTTCCTGTCTTGTGACTGTCAAATTTGTATAGCGCCTCACAATCATCACACATAACATACAGTAGCAGGCACTGCTGTCATCTTCTTTTACCACTGCAACAAATCTTTCCCAAACATTACTTTTCTGGCCCTCCCTTCTCTTTATTTTCAACTCTTCATTTCGCAACTTTTCTCTTATTGAATTAACCTCTGACATTGTTATTTTTGCCTCTGTGGATTGATGTTAACTTTTTCTGTCCGTTCCCAAAAGCATTTGGCGATTGGCGTGAAGGCTATTTGGCGAGAGTACAGTTAGGCTCTAAATCTTAGGCTTACATACTAATGCCAGATAGCCTAAAATAATGAAAGAAAAACCTCAATGTAGCCTATAGTTAAAAATTGCACAATATGTTTTAAGGTATTGTTTCCTCTTTATTCAACCCGCCCACCCGCCACCCGCCCACCCACTCTTCATTGACACAATATTTATTGACCCTGAACCCGCCCGCTGCGGATTATGAGTCAACCCGCGCATCACTAATCTGCACAACCAGCCCATCCACAACACAGGCTTTACAGCAGAGATGTGATCAGATGATTACACAGACAATTCAACGCGTGTGCTGGTGCATGTCGGTGTGTACTGGTGCAAGTTGTGTGGGTGTGCATTTGGGTGTGTCCGGCTCAGCTGGGCAGGCTCAGGTGCATAGAAGTTCCCGCTGCGGGAGGGCGTTGGTCAATACTCAGACAGACAGATGTAAAGACTTCTGTCCCCTGGAGTGCCACCCCATCTCACCACCTTCTGTGGCCGGCTGGGATTAAATTAAGGTTTGCATGGGGCAGGTGGATGTGTTCCCCTACTTAACAGAACCATGTCTGAGACTGCTATGTACCAGGGGCTTGGGGTGAGCCCCACTCCAGACAGCCCACTGACACACACTAGACACTGTCTCGATTTCTGGATTATTGTAATTGTACTTCACATGCACAGTCCGTTTGGCAATTTTACAACATTCTAGGAATTGGGATCAAATGGACACATTCAAGCTATAATCAGCACAAAATGCTTTCTGCTCGTCATATCATTTCCCCCCTGTAGTTTTCAGTCTGCTGATACTGAGAGCCCTAACTCCCCAGTGGACAACTCTCACAGCTCTCAAGCATCTCTTTATCTGTCATACAGACGATCTGAGGAAGCACTGAGATTATTTTTTTTATCAGCCAACAAATCACTCCTGTAGAGGATGTGTAGTTGCAGTAGAGAGAATACAGCCTATTTTGCAAAACTAGAGTTATTATCAGGGATGTAGTGAAGGATAAACGCAAGTAAACACCATTTACGCCCCTTTTTATTTAGTTAATTAGCGTTTACCCACTTATTATTGCATTCCCAGCATTGATCAAAGCTCAGAACACGATATACGTTCTAATTGTGCATGCCTCTTTGCGAACGAGTGGAATCATGAACAATTGTTTGTTCGTTATGTTTACTTGCGCCCCCCGAATTTACCCCCGGATTTGCCTTGTTAGCAACACATTTACCACTCTCAAGCGGCTAACTCTGCCCTCTCGCGAGTCGCGGCACAGGCCGAGAGCCAGTGAGACGTAAACGAACTACCCTAGCTCGGAGTCAGGCTCAGCAGAGCATGCAAGTAGGCAACTAGAGACGCCGTTGACAGACTAGTGGGTTTGCGAGATGCCGGACATTAGGCTTTTTTTTATGTCCGTGACTCCTTATGTGTCTACAGACATCACCCAAACAAACGAAAAAGAATGAGTGCACAACTGGTAAAGAGTCGCTTATAGATATGTCAGTCATTCAGTCAGTCAGGTGGCTAGCTGCTGGCAGAGACTTCTACTAGTATTGCAGTAACGTTAAAGGCTAGTGTTAGCCAGCTAGCTAATGTAAGAAGCTAACGTTAAACGGAGCCTGACCTCAGCAGTAGCAAAAGATAGGCTACTAAATTCTCATCAAAACTTTGCTTTACAGAGAGTATTAGTGAGACAGACAGTGGTGCGGCTGAGGTAGGCTGTGATGCATGCAGGAGGAGGCAGAGGAGACAAAGAGAGAGGAAGCAAGCAGAGAAAGAGGTTAGTACAGAGGTCCCCAAACTTGGGGTCGGGGCCCCATGTGGGGTCCCCTGAGAAAATCTGTACTAATCTTTTTTATTTTTTTTAAATAGACAAAAAAAAAAAAAGAAGATATGTTTCAATATGAATAACTCCCCATGGCCTGCCTTCCATATAGGCCTACATTAAAATGCAATCAAAATGCAAACAATACAGTTCTAAAAATGTCATATGTTTTCGTTTATATCGGTGATTGTTCATCTTATCTCAATTGCCTACTAGAGTTTATAGTTTGCCCACTTATTTTTTACCACTACATCACTGGTTATTAATACACCCTAAATGTTGTCACAACGCTTATGAGAAACAGTGTGAAATGGTTCCAGCTGAAATGTGTGAAGATATTAAGTGCTACTGTTTGACTCCCCCATTCTGTTTGGAGATTGGCAGGATGATATCGACCTTACCAGCCCGTCTCTATCCTAAAGTGGATAATCTAATTTTGCTGTAATGTCTTAAATGAGAGCACCATCTGGTCCCATCTCCAGTGGAGTGGAGAAGAGAGGAGGATACCCCCCCCCCCCCCCCCCCCCCCCCACACACACCCTTGAATTCACACCACACAGTCCAGTCGTGTCACTTCCTCTCAGCTCACTCTGTCCCACCTATAGCATTTCTCCTCTGGAACTCTGTAGATAGGATGCATTCCTTCACCAACCCCAGGCTGCTCCAATTACCCAGAGAGGAGTCGCGAACAGGGAAATGAAAGAGAGAGGGATTGATTGACGGGGAAAGGAAAATGGGTAGGAGTTAGTGTAGGTCTGAAAGGAGCAATCAAACAGAGAGGCACAAAAGACGCGCACACCAAACAAAAAAAGCTACCGCACCACTTAGACAAGTGGCAAACATGAAATCAATACCTTCTCTGCAGCTGGGATGGAACTGTCTCTCTGGGCTAATGCTCTGGGGAGAGATTTGCATCTGTGGAGAGGAGAGAGGATACATTTTTACTTAATTGTCCTCGTCAGCTGTAGTCATGACTCAAGTGTGCCTGTTAAGTTACGGTATGTGACTATGAGCTCTATCCAATCCATATTGCGGAAGTTTAGCGTTACAGCGTGATTGAAATTTAAAGGCAATATTAGCGGAATCGGAAATTACCTCTACATTTCTATCGCACAATCTGTAACGCAGATTAAATAGAGGCCTAGATAATAGTGATGTGGGATTTTAATAATAATGGTATGCCTTCTCTTTCCCACACACCCCTGGTTCCTAGTCCACTTTTAGCACGTCTGTCCTACTTTCTGTTGGCACTTTGGACGCCTGTGACCTCATGTCCATTGCACGGCATCGTAGGGACTCAGATTCAGGGCAAGGAGGTTATTTCAGGAACAATTTCTAGGGGGAGGAGGCCGCAGTGCAGGAGAGAATATATTACTGTACAGAGAAAGAGGAATACTCAGCTAACAACAAGCGTTCCCACAACTTTAGAGAACGTTCCCTTAAGTGTCTCATTATGTTATTACCTAACATTTTCATAGGAATGTTCCAGTGATGTGCAAGGACTGTTTCCAACAGACCATTCCCTTATTGTCAAACAGAACTTACACAGAACTTGGTTGCCATGTTCTCCGAATATAAGATATTTATGTTTTAGACACGCTTCATGGGAATGTTGTAAGAACATTAATGTGTCCAGTTTTCTGTGGGAAAGGAGAATATTCCATCAACGTCACGCCAAACATACACAGAACATGGTTGCTATGTTCTCAGGACATAAGATATTAATGTTCTAGACACGTTTCGTGGGAACGTTGCAAGAACATTTATGTGTCCCAAAAAAATTCATTGCACATCACATCTTGTTAATGTTGCTTTGGCCCTGATTGGTGAACCACTGATCCATTCATAGCTCTTTGTCTGTTAGCAAAGGTAGGGATACTCACACACACAGTTCTTTTAATATACAGTGTTTTCAACGTACATATTTGACATACATGATTACATTGTACATGTTCATTTATACAGTAATTATTATTCAACATATCCTCACCTGGGAACTCACAACCTCTTGGTTCATGGTACTCCGATCTTCCTGCTACGCCACCATGTCTGTGTCAAATATGAGTTAATCTGACCATTCTCTAATCATTGATTTTATTTACTTATTTCAGCAATTTAAGGGTTTTCTGAATAGTTGTCTAATGTTGTTGGGCTATATTAACCTGTTTTATTGATACTCCTGAAACACTATAATCAATAAAATATTTTCTTGATTGTACTTTTAACAGAGCTTAGATTTACTGCAAAGTGCATTCACCCTATCGCTTACACCTATCAAGTTGTTTCAGATCTACAAGTGCCTAGGGAGGAGGGGTTAGGTCCTAACTATACTGGCCCAATAAGCACATACCCTAGCGATATCCCTTATTGGGACAGTGGTTAGGACGTTTGTCATTGGTGCTGGTGGCCTGGGTTTGAGACCTGCTAGGGGAGTCACCTTACTCTCACATTCTTAGCTATGTTCATGTCATTATTGCTGTTAGACTTTTGTTTACCCGCACCCCAGGGTGCGCGCTAGTGATGCGCAGGTTGACTCATAACCCGCAGTCCCCGCGGTTAAATCTGCGGGGCGGGCGAGTTTAGGGTCATTCATGAGTGGATGAAGGGCAGGTGGGTGGCAAGCTAGTTGAATAAAGAGAAAACAATACCTTAAAAAATCCATAAATGTATCATTCTTGTGCAATTTATATCTATAGGCTACATTGAGGTTTTACTTTCATTATTTTTATCTGGCATTAGTGCATAAGCTTAAGCTTTAGGGCCTAACTGTAAGCGCGCCAAATAGCCTGCACGCCAGTCGCAAAATGCTTTTGGGAACGTCGATCCAAGTAGGCAAAAAGGACAATGTCAGAGTTTAATTCAATAAGAGAAAAGCTACAAAATAAAGAGAAGGGAGGGCCAGAAAAGTAATGTTTGGGAAAGATTCGGTGAAGTGGTAAAAGAGGATGACAGCAGTGCCAGCTATGTTTTGTGTGATGATGGAGCTATACAAATTCGACAGTCACAAGACGGGGACTTCAAATAAGCCTATGGCACATCAAGGGAACAGTAGTCTACTGTTCAGATGGGTTAAATGGAAACTGAAATCTGGACACTGACTGTAGGTCTATAACCTCATAGCCTTAATATTAACTCCTGCCAGTGGCGACCCGTCATTCAGGGCAGGTGGAGCAGAGCCCCACCTGTTTAGGTAAAAAAAAAAAAAATATATATATATATATATATATATATATATATATATACAGTACCAGTCAAAAGTTTGGACACACCTACTCATTCCAGTGTTTTTCTTTATTTTTACTATTTCTACATTGTAGAATAAAAGTGAAGACATCAAAACTATGAAATAACACATATGGAATCATGTAGTAACCAAAAAAGTGTTAAACAAATAAAAATATATTTGAGATTTGAGATTCTTCAAATAACCACCATTTGCCTTGATGACAGCTTTGCACACTCTTGGCATTCTCTCAACCAGCTTCATGAGGTAGTCACCTGGAATGCATTTCAATTAACAGGTGTGCCTTCTTAAAAGTTAATTTGTGGAATTTATTTCCTTCTTAATGCATTTGAGCCAGTCAGTTGTGTTGTGACAAGATAGCCCTATTTGATAAAAGACCAAGTCCATATTATGGCAAGAACAGCTCAAATACACATAGAGAAAGACAGTCCATCATTACTTTAAGACATGAAGGTCAGTCAAAATGTCAAGAACTTTGAAAGTTTCTTCAAGTGCAGTCACAAAAACCATCAAGCGCTATGATGAAACTGGCTCTCATGAGGACCGCCTGTCACGCCCTGGCTCTGGGGACTCTAGTATGTTGAGCCAGGGTGTGAGTTTTCATTTGTTTTTCGTTCTAGGTTAATATTTCTAGGTTGGCCGGTGTGGTTCTCAATCAGAGGCAACGTGTATCAGCTGTTGCTTGTTGTCTCTGATTGGGAACCATACTTAGGCAGCCAGTTTTCCCACAGTGTTTGTGGGATCTTGTTGCTGTTTAGGTTTGTGTCTGAACCGAGGACGTCACGTTATCGTTTATTGTTTTGTTCGTGGTATTACTCAAATAATAAAGATATGTTCACCTTCCACGCTGCGCCTTGGTCCTCTGGTCCCGACGATCGTGACAGAAGATCCCACCAAGACTGGACCAAGCAGCGTGTCCAGGAGCCATCGCCAGGGAGATCTCTAGCGGATCTCCTTCGCCTCCTCAACTGGGTCAAGCCGTGTGAGGAAGTGAGAGGCTGGACTTGGAAGCAGAAGGGCGAAAGTCTGGCGAGAGACATGGAGACCTGGTCCACGGGTAGGAGAGACGCCCAGACATTTTTTAGGGGGGGGCTCACGCCGTGGACGACGGGGCAGCAGGAGGCCGCCAGGTTACGGGAGTCACTGGTCACCAGGGGGAAAGAGGATGTAGAGGCACGGCGAGAGGTACTGGGGTGTGTTGCCAGTCCGATCCGGCCTGTTCCTGATCCCCGCGTAGGGCCAGTGGTGTGTGTTCCCAGTACGGTCCGGCCTGTTCCTGCCACTCGCACCAAGCCTACGGTGCGCGTCGCCAGCTCGGTCCGGCCTGTTCCTGCTCCCCGCACCAAGCCTGTGGTGCGCGTCGCCAGCCCAGTCCGGCCCATTCCTGCTCCCCGCACCAAGCCAGTGGTGCGCTTCGCCAGCCCGGTCCGGTCCGCTCCTGCTCCCCGCACCAAGTCAGTGGTGCGTTTCGTCAGCCCAGCTCGGCCCGTTCCTGCTCCCCGCACCAAGTCAGTGGTGCGCTTCGTCAGCCCGGCTCGGCCCGTTCCTGCTCCCCGCACCAAGTCAGTGGTGCGCTTCGTCAGCCCGGTCCGGCCCGCTCCTGCTCCTCGCACCAAGTCAGGGGTGCGTTTCGTCAGCCCGGCTCGGCCCGTTCCTGCTCCCCACACCAGGCCAGTGGTGTGCGTCGTCAGTCCGGCACAGCCCGTGCCTGTTCCACCGGTGCCTGGTTCGGCACGGGTCAGCTGCTTCGCGCCGGAGCTGGAGCAATCCGCTCCACCAGTGTGCAGTCCAGCTCCGGTCAGCAGGGCCAGACCGGACCAGGGGTACTTTGGGGGGTTAGAGAGGGAGTGGGGATCATGCCCGGAGCCGGATCCGCCGCCAAGGCGGAGTGCCCACCCGGTCCCTCCCCTGTGGTGTTTGGTTGGCGCGGTCGGAGTCCGCGCCTTTGGGGGGGGGGCGGGTACTGTCATGCCCTGGCTCTTGGGACTCTAGTATGTTGAGCCAGGGTGTGAGTTTTCATTTGTTTTTCGTTCTAGGTTAGTATTTCTAGGTTGGCCGGTGTGGTTCTCAATCAGAGGCAACGTGTATCAGCTGTTGCTTGTTGTCTCTGATTGGGAACCATACTTAGGTAGCCAGTTTTCCCACAGTGTTTGTGGGATCTTGTTCCTGTTTAGGTTTGTGTCTGAACCGAGGACGTCACGTTATCGTTTATTGTTTTGTTCGTGGTATTACTCAAATAATAAAGATATGTTCACCTTCCACGCTGCGCCTTGGTCCTCTGGTCCCGACGATCGTGACACCGCCACAGGAAAGGAAGACCCAGAGTTACCTCTGTGCAGAGGATAAGTTCATTAGAGTTAACTGCACCTCAGATTGCAGCCCAAATAAATGCTTCACAGAGTTCAAGTAACAGAAACATCTCAACATCAACTGTTCAGAGGAGACTGTGTGAATCAGGCCTTCATGGTCGAATTGCTGCAAAGAAACCACTACTAAAGGATACCAACAAGAAGAAGAGACTTGCTTGGGCCAAGAAACAGGAGCAATGAACATTAGACCAGTGGAAATCTGTCCTTTGGTCTGATGAGTCCAAATTTGAGATTTTTGGTTCTAACCGTCGTGTCTTTGTGAGACCCAGAGTAGGTGAACGGATGATCTCCGCATGTGTGGTTCCCACCGTGAAGCGTGGAGGAGGTGTGATGGTGTGGGGATGCTTTGCTGGTGACACTGTCTGTGAATTATTTAGAATTCAAGGCACATTTAACCAGCATGGCTACCACAGCATTCTGCAGCGATACGCCATCCCATCTGGTTTGGGCTTAGTGGGACTATCATTTGTTTTTCAACAGGACAATGACCCAACACACCTCCCAGGCTGTGTAAGGGCTAATTAACAAGAATTAGAGTGATGGGGTGCTGCATCAGATGACCTGGCCGCCACAATACCCCGACCTCAACCCAATTGAGATGGTTTGGGATGAGTCGGACCGCAGAGTGAAGGAAAAGCAGCCAACAAGTGCTCAGCATATGTGGGAACTCCTTCAAGACTGTTGGAAAAGCATTCCAGATGAAGCTGGTTGAGAGAATGCCAAGAGTGTGCAAAACTGTCATCAAGGCAGAGCGTGGCAACTTTGAAGAATCTAAAATAGAACATTTATTAAGATTTGTTTAATACTTTTTTGCTTACTACATGATTCCATATGTGTTATTTCATAGTTTTGATGTCTTCCCTATTATTCTATGTAGAAAATAGTAAAAATAAAGAAAAACCCTTGAATGAGTAGGTGTGTCCAAACCTTTGACTGGGACTGTATATATATTTAAAAAATTGTCAGTAGAAACCACATTTGTTTAAACAAGTCATCAATATCAACTATGTTTTTTAAAAAGCCAGTAAATGAGGCTGAGTGAACTGTTTCGCTGCCAGCCAAGGCTCCGCTGATAGCCAGATGTAGCGGTGGTAAGGATTCAGTCCATGGTGCTGAAAAGAAAGCTCTGCTCTTGGGACAGCTTTATGTAGGCCTTAACAGTTTGTGGGCACCTTTTGTTACCGTTATATGCTATTAATGTATTGTTTAGTGTTGTGTTGTGTTACATGCTAAATTCGCCACTGACCCTGCAGAATTAAGCATTATGTGCAGTAAAATGATACAAGAGTGGAGAAATATGATTTATTTATTTCAGTATCTTGAGAGAATGCGAATGCGCAGTTAGATACCGTCTGTAGAGATACTATCTTTGTCAGCATCATAAAAGCTGATAGCATGTCAACCACATAAAATCTGCTTCCAAGCCGAACTGAAATCTTATTAGATACATGTTGGGTCATTTTCACAGCTTTTTATTTCCTTACAACCTGTCAAACTGATGTCATATGGACATTTTGCACAGAAAATCTTCCCATGTTTTTTTAAAATTGTGTTATTGCATTTTCTCCCTGATCCCTAATCGTCTTTGCTTTGCGAAAGAAGCAGAGATGACAGAGAACTTTACTGATGTCAACTAGATTGAATCATTGATTTTATCGATTTATGACATTATTCTGGTGAGCAAGGTTTTTTTTGTCTTCTAAGGCAATATATAATGACAGAAGAGTAGCTGCATGTATCTAATTATAGACCAGTTGACTAACTAAATTATAAGCAGAAACATATCTAAACCAGGCCTAAATAATCCTGCACCCCCTGACAAAAAATCGTACATTCCTCACTCACTAGATGCACAATTAAAGGGACAGATGCGCAATTAAAGGGGAATTACACAAAAAAAATCTAAATGTGTTAGTTTTCTTCCAGACCTAACAAAATTGTCTTCTGATGTGATTTAAGCATTGACCTGGACTCAAAACATCCAATTTCGTAGTTTTTCTATGAACAATTGTAATTTTGAGAGTGAAAAACTAAAAAAATCTAACACCAGGAAAAAAAAACTATATATATCATTTTTATTAACCATTATTTTACCAGGTATTTTGAGTAGGGTGAATGAAGTAAATCTCAGCTCTGTTAAAAGTACACTCAAGAACGACTTTTATTGATCATAGTGATTCAGGAGTATCATTAAAACAGGTTAATATGCCCCACCAACATTAGACAACTATACAGAAAGCCCTTAAATTGTTGAAATAATTACATTAAATCAATGATGAGAGAATAGTCAAATTAACTGATAGCTGACACAGACATGGTGGCATTGAAGGAAGCGCTGAATGCCATGAACCAAACGTTGTGAGTTCAAATCACATATGAGGACATGTTGAATATGAATTACTGTATAAATGAACATACACAATGTAATTAATTGTAAGTTGAAAACAATACATGTCAAAAGCACTGTGTGTGAGTATCCCTTGCCAACATACAAAAATATATGTGAATTGATCAGTGGTTCACCAATCAGGGCCTTGATGGTCTTGGCAACAGTAACAAGCCGTGATGTGTAATGAAACACTTTCGTTTTTGGAGAATGTATCTTTGGGACCATCAGGCGACGTCCTGACAACTGATACACAGAAATGTTCTTGCAATGTTCCTATGAAACGTGTCTAGAACATTCATATCTAACATTCTGAGAACATGGCAACCGTGTTCTGTGTATGTTTGGTGGGACATTGATGGAATACTCTCCTTACCCGCAGAAAACTGGACAATTGAATATTCTTGCAACATCCCATGAAACGTGTCTAGAACATTAATATTGTATATTCTGAGAACATTATAACTACATTCTAGATAAGTTCTGCTTGACATTAAGGGAATGATCTTTTAACTTTAACACCAAAACCTGCTAAAAAATGTATTTGAAGGTTTTTGCTAACATAGATAGAATGTTCCCCTAACTAACGGAAAACTGGACACTCAAACATTTGGGGAACATTACGGGTAACATTACAAAAACATTCTCTCTCCCTAGAACTGTTAGCTGGGTTCCTTGTTTAAGTGTATAACCGTGCTGAGTGTAGGTTCTTGAGGAGATTGTCAGATTTGCTGAAGGGTTTAAGACAGCCTCAAAGGTCCTATCCGTGAGGTTTTGCAGATCTTGACACCGCATTGGCAGCCGCAGCAGGTCTGCCGTCTTGGATTGCTGCGCTGACCTCATCCAGACCCTATCAATCAACACGAAGACAGGCATATCCAGACCCTTGATAGATCAAATACTCTTACTTTGCAGTGAGGTATAATTTTGTATTAATTATAATTATTTATTTAACTAGGCAAGTCAGTTAAGAACAAATTCTCATTTAAAATGATGGCCTACACCGGCCAAACCCGGACGACGCTGGGCCAATTGTGTGCCGCCCTGTGGGACTCCCAATCACGGCCAGTTGTGATACAGCCTGGAATCGAACCAGGGAGTCTGTAGTGACGCCTCAAGCACTGAGATGCAGTGCCTTAGACCGCTGCACCACTCGATAACAAGATGAAGAAATTAGTTCTCGTGAAACAACGACACAAGCAGAACAGCCACATAAAGCATACATAAACTCACACACACCAAATTGGATTACCTCATAATATTCCAACAACATTGACTATGATCAGAGTGAAGCAATGGAACAGAGAAACAATACTTCACTGGCCAGAAATCTTCATTTGCAATCTCTAGACTTAATTCAAGCCATTGTAATGTTGCATGCATCGAAAAAATATGTTCAAGGGAATTCCAAATATCAGAAAGTATGACTTACAGTTGTAATGAATCAAATTGTGTTGGCGAAGGAGCGGGAATTATTGTTCTTCGCAACAGAGCTGCAAGCGATCTCCCTCTCTCTATTGGCTCACACTGATTTCTGCACTCAACTGAGGTTTACAAACGAAGCTGCTCCACTCCAAGAAAACCCCAAACCAACTCCATGTGCTCCCTCCCGGGTCTTATTTTAGCCGAGAGGGCCCCCCTCTCCCCATCTCATCCCAGATCAAGGGAATCGTCACCATCGCCATCCAAATGACCAAGGAGCTCTTGTAATTACTGTGGTTTCTGGTATTGCGCTGCCTTGCCTGTCGCATCTCAAAATAACCCAGAGTCCAGCCAGCTAATCTGGCAATGCACGTCCTTAATGCACCATTAAGTAAACCACAAAGCAATAACACAGCTCTTAGACTGCTTGCAGAAATGTACAGAAAAATAAAGAAAAAACTGTGTGTGCGTCTGCATGTGATCAGGTTTGTGTGGAATGTGTGCGGTATGCATAATGCATTCATGTGAGGGCAAGTCAAGTAAGTCAGTAAAGCAGTCAGTTCCCGCTATGAGTAAGCAGGCAAAATTAATGTAGAAAGCCACCTTGTTGCTGATGCAGGTGACAGGCCCCTTTGGCTTTTAGTAAGTTTGTTCATTTTCCAGGTTGTTCTAAGCCACGCAGCAGGTGTTGCCGCCATTTGTCTCTCATTAGCATTTGTCAGTTCTTAACAAGACGAAAGGAGAGCGGAGCAGTGAAAAAATGGATGCGAAAAAGCTCCCTCAGAGAAATCATTTTGGGGAGTGGAGATGTTTGATGTGTAGTGTAGAATCAGCTTCAAGCCCGCCATGTAATGTTATCATGACAAGACCCTATTCCTCTGCTGGTCCTTATGGAAGCTAGCACCTTGTTTTCAGAGGCCTGCTAGTGCTAATTAGATACGAGACGCTGATAGGATCAGGGAATTAGCTATTAGGTGAGAATAATCAGACTGTGATGAAAATCATCTTAACCACACATTGGAGAGTAATCATTAGTGGAACAATTAGTTGTTGACAGGATTTTCTCTTCAGCCGAGCCCATGTGAGAGAGAGAGAGTCTGTGGTCCTCTGTAGCTCAACTGGTAGAGCACGGCGCTTGTAACGCCAAGGTAGTGGGTTCGATCCCCGGGACCACCCCATACACACAAATGTATGCACGCATGACTGTAAGTCGCTTTGGATAAAAGCGTCTGCTAAATGGCATATTATTATTATTATTATTATTATTATTATTATTATTATTATTATTATTATTATTATTCTCTGTATGGATGGATGTCTTAATAACCATGTCATTAATTAAAGTGTAAAAGTACTACAGAAGAAAACAAGTTACTCCTTGATTGACACTGCTTCTTTAGAGTTCTGACAGCCCATACAAAGTGCAAGAACCACCAATCCACGAACGTGTATCAGTCTATTAAATAAAATATTGGTGTAGAAGGCAGACAGGATACCTGTGTGGCTGGGGTTGGCTCCGCAGGGAGCCCACTAAAGGTAATGCCCCTCACTGTGCCCTTGATATGGACTCCTCAACTCACCGGCTTCATTTCAAATGGATTTTCAGTAAATGGGTTACTGCCTCTGAGTAAGACAACATTGTAAGTCACCCTGGAAAATTGTATCTGCTCAGAGAATGCTGTGTATGAATGTAGCTAAGCAGGGATAGAAATAGGCTTTTCTCTATCTATTCACTTCTTTGACCCCTGTGGCTTCTGGGTATTCCAGTGCCCATATACAGTGGGGAGAACAAGTATTTGATACACTGCCGATTTTGCAGGTTTTCCTACTTACAAAGCATGTAGAGGTCTGTAATTTTTATCATAGGTACACTTCAACTGTCAGAGACGGAATCTAAAACAAAAATCCAGAAAATCACATTGTATGATTTTTAAGTAATTAATTTGCATTTTATTGCATGACATAAGTATTTGATCACCTACCAACCAGTAAGAATTCCGGCTCTCACAGACCTGTTAGTTTTTCTTTAAGAAGCCCTCCTGTTCACCACTCATTACCTGTATTAACTGCACCTGTTTGAACTCGTTACCTGTATAAAAGACACCTGTCCACACACTCAATCAAACAGACTCCAACCTCTCCACAATGGCCAAGACCAGAGAGCTGTGTAAGGACATCAGGGATAAAATTGTAGACCTGCACAAGGCTGGGATGGGCTACAGGACAATAGGCAAGCAGCTTGGTGAGAAGGCAACAACTGGAAGAAAATGGAAGAAGTTCAAGATGACGCTCAATCACCCTCGGTCTGGGGCTCCATGCAAGATCTCACCTCGTGGGGCATCAATGATCATGAGGAAGGTGAGGGATCAGCCCAGAACTACATGGCAGGACCTGAAGAGAGCTGGGACCACAGTCTCAAAGAAAACCATTAGTAACACACTGCGCCGTCATGGATTAAAATCCTGCAGCACACGCAAGGTCCCCCTGCTCAAGCCAGCGCATGTCCAGGCCCGTCTGAAGTTTGCCAATGACCATCTGGATGATCCAGAGGAGGAATGGGAGAAGGTCATGTGGTCTGATGAGACAAAAATAGAGCTTTCTGGTCTAAACTCCACTCGCCGTGTTTGGAGGAAGAAGAAGGATGAGTACAACCCCAAGAACACCATTCCAACCATGAAGCATGGAGGTGGAAACATCATTCTTTGGGGATGCTTTTCTGCAAAGGGGACAGGACGACTGCACCGTATTGAGGGGAGGATGGATGGGGCCATGTATCGCGAGATCTTGGCCAACAACCTCCTTCCCTCAGTAAGAGCATTGAAGATGGGTTGTGGCTGGGTCTTCCAGCATGACAGCGACCCGAAACACACAGCCAGGGCAACTAAGGAGTGGCTCCGTAAGAAGCATCTCAAGGTCCTGGAGTGGCCTAGCCAGTCTCCAGACCTGAACCCAATAGAAAATCTTTGGAGGGAGCTGAAAGTCCGTATTGCCCAGCAACAGCCCCGAAACCTGAAGGATCTGGAGAAGGTCTGTATGGAGGAGTGGGCCAAAATCCCTGCTGCAGTGTGTGCAAACCTGGTCAAGACCTACAGGAAACGTATGATCTCTGTAATTGCAAACAAAGGTTTCTGTACCAAATATTATGTTCTGCTTTTCTGATGTATCAAATACTTATGTCATGCAATAAAATGCAAATTAATTACTTAAACATCATACAATGTGATTTTCTGGATTTTTGTTTTAGATTCCGTCTCTCACAGTTGAAGTGTACCTATGCAAAAAATTACAGACCTCTACATGCTTTGTAAGTAGGAAAACCTGCAAAATCGGCAGTGTATCAAATACTTGTTCTCCCCGCTGTACCTTTCACTGGCTTTGCAGAAAAGTCCACAGATCTGCTGAAGAGCTCTAGCCTTCACATGGAAAGGGAGAGTTAGTCCCACAAGCCAGAAGCAAAGCAGAAAATGTGCTTTTTCAGAGTGGCCAAAGTGCTCTGCTTTGCTTTATTTTTTGATGCCCTTATTAATATGATTTCAGGCCGGCGTTGATCTGATTGGTCGTTATTGGCACACCGACCAGTATTAATTGGCCTAGCCCAGCTAGAATGAAGCTGGTGTACTTTAAAGCAGGGTCACAGTAGTGCAACCACACTAATACATTGCCCTCAAAATTAGGCAAAGAGATGCTCCTGGTCCTTACTTGCGCAAAGACACCTTAAGAGCATGTAGCCCACAGAGATCCTACAAATTACTAATTTGTAATTCTATGATATCGCCTATGTTCTGAAAAAAAAACGTTACCTCTTCAGCTCTGCCCTCCATCCAATTTTCCTATCTAATTACCTCTGCGTCTAACAAGAAGAGTTCGTAGAAAGAGAGAGAGATTCTGTTCTTCCCAGTCTTTTGTGGCAGGACTGTTTCTTTCCCTTCCCCAGTCCATGAACAAGCGGACCCAGCTGGATCCTCTCATTTTGTATCCTCTCTGTCATTGTTAAGTAGCACCCTGTAATGGACTAAATCAGGATTTGCTGCATAAAGTGAAGATAATAAAGAACAGGCCTACTGTGCTCAGCGCCATGTTATTATCAATTTAACCAGATCAATTGTCTCCTCCATCTGCCTGTGGTTCGCATCCCGCAGCCCTAAACGCCTTTTCCGCTTTACCAACACTGCTTTTATAAAACCCTGATTCACCTTGGAATTAAATGGTTCTGTTTCACCAAGTGCCAATATGTCAGACTATGAATAAATTAGACCCGGGAGACAGTCCCAAAAAATCGTATTTATTCACACCGACAAATATACTCATTATTTTCCCTGTTTTTAAAAAAATTATCCAAGGTCGATGAATATGAATTGCGATAACTCAAACAAGTGTGTAAACATGCCGTGTGAAGTGCTGTATTTATCATTTAGAGCAGCATGCATTCTTCACATGTATGTGTGAATGGGACTAGTCATTTGGTAGGTGATTTTTTTCATAGAGCCCCGCAGCCCGCTGCTGTTTGCTGGTTGCCAGACTGTCATTAATGATACATTCACGTTTCCGTCTCTTGGATCTCCTTGCTCTGCCTAGGGGTAAGTGTCTGGGGCTGTGGTTTGACAGCAGGCCCTGCGGTGAGGCGAGCCCCCTGATTCCAGTCTGGCGTCACAGACTCTTCTGGGTCGTTCCACAAAATGAGTCCCTTTTGCGTCCCTTTGATATTTTAAGTAGAAATTGTACACCAATATAGAATTTTAAAAGCCTGTTATATTAAATGAAGTGGCCTTTAATATAGACCACATGGAAAATTCAATAAATCAGATTTTTCTATATGAATAAAGACTTGCTAATGTGCCAAAATTCAGCATTTTGACATGTCACTCTCTCTGACTTCTAGGAAGATTTTAACCCTCATAAGTTTTCACCATCATTGTAAAGCCTTAGTTATTCTGTTGCTTTGACAAAGTAATTTCTGAAGATTATTATTTATTTCATGTGATTAGTGATTCATTTTAAGGTAAAAATAAATAAATAATAACTGTCCCTCCTTTTAAGGTCAACCCTGTTATGTGAACTTAACTGGGGACTAATATGGGGAAACTATTCCTTTTAAAATATTATTTTCAAAACAAACATTGAACATCTAATAGTCAATTCATAGTGTAAAGACAGGTGAGCTGATTCTACTCTTTATGGACAGTTTCTGGTGTTTTGTGGTGGAAAACAGAGTGGTTCGAACATAACACGTCAAGCATAACACATGAAAAGCCAGCTGACATTTACTCCTGAGGTGCTGATCTGTTGCACCCTCTATAACCACTGTGATTATTATTTGACACTACTGGTCATCTATGAATGTTTGAACATCTTGAAGAACGATCTGACCTTAATGGTCATGTACTCCTATAATCTCCACCCGGCACAGCCAGAAGAGGACTGGCCACCCCTCAGAGCTTGGTTCCTCTCTAGGTTTCTTCCTAGGTTCCTGCCTTTCTAGGGAGTTTTTCCTAGCCACCGTGCTTCTACATTAGCATTGCTTGCATTATGCTGGCTTTCTGTGTAATCACTTTGTGACAACTGCTGATGTAAAAAGGGCTTTATAAATAGGTTTCATTGATTGATTGATATAGTAATTTTATTATTTAATCTCTTGAGATGGGAAAACATGTTTTTTATTAAGTTGAACATGTGCTCTTCATGACATAATGTTAAAATTCTGTGAAATAAAAAAAACAATTAACCAAGTTACATTACCCAAAAGGGATTCATTTCGTGGAACGATCCATCTACATAACGACAGGTGAATCAGAGAGAGAGGAGACGGAACAGCTTATTAGCAGTCATTAGTGTCATTAGTGAGATGGCAACTGTGATCAGTTAGTGCTGCGGGGCACCCACTAACCCCCCTTGTGCCCTGTGTGGGGTGGGTATCACTACCCACACTGCCCTGCCAGCTAAACCCTGTATGGGCACCCCTCCTCACCATCCAGCACGGCAAATGAGATCTAATTTAGCATGAGCTGAGTTAGAGAAACTCACAGGCCACTGCATTAATTGGATCACTGACACACACACACACCCCAGGTAGCACATTTGGTTCCTTGGAAGTTGTGGGAAAGTACGTTTTTGGTTTCCCATTGGTTCTGGGAACGAAGCCATACGTTTCCTGACCGGTAAAACAGAACGTTTTTTGAACATTCTGAGAAAGGAAGTGAAAATGTTGCCTGTTCTGTTAACGTACATTTTTAGGTTGCAGGGCTGTTCTGAGGAAAAGTTACTATGTTTCCCTGAAAGTTTTTCTGGGAGGTTTTATTAATGCTCTGAGAACAGAAAATATAGGTTATTTTGAGGTTTTTTAATAACTTACTTAAAACATTCACTGAAAGTTTCAATAAGACTTTCATTTTCTTAGGTATTAATCATGCAAATACATTTCTTTTTTATTGTAACATGACATCAGTGAGATTCAAACCTATAATCTCTTGTTTCCCATCCATGGAATTAATCCACTGCACCACCAGGATGGAGCTAGCATGCCATTTTGTTTACGCATTCAAAGCTGTTCATTTTAGTCTATTCAAACAGACCCCAATACAAAGAAAACAATAACTCATTAAGATCAGATGTGGCCAATTAGTGGGCATGGCAAACACACCTGATCACACTTAACAAAACAGAGGATAGAGAGAGTTTTGTTGATGCTGAGAATGGAATGTATATGTTTTTAAATAACATTCTTAGAATGTTCTCCAAACGTAACTAAAGTTTTCTTGTGGTTTTTATGGACGGTTTTCTTAACGTTCTTGGAACAATTTGAGAACATGACTTTAAATGGAACCATGAGGAAACCTGTAGGAAAAGTTATGCTGAAGTATTTACATTTTCACAGAAGAACGTTGTTTCTTAATGTTCTCTGAACTACACTGAACAAAAATATAAAATCAACATGCAACAATTTCAAAGATTTTACTGAAAAAAAACCAAGTCTGATTCTGGTGTGACCACCATTTGCCTCATGCAGCACGACACATCTCTTTTGCATAGAGTTGATCAAGCTGTTGATTGTGGCCTGTGTAATGTTGTCCCACTCCTCTTCAATGGCTGTGCGAAGTTGTTAGATATTGGCGGGAACTGGAAAATGCTGTCGTACACGTCAATGGGTGACATGTCTGGTGAGTATGCAGGCCATGGAAGAACTGGGACATTTTCAGCTTCCAGGAATTGTAAACAGATCCTTGTGAGATGGGGCCGTGCATTAGCATGCTGAAACATGAGGTGATGGTGGCGGATGAATGGCACGACAATGGGCCTCAGGATCTCGTCACGGTATTTTCTGTGCATTCAAATTGCCATCGATAAAATGCAATTGTGTTAGTCGTCTGTAGTTTATGCCTGCCCACACCATAATCCCACCGCCAACATGGGGCACTCTGTTCACAACATTGACATCAGCAAACCGCTGCCCACACAACGCCATACACGCTGTCTGCCATCTGCCTGGTACAGTTGAAACCGGGATTCATCCGTGAAGAGCACACTTCTCCAGCGTACCAGCGGCCATCGAAGGTGAGCATTTGCCCACTGAAATCCGTTACAATGCCAAACTGCAGTCAGGTCAAGACCCTGGTGAGGACAACAAGCACACGGATGAGCTTCCCTGAGACGGTTTCTGACAGTTTGTGCAGAAATTCGTTGTTTGTGCAAACCCACAGTTTCACCAGCTGTCCGGGTGGCTGGTCTCAGGCGATCCCGCAGGTGACGTAGCCGGTTGTGGAGGTCCTGGGCTGGCGTGGTTACACATGGTCTGCGGTTGTGAGGCCGGTTGGACGTACTGCCAAATTCTCTAAAACGACATTGGAGGCGGCTTATGGTAGAGAACATTCAGTTCACAGGCAACAGCTCTGGTGGACATTCCTGCAGTCAGCATGCCAATTGCATGCTCCCTCAAATCTTGAGACATTTGTGGCATTGTGTTGTCTGACAAAACTGCACATTTTAGAGTGGCCTTTTATTGTCCCCAACACAAGGTTCATCTGTGCAATGATCATTCTGTTTAATCAGCTTCTTGATATGCCACACCTGTCAGGTGGATGTATTATCTTGGCAAAGGAGAAATGCTCACTAACAGGGATGTAAACACATTTGTGCTCAAAATTTGAGCGAAATAAGTTTTTTGTGCTTATGGAAAATGTCTGTGAACTTTTATTTCAGCACATGAAACATATTTATGTTCAGTATATTTGAGAACATTCCCAATGTCAAACCAGTTGGATAACGTTCCTAGACCATTACCAAAACCATGTTTGAACTTTTAGGAAACGTTATGTGAAAGTCATGAAATACCAAGAAAATAACGTTTCTTTGTCAATTTCCTTAAATGTGCTGAGAATATTCCAAAGCCAAGTAACTATCCTGCACCATTCCCAGAAAGTTGTGGTAAGGTTGTATGCAAAATAACCATAGGACAACCACGCTCTCACCAAGCTCTAAGAAACATATGGTTCTCAGAACATTTTGTGCTAGCTGGGACACAACTACCATGCTGTGATGCCACAGCATTTGGGCTATTTGAGTCCAGCCCATTTTATTCATGGGAGTGTTGTTGGAGTTTGAACATTGACACCATTGCTAAGAACAATCCAGTCTAGGAGTGTTAGGTAGCAGCTAGTGTCCCCTTAGTCTCCAACCAATACACAATCTCCTGCTTTACCTTATTTCACCTGAATCGATTGTCCATTTTCAATTTAGGAGGTTTTTTCAATTCAGCAGTACTTGTTTTCACTGTGTTCATTCGAAAGTCTTTAGTGAAGTCTTTGCCTCTGAAAATAGCCTTTTCTCCACCTCTGGTTGATGGTGATTCACAGTGGGACATTGTCGTGGTGTTTTATGGCTCTGGGTTCTGTGTCCTCTCCACTTCTCTCCATGAACAAGACACGCAATAGCTAGGCTATGTAGACTATCTCCGGCCAGCCATTCTAGTGGCCCCTGGCATTCCACCCACTCTCAAAGCTGCTGGCACGGTCCCCGTACTCAGGTAACACATGAAAACGTTATGTCACAGTAAGCGCTCGTCACCCAACACTTTGCTGCACTTTTCATCGCCCGTGGCTACTCTGAAAAGTTGTTTTCTTTGTGTTGTTGTTTCACTTCCTACCTTTTCTGGGGAAACTGCTATTGTGTCTAATGTACAGTAGTAGTTTGTTGCAGCTAGGGGTTGTAATATCCCTGTGTGTGAAGATGGCAGTAGAAACTCTCACACTGTGCCTTACAGGATGAAAAGTTTGTTTATCCTGTGGCGTTGATGGGGCTTGTCTGTGGTTTTTATTGTTTGGTCTGAGTATGTGAGAGTTTTAGGCCAGTTGCTGCTGTTACTCAGTGTGTTGTCAATGGGGCTCACGGCTTAGACTAGGAGGGCAAATCTGTCTCTATGACACTGGTCGCTACAGCAGCACACAACAGCTGTCCCACAGTTACTTTCCAGGCCATGAATTACATACACATATTGTAGGCCTACATAAATACTCACACACATAGTTATACATAGACGCACACACATTTATACACACATACTGACACTCAACCTCATTCATATAAATGGTAACAATAACACTCAGACATACACAGATAAATACATACGCATATGCATACAGTCACACTCGCACTGGCTAATAGACACACGGTAATAACTCACAGACAAACACAAACCACTCACCCATTCAAACAGCTCCAGCATTTGCATTCTCCCTTGCACACACACACAATTTCATACTGTCCATGCACACATACACACACACTCAGGGATTCATCATAGCACTGGATGGCATCTAACAGTTATGCAGATTTTCCTTGGCAGGTCTCTGGTGGATGGCAGTCAGTCTGTGTGTGACTGTGCGTCTCTCTTTTCCCTCCGTGACATATGTAATAAATATCACAGTAGGGCACCAGGCCAGCTTTATTCAACCTTCTGGTTGTGGGCTTTGGCGTGGTGCCACGTCAGATCGTTGCCCAAAAGAGATCCGACATCAAACGGTTCTAGAAGTTTGGATCCACTTTGGCAGTTATAGGGCATCTCCAAATTGGCTTCGACGTCACGGTTTGTTTATTTTCTAACTTGAGCCGACTTTTGTTTACCGTGTGTGTTTTCCCTGACAGGGTTTAATTCATAAGCACACATATAAAACGCTTCTGATGTGGGATTTGGTCTTTATTTTCACTGTAAATACTTACCAAGGGGTGATGGGGGGGGAAATTGTAGCGCACTCCGCGATGGTGCCAGAAAGAGGCACTTCCTCCACCACAGTGAAAAGGTGCCAATGATGGGATGGCTGAGATCCGTTAATCAGATGCTGTTCTTAGCCACGCCATAGCCTCCATCACTGTCATATTACTGCAGTGAATCAGCCTACAGTTAGCCCTCTTTGGAATAAATGGTGCGTTGGAGGAACAGCTGCCCACCAGAACCATCATTCCCCCCTACACACAACACACACTCTCTTGACCGATCCGATGCAGATCGCACTCATCGAGCTAATGACCATAGTTCCCATTAACTGGTTGTGGATATCCCCGCAGAAGAAGGCCAGTGTGATGGATCTGCCATATTGATCCCCTCCCTCTGTCTCCCTCCGTCCTTCTCTCTCTCTCCATCCTTCCCAGCAGATTTTAATGAATCAACTGCCCTGTGTCTATGAGGGGTGACCGTGCCTGTTCAATGGAGTCTGATACCCATTAGCCTCCTGTCACTGATGTACCTGATGGGACCACACTTACTGTCCCTTGATTTCCCTCTGTCTCTTTCTCTCTGTCTTTGTCTCTCTCGTTCTAATTTTCTGTCTCTCATCCCTACCACTCTCTCTTTCTTTCTTTCCTCCCTCTGTCAGCAGTAAGTCCCTCCTTACGGACAGATATGAGCTCTATCTCTTTTCCCTTACATCAAATGTCAAGATCCATGGATTTAAGACTAATTTATCAGCTACATTTTAATCCTGGGTCTCTGCCTGTGTGTCGCACACACACATTCCACATCACACTGGGGCTCGCACACCGAGAATCACACTTTTATGTGCGTGCGCACACACATACACACACACACATCCACACAGACTCACTATCAGAAGTGATGAGATACACTCACAGACACACTCATATACACCTTCAGTGGCGATTTTAGCATGTAAATCTTGGTGGTGCAAACTCAACATGTTTTTGTTAATGCATGCCAGAAAAGCCACAACACAACACTAAACAATACATTAATTGCACTATAACGGTGACAAACAGTGCCCAGAAACTGTTAGGGCCTACGTACAGCTTTCCCAACAGCAGTGCTTTCTTTTCAGCACCATGGAGTGAATCCTTACCACCGCTACACCTGGCTATCAGCAGAGCTTTGTCTGGCAGCGAAACAGCATTCAGCCTCATTTACTGCCTTTTTTAAAAACATAGCTGATATGGCTGCCTTGCTTAAACAAATGTGGTTTCTACTGACAATTGAGATGTACAAACTATGGAATAAGGGACAATGAGCCATAAGAGGCAATCTGTAATTTCGATTAAGACATTAATGAGCGAGCTAAGACGGACGTGGTCAATATAACTATTTGTTCAGCACTTTTGAAATGTACAGCAAAAGAATTCAGAACATGTGCCATTCTTACAGTATTCTCCCTGTACACCAAGTCAGAACCGTAGGATAAATAAAGGGGGCATATAAGCAGACAATGAAAGTTCTTACAATATTAGATTATGACATTTCTCTAAAACAGGCTATAGGCTACATGTGCACCACCAAGTCAGAACAGTAGGCTAAGTTATGAGGGGGAAAGGGACCAAATTATTACAATAATTTTCACCGTTGTGCTGTGCTTACTTGAACAGGAAGGTGGCGCGGCGGTCCTTCTTGTGGGCAACTTTTGTCATGAAACTTTGTCATCAAATTCTGGCATTCTCTGGATTTATGGTGCTTTCAAGACAACTGAAAACTCTGAAAAAACAAGGTCTAGTCATGACATCAGTGATCTTCAGGTCGGAGCTCTAGAAAGTGGCCAGAGTTCCCGACTTGGAATTCCGAGTTGGATGACCATTCAAACGTATTTTCCCAGTTTTTTTAAGAGTTCCCAGTTGTCTTGAACTCACTGAAGTCTGAGATTTCCCAGTTCCGAGTTTCCAGTTGTTTTTAACGCAGCAGAACTCATGCTGGATTGACAGCATGGCCAATGTATTAAACCTTTTCTGGCCCATGGTGTTGCGTGTGAATGTTTATCCTTTTAAGCTTGGAAAAGAGACCCCTTAAACCCAGACTTGGACCACACACCCTCTCCACCGAATAGCCGGCAGGGGAAGCAAAATAGTGATTGCTTTGCAACGCTTGCAGTTAGCAGACTGAATCCTTCCAAACCACTCATTGTTGAATTTGCGATTTCCAACTTGTTGTGTAATGTTTATGTCCAATTGCCGATGAGCACCGATACGTTTTATCTATAATTTCTCTTCATATGACAAGGATTGAAAAGGATTTACCAGTAGATTGTCGATGTGATTCATGTCGATGACTGCTTGTCTAGCTTGCCAGCTAAGATTTTGAAAGTATGATGTTGACATGATTAGTCCAATCAAAGCTACGGTAGATATAATGTGATTTGACGTCATTTTATCTGTGGCCAATGACCTTGAGCCTTCTTGGCTGGGCACTTCTAATGTAAATATATGGCAGTACCCAAGGGGGCTTGAACTTTCTAGTTCTCCCTGTAGATTTTGCGGTGACGTAATGTCCCCATTAGTGACAGAACACTGAGCCAATCACGGCGCAACTATAGAAGATTACCAACCCCTCCGCACTGTATTTTCCGCTGGCTGCCCCTCCACCACATAAATCACTGAGCTAGGCTGAAACGCCTGCATTTTGGAGCTGCCTTACTCAAGAAAGCAAAGAAATGACCATGGTTGTATGTGGCTTTATTAACTCAATATATATTTTTTTTTACATTGTTTGAAAACTGATATGTGACACGTGTTAATGCCAAAATAACATGCAAAACCGGCAACAACAACAACAACAAAAACATTTGTTTTTTTGTTAGTTTTTTAGCTAAACAGGTGGGGCTCAAAACAGGTGGGCCTTAGCCCCACCTGCCCTGAATGACGAGTCGCCACTGTACACCTTATACACACAAGTAAAAGCATATTCTCAGACAAACATGCCAGATATTGTTCACTCACTCCATTTCATACACCCTCAAACACACATAAAATCATATTAAAGTGAACAAGACCGGCAAGTGTTGTTACCTTGCTATGGTCTCTGTTTAAGGACGGGTTATGATGAAGCTGTTTCATACTCAGGGTGTCAACCCACTAAGGCACAAACACATTCACACACACGCCCCATTGAACACACACCTGCATCACCGAACGCCAAATCTACCACCATCGCCGCAGGCCTAAGAGGATAAGCGCAGCGCCCTTGTTGACGTGCGCTTCCTCCAGCGAGCGTGCATGTGTCAGGGTTATCGCTGTCAGATTGTGTGTGTCTGGAGAGGTTAGTGTCGACTCCACATTGCTCGCTCCCTGAGGGGGCTTCTGAGAGGCTGATGACAGACCAGACACAAGTGCAACCCATGAGAGTGTGTAACGGAAATACATGCTGACACACACAGTCACACAGTCACATATACACACTAACACACACACACACACACACATCGCCCTCTGTTTCTTAGTGCATCTGGCCCATTTGATCTCCAAGTAGCAGTCTCTCTGACGTTCACACCTCTTGGTGTATGGACAGTGTGTGACTAAATAAACCCAGTGTGTAGCGACCTCTCTCTCGTCATGTGAACCATACACCCCTGTGTCCTCTAGTATATCATTATAGAAGAGCTCTGAGACTACCCTCTGCACCTCCTTTATCATGATGGACATCTCTACATCTACTAGATATACTGTGCAGTACCCTCTCCTGTGTGCACTTCTACAGTAGTACTACAGTAGTACTCTAATAAATGGTATGAAGACACAAGCTATTGTAGTAGAAACGTATTGAAGTAGTGCAAGTGTGTGTTATCGTGGTGGATGGCTTCCTTCTGGTATATGATTGATCACCCTCCTGAGGTGTGTATTAATGTAGCTCTGTGTTGAATGCTAAGAGGTGCCATTGTTTAGATCGACCCATACCTGTTTGTGCTGCCACCAGCTCCCTGAATATGGATGTACTGGAACAGGCAGCAAGGATCTCTCTCTCTCTCTTCTCGTGTTAGCTCGTTCTCTCTTTATCTCTTTATCTCTCTCCCTCTTCTTTTCTCTCACTCTATCGTTCTCTTTTCTCTCTCTCTCTCTCTCTCTCTCTCGCTCTCTCTCGCTCTCTCTCTCTCGCTCTCTCTTTCTCTGTCATGCGGTTTATTGTTTGCGCAGTTGACACGTTAATGTTTTATGCGTCATCCTGCTTCTATCTTGGCTTGTGGTCCCCTAGAGAACGTGGCTACTCCTGATGGAAGTTACACCTATAAAGCTCCACCAGTCAGTCATCTTTAATCTGTCTTTCCTCTGGCGTTAGATGGAGGTGTGCATTTGGACTTCTCGCTCGCTGGGTTTCCATTCCCTGCTTCACTTGTTTTGCTGGTTAAATCCCCTCTTTCCCTTTGGCTCCTGTAGCTGTGTGGGTGTGTGTGTGTGTTTTCATGCATGTGTGTGCGTGTGTGTGAGCACGTCTGCACCTTGCTCATCCTCTGGGGATCGTTGTGGCCCAGGGCCAACATATGCTGTCAACATACTGCACACACAGCACAATATGGGAATGAACCAGCCCAGTCAGCCTAGACGCTCCATAACCTTAGTAAAGGTGGAACGTCGTGTTTGGTCCTTTCTTATTTAATCAGAACTTGACAAGACATTTTTAACATTAAACTGATAGGTTGGGGTGAGGGTAAGCTGATTTTAGATCGGTTTCCACCGGCAACTTGTAGCCAGAGCCGACAACTGCAGTCAGCAGTGTTTACTGTGTTTTCCAGTTATCCGCCTCGGCGACAATTACATTTATTATGGGAATTGGTCTCTGGTGAGTTCAACTGAGAGAGTTTTGTTTGTAAGGAAACTTTTGATTAACGTCAGGATGATAGGATGGCACCATGGGAACAGAGACCATTGGATTGAAGATGAGAGAGGAAAAAGCATCAAAGATGCAAGATAGCATCAAGACAGGGATTAGTTCTCACTTTTGCTTGCTTTTAATCCACATCAAATCTGGTGTTGGATATTGATGTCAGTAAGGCTCTGAAACCCCCTGAGTGTCGCCTGCATGTGTTCTCTCTTCTCCCTCTCCCTCTCTTTTTCTCCTCCCTTGCTCCACTCGTCTATTTCCACAGGTGAGCTCATCCATCACTAAACTCTGTTTACTCTCAAAGACAAACTGTGTTTTGCTGCTTGGCTCCTCTCCTCAGCCAAGCTCAGAGCACACAAGTGTTCTGAATCCTCCCATCGATCTATCACAGACAAATAGTTTCTCTGAGATTATAGGGCTTTTGAGATGTAACAGTTTAGGGCAAAACGATAATACGTCTTTGGCTGTAATGGAAAAGGATCTGGATGGTTTTTGAAGACACCCGGCTTCATCCCCGCAAAAGAAATTATGCTGAGATTGAATCTTTCCATCAGGAACAAATGGCCTCTGAATATTCTGAACCAGAACAGTTGTGTGTATTTGCAAGTGTGTGTGTGTGTCTGTGTCTGTGTGTTTCTGTGTTTGGCTGTGTTTGTTTCTCTCTCTGGGACTTTTTACACATACAAAATATGCAAAGTAAGTTCTGCCTTACTTCACTATCAGATTTGCACCTTTTCTGTTTACACTATCCTTACATTAGCCTCGGACGTGGTGTGGCCAAACCCATGTTCACACTTCATGTTGACTTCATACTACTTCAAGCCTCATGCTTCATTAGACTTCATATCGTGGAGGAACATGGTATCAGCTCATCTGATCTGATCTGACTTGGCCTTGCCATGAAATAGCTGTGTAAAGACTATTTGTCTACGACTGATACGGAGGGCTAGGAAGGACTCTGAGAGAGAGGGGTCAGGGGTTAAGTCTGGCCTGATGATTCACTTCCTGTCACTAAGGCAGATGAAGGAGCCCTGGTCTGCAGCTGGTCCTGAGGACCCCACAGAGAGGAGCATTGTGGGATGGAGAAGGTCATCAGAAGGGGACACATGGCTGTTGTGTGTGGTGGCATGGTGAGTAGAACCAACTGACTAGTTACAGTCAGCAGGGCGGAGGAGGAAGAGGAAGGGTTGTGCACTTTGACCTCACAGAGCTCAGTGTGAGAGTCCTCCCTAGTTGTCCAATTGAATCTCCCCGTCTCATCGGATAACATGTGTTATGTGATCCTGACAGTGTCCTAATCCACAACAGAGGGATGAAGTGACTGGAACTAAATGTTCTGTTTAGGGTTTAGGACTGGTTTCTCTCTCTTTCTCTCTCCTTCTCCTCCCATTTTTCTATATACTGTATCTCTCGCTCTGTCTCTTCTTCTGCCTCTCTCGCTCCCTCCCGATCTCCCCCCCCCCCCCCCCCCCCGGATCTAGAGGAAGAAAAAATAGGTTCTTTTCTTTTGCCTACATCTTTTCGGGTCACTACTCTATCATGCGCCACTGAATGTTTTTAGACCATTAGGATTACTGTTGGTAACTGGTGAGATTAGGGATTACGCAGAGAAAAGAGGGAAAGTAGTTTTCTTTCACTGTGGGATAAAGGAAAAACTTTACACAGAGTGGATACTAATCTGGTGACTCACATGGGAGTGTGTGTGTGCAGGAATGTATGGGGGGAATGTGTGTGTGTACGTGCATGACCTGTGTGTGAGTGTGTGTCTGTCTGTGTCTGTGTGTCCGGGGAGTGTGTGTGACAGGGACAGAGTGTTAGGGAATTACAGGGTGTGTGTATGTGTGCCCATGTGCCGCCTGCCTGCTCTAAAGTCTGCTCTGACTCTGAACTGTGGTCTAAAGCATGTCCAAGGTCTCAGAACAACCCGGGGGAGCGCAGTAGCCACCAGTATATTACGTTTTATCTACCGCAGTCATAGATACAGTAGGCTACCGGTACATTAAGTCAACTCTCAGAAGTTAAAAGTTCCTTCATAGAAGCCGCTCATTGATAGGTATAATTATGTGGGCCTAATTCAGATAGCTAATGCATGTCGTAACAAAATGGCCAGCGCTTCAAGCCGAGCCTCCTCCTCCACCATCTCTCGCTTTCTCCCCACCTGCAAAATTTCAGTCGCATCTCATGTCCTACGCTTGTCTGTCCAATGCATGTTAACAACTATACAGTGAGGGAAAAAAGTATTTGATCCCCTGCTGATTTTGTACGTTTGCCCACTGACAAAGAAATGATCAGTCAATAATTTTAATGGTAGGTTTATTTGAACAGTGAGAGACAGAATAACAACAAAAAAATCCAGAAACACGCATGTCAAAAATTTTATAAATTGATTTGCATTTTAATGAGGGAAATAAGTATTTGACCCCTCTGCAAAACATGACTTAGTACTTGGTGGCAAAACCCTTGTTGGCAATCACAGAGGTCAGACGTTTCTTGTAGTTGGCCACCAGGTTTGCACACATCTCAGGAGGGATTTTGTCCCACTCCTCTTTGCAGATCTTTTCCAAGTCATTAAGGTTTCTAGGCTGACGTTTGGCAACTCGAACCTTCAGCTCCCTCCACAGATTTTCTATGGGATTAAGGTCTGGTGACTGGCTAGGCCACTCCAGGACCTTAATGTGCCTCTTCTTGAGCCACTCCTTTGTTGCCTTGGCCGTGTGTTTTCGGTCATTGTCATGCTGGAATATCCGTCCACGACCCATTTTCAATGCACTGGCTGAGGGAAGGAGGTTCTCTGTCACGATCGTCTTGAAAAGAAGCGGGCCAAGGCGCAGCGTGAGATGCGTACATATTTTATTTTAGTACACCACAGCGAACATAACAACAAACGATACGTGAAGTCCTACGGTACAACCACAAACCAAAAGGAACAAGAAACCACACCAAACGAATGCCTAACAGCTACCTAAGTATGGCTCCCAATCAGAGACAACGAGCTACAGCCGTCTCTGATTGGGAGCCACCCTGGCCAACATAGAAACACAAAACTAGAACCTAACACCCTGGCTCAACATACGAGAGTCCCCAGAGCCAGGGCGTGACAGTACCCCCCCCCCCCAAAGGCGCGGACTCCGACCGCGCCAACCAAACACAACAGGGGAGGGACCGGGTGGGCACTCCGCCTCGGCGGCGGATCCGGCTCCGGGCATGACTCCCACTCACTCTCTAACCCCCCAAAGCGCCCCTGGTCCGGTCTGGCCCTGCTGGCCGGAGCTGGACTGAACACTGGTGGAGCGGAATGCTCTAGCTCCGGAATGGAGCAGCTGACTGGTGCCGGACCAGGCACCGGTGGAACAGGCACGGGCTGTGCCGGACTGACGACGCGCACCACAGGCTTGGTGCGGGGAGCAGGGACGGGCCGGACCGGGCTGACGACGCGCACCACCGGCTTGGTGCGGGGAGCAGGAACAGGCCGGACCGGGCTGACGACGCGCACCATTGGCTTGGTGCGGGGAGCAGGAACGGGCCGAACCGGGCTAATGAAGCGCACCACTGGCTTGGTGCGGGGAGCAGGAACAGGCCGGACCGGGCTGACGACGCGCACCATTGGCTTGGTGCGGGGAGCAGGAATGGGCCGAACCGGGCTGACGAAGCGCACCACTGGCTTGGTGCGGGGAGCAGGAACGGGCCGGGCTGGCGACGCGCACCATAGGCTTGGTGCGGGGAGCAGGAACAGGCCGAACCGGGCTGGCGACGCGCACCACAGGCTCGGTGCGAGAGACAGGAACAGGCCGGACCGTACTGGGGACACACGCCACTGGCCCTATGCGGGGATCAGGAACGGGCCGGACCGGACTGGCAACACACCCCAGTACCTCTCGCCGTGCCTCTACATTCTCCTTCCCCCTGGTGTCCAGTAACTCCCGTAACCTGGCGGCCTCCTCTGCCAACCCTCTGAACCACTCTATCCCGTACACCTGCTGCCCCGTCGTCCACGGCGTGAGCCCCCCCCTAAAATTTCTGGGCTTGTCTCTCCCCCGTGGACCAGGCCTCCATGGTTCTCGCCCAACTCTCACTCCACTGCTCCCAATTCCAACCTCTATCCTCATCACGCTGCTTGACCCAGTCGTGGTGGTTTCTTCTGTCACGATCGTCTTGAAAAGAAGCGGGCCAAGGCGCAGCGTGAGATGCGTACATATTTTATTTTAGTACACCACAGCGAACAAAACAACAAACGATACGTGAAGTCCTACGGTACAACCACAAACCAAAAGGAACAAGAAACCACACCAAACGAATGCCTAACAGCTACCTAAGTATGGCTCCCAATCAGAGACAACGAGCTACAGCCGTCTCTGATTGGGAGCCACCCTGGCCAACATAGAAACACAAAACTAGAACCTAACACCCTGGCTCAACATTCGAGAGTCCCCAGAGCCAGGGCGTGACATTCTCACCCAAGATTTGATGGTACATGGCCCTGTCCATTGTCCCTTTGATTCAGTGAAGTTGTCCTGTCCCCTTAGCAGAAACCCCCCCCCAAAGCATAATGTTTCCACCTCCATGTTTGACGGTGGGGATGGTGTTCTTGGGGTCATAGGCAGCATTCCTCCTCCTCCAAACATGGCGAGTTGAGTTGATGCCAAAGAGCTCAATTTTGGTCTCATCTGACCACAATACTTTCACCCAGTTCTCCTCTGAATCATTCAGATGTTCATTGGCAAACTTCAGACGGGCATGTATATGTGCTTTCTTGAGCAGGGGGACCTTGCGGGCGCTGCAGGATTTCAGTCCTTCACGGCGTAGTGTGTTACCAATTGTTTCCTTGGTGACTATGGTCCCAGCTGCCTTGAGATCATTGACAAGATCCTCCCGTGTAGTTCTGGGCTGATTCCTCACCATTCTCATGATCATTGCAACTCCACGAGGTGAGATTTTACATGGAGCCCCAGGCCGAGGGAGATTGACAGTTCATTTGTGTTTCTTCCATTTGCGAATAATCGCACCAACTGTTGTCACCTTCTCACCAAGCTGCTTGGCGATGGTCTTGTAGCCCATTCCAGCCTTGTGTAGGTCTACAATCTTGTCCCTTACATCCTTGGAGAGCTCTTTGGTCTTGGCCATGGTGGAGAGTTTGGAATCTGATTGATTGATTGCTTCTGTGGACAGGTGTCTTTTATACAGGTACCAAGCTGAGATTAGGAGCACTCCCTTTAAGAGTGTTCTCCTAATCTCAGCTCGTTACCTGTATAAAAGACACCTGGGAGCCAGAAATCTTTCTGATTGAGAGGGGGTCAAATACTTATTTCCCTCATTAAAATGTTAATCAATTTATAACATTTTTGACATGCATTTTTCTGGATTTCTTTGTTGTTATTCTGTCTCTCACTGTTCAAATAAATCTACCATTAAAATTATAGACTGATAATTTCTTTGTCAGTGGTCAAACGTACAAAATCAGCAGGGGATCAAATACTTTTTTCCCTCACTGTAGCATGCCCGCTCCATATAGCAAGCTGCTCTATCCGCACTGATTGGTTATCTTGGCCAGGTCGCAGTTGTAAATGAGAACCTGTTCTCAACTGGCTTACCTGGTTAAATAAAGGTGAAATAAAAAATAAAAAAAAATAAAAAAAAGGAACAGAAAGGAACAATATAAATCGTTACTTTTTGGGGGGTTCGAACTGATTCAAAACTTTGCTGGTCAGAACAGTGGAATAGAATGAAAAAAAATTATGGTTTTGTTCAGAACAAAACAATTGGAAATGTAGGTTCCATCCCCTGACACAAAGTAACTGGTGATCTTAAGTTTAAATGCAACAATGTTTTAACTTTCACACGCATTTTCAAAGAGATAGCTAACGGCAAGTGAGCTGCAATAAATAACTGTGCCACTTACCAGATGATTATCATTTTAAACTTAATTTATTGTTGAAAGTTAATCTTCAAAAGGTGATGATAACAAATTAGCAACAACATCCTCCGAGTCCTCGATAACACCTGCTGCTGCTGCAGCCACAGCCACACACAACAAAAGTAAGCTAAAGCGTGGGAAAACTACTGCTGCTACTGCTGCTCAGTAGTGACGTCTCAGGGCCTTCGAGAACGTATACGTTTTCACCCATCAATATGTAAAAACTGTCCCACCCATTGCAAGTCTAAATGTAATTGGTTTTCCACTCTCACGCCAAAATTCTGGCATAATACAGTTGAATGGGCGACGCCTTCAATCTAGCTTCTGAAGGACCTAGCCAATTGCTGAGCTAGTTAGCTAGATTTTTCTCCCCAGAGACCACCAAAGAAAAATCCTGATTGGATCTTTTTTTCTCTTACAGTGAGGGAAAAAAGTATTTGATCCCCTGCTGATTTTGTACGTTTGCCCACTGACAAAGAAATGATCAGTCTATAATTTTAATGGTAGGTTTATTTGAACAGTGAGAGACAGAATAACAACAAAAAAATCCAGAAAAACGCATGTCAAAAATGTTATAAATTGATTTGCATTTTAATGAGGGAAATAAGTATTTGACCCACTCTCCATCAGAAAGATTTCTGGCTCCCAGGTGTCTTTTATACAGGTAACGAGCTGAGATTAGGAGCACACTCTTAAAGGGAGTGCTCCTAATCTCAGTTTGTTACCTGTATAAAAGACACCTGTCCACAGAAGCAATCAATCAATCAGATTCCAAACTCTCCACCATGGCCAAGACCAAAGAGCTCTCCAAGGATGTCAGGGCAAAGATTGTAGACCTACACAAGGCTGGAATGGGCTACAAGACCATCGCCAAGCAGCTTGGTGAAAAGGTGACAACAGTTGGTGCGAATATTCGCAAATGGAAGAAACACAAAATAACTGTCAATCTCCCTCGGCCTGGGGCTCCATGCAAGATCTCACCTCGTGGAGTTGCAATGATCATGAGAACGGTGAGGAATCAGCCCAGAACTACACGGGAGGCTCTTGTCAATGATCTCAAGGCAGCTGGGACCATAGTCAAGAAAACAATTGGTAACACACTATGCCATGAAGGACTGAAATCTTGCAGCGCCCGCAAGGTCCCACTGCTCAAGAAAGCACATATACAGGCCCGTCTGAAGTTTGCCAATGAACATCTGAATGATTCAGAGGAGAACTGGGTGAAAGTGTTGTGGTCAGATGAGACCAAAATCGAGCTCTTTGGCATTAACTCAATTCGCTGTGTTTGGAGGTGGAGGAATGCTGCCTATGACCCATAGAACACCATCCCCACCGTCAAACATGGAGGTGGAAACATTATGCTTTGGGGGTGTTTTCTGCTAAGGGGACAGGACAACTTCACCGCATCAAAGGGACGATGGACGGGGCCATGTACCGTCAAATCTTGTCGTGGATGGGTATTCCAGCATGACAATGACCCAAAACACACGGCCAAGGCAACAAAGGAGTGGCTCAAGAAGAAGCACATTAAGGTCCCGGAGTGGCCTAGCCAGTCTCCAGACCTTAATCCCATAGAAAATCTGTGGAGGGAGCTGAAGGTTCGAGTTGCCAAACGTCAGCCTCGAAACCTTAATGACTTGGAGAAGATCTGCAAAGAGGAGTGGGACAAAATCCCTCCTGAGATGTGTGCAAACCTGGTGGCCAACGACAAGAAACGTCTGACCTCTGTGATTGCCAACAAGGGTTTTGCCACCAAGTACTAAGTCATGTTTTGCAGAGGGGTCAAATACTTATTTCCCTCATTAAAATGCAAATCAATTCATAACATTTTTGACATGCGTTTTTCTGGATTTATTTTTTGTTTTTCTGTCTCTCACTGTTCAAATAAACCTACCATTCAAATTATAGACTGATCATGTCTTTGTCAGTGGGCAAACGTACAAAATCAGCAGGGGATCAAATACTTTTTTCCCTCACTGTATGTGTTAACCCTTCCATTTCCAACACAAACTGAAGAGATATAATCAGAATATAATTTAAATGATTGAACAGATTAAATATACATTTAAAATAAATTAAAATACAAAAATATAATACAAATTCTACAAATCCTTAGGGCTTAATAATAATAATAATATGCCATTTAGCAGACGCATTTATCCAAAGCGACTTACAGTCGTGCGTGCATACATTTTTTTTTGTGTATGGGTGGTCCCGGGGATCGAACCCACTACCTTAGCGTTACAAGCGCCGTGCTCTACCAGCTGAGCTACAGAGGACCACAGGCTTCACTGAAGGCCTAGAAGGCCCTGACGAGACATGCTCTACCAGCACACAGCACTCTCTGGCTCACTATACTGTTTGTCAGGACCTGTTTTGAACCCTATAATACTTTCTCTGGTCTTGTATAAAAAATAACTTGTACAAATAGTACGTAAAAACACGAACATATTGCCCTAGGGGCTGGTAAAAGACCAACAAATAGGCGGTAGGCGTGCCCTGTACAGTTACATTATAGCATCAAATCATTCCAGGGACATGGAAGACATGGACAGGTTTCCGCAGAGGGCTGAGAATACAGTACATTTGGGAAAGTATTCAGACCCCTTGACTTTTTCCACATTTTGTTACGTTACAGCCTTATTCTAAAATTGATTCAAAAGTCTTTTTTTGGTACCCTTCCCCAGATCTGTGCCTCTACGGTCAATTCCCTCGACCTCATGGCTTGGTTTTTGTTCTGACATGCACTGTCAACTGTGGGGCCTTATATAGACAGGTGTGTGCCTTTCCAAATCATGTCCAATCAATTGAATCAAGGGGTCTGAATACTTTCCAAAGGCACTGTATGTCCTTCCCCATCTCCCTTTCCTTCTCTCCTTCCCTCCTTCCCCCTGCTCCTGTCATGGCTGCTAGGCAGGTCTGCCTGTAAAGTGGGGGTCAAGGGGAGGGAGGAGGTGTAAGGGGTCAGGAAGGAGAAGCGGGGGCTGCTCAGGGAAGACTGACTGTTTCTGAGATAAGTGCAGCGGCCTATAGCCGGGAGACTGACAGTCTTGCCGGTGGCAACAGACAGCAGGAAAAAAAGGAGCTCATCACCGATCCCATTTTGCTCCCGTACTTTGCTCTGGATTGGATGAGATGCTGAGATGGGATTTTGGAATACTGGGCAGTGTCTCCTCTCTCTCCCTCTGCGTTCTTTAATTATTTGTTGTGTTTTTTTGGGCCAGACAGACCTGAAAAGCATTGATTTTACTGCATCCTTCAGAAGTGTTTCTGCAGCCAATACTTTGATTATTACTCTGAGACTGTAGCTGGGTTTGGTTTCGTTAGCCCCTCCTCCTGTATCCATCGCCTGTCAACCCTCAGGGGTGCTCTTTCACTCTACATGCAGTAGTCCTATGGATGAAGCCCAACGTGTCTCTCCTCCCTATCCAATCTGCCTATTAACCTTTCACTGTATCAGGTGAGTGGCACAGAGCCAGACATCATGCAAGGTTAAACTGTCAGACAGAGAAGAGAGAGAAATAGGAAAGGAGAGGGGGGGACGACAGAGAGAGAAGGAGGAAAGGGATGTTAGGGAAATTGTAAGAGAATAGAAGACAGAGGTAGCAGGTAGGGGGGGGGGGAGGGAGGGAGGGGGAGAGAGAGAGAGAGAGAGAGAGAGAGAGAGAGAGAGAGAGAGAGAGAGAGAGAGAGAGAGAGAGAGAGAGAGAGAGAGAGAGAGAGAGAGAGAGAGAGAGAGAGAGAGAGAGAGAGAGATATTCAGGAGGATCGATATGTCTGCTTTGTTTCGTCATTAGAGTGCCAAAGGTCAAATGAGATTCACACAGCAGAATGCCGCAGCAAGGTGTGAATAAAATACTGTACACACAAGGACAAAGGCACATACACACACAGCTTTTTGTTTTGGCTTCCAGCTAAATGAACATCAACCTTGCTGTTAGTTTTCGATTTGTTGTCTAAAAGTGTCTCCTGTGTCTCCTGAGTGGCGCAGTGGTCTAAGGCACTGCATCGCAGTGCTAACTGTGCCACTAGAGATCCTGGTTCGAATCCAGGCTCTGTCGCAGCCGGCGCACAATTGGTCCAGGGTAGGGAGGGAATGGCCGGCAGGGATGTCGCTCAGTTGATAGAGCATGCGTTTGCAACGCCAGGGTTGTGGGTTCGATTCCCACGGGGGGCTAGTATAAAAAAATATATATATATATATATATATGTATTCACTAACTGTAAGTCGCTCTGGATAAGAGCGTCTGCTAAATGATGTAAATGTAAAAGGTTGTCCTTGGCGCAGAGACGACATGTTAGAGGTGATCCTGCCTGTTATTGCCT